>NW_017728915.1:23466833-23480331 GCF_001723895.1 Crocodylus porosus | reverse complement strand
AGGGCTCTCAAATCTGCATTGATGCTTGCTGATTTCCTGATGGAAATTAAGGGTGATATTCTGTTCCTTTAGTCATATAGGTGTCCAGATATAGGCATCTACATGGCATTTCTGGTTGTATGAGACATGTTAATTAGCAGAATTAGATTATAAGATAGTCATGAGATACTTTATGTGCACCTCAGTTTAAAAGTGTATTTAACCTTTTGACCAAAATCCTTGGCTAATCCATTGCAGTTTGGAACAGGTATACTTAGGTAGCATTTTTAAACTTTTGGTGAGGCATAAATTGAGAACTCAACATTAACATTGAAAACTACAATAATAGCGTTTGTATTTGCTTGATGGGGTATGTGTGTTGACTGCGACCAATACAGAGCTGAGGAGAAGCGCCTGCAGGCAGGGCTTTACTTGTTTTAGACTCTGCAGGGAACTCTTTCCTACTACTGAACACCACGACAGGCCTAGAGCTCTTATTATTTCTCCTGCTGTTCCTTCCAGCTGCTTCTGTTTGGAGGCAGGACCAGATTATTTTTTTTTCCTATGCCTTGCTGAATGCACCATAGGACTCAAGAAGTGAACTTGCAATGATGGTAGGTTTGCTTAGTGGATGAAAACAAGCCTGTCGAAAGACTGTCTGTCTTCTTTTCAGCTGTGGCTTGTGCAGTCATTCGCAAAAATTAGGGCCTTGTACATTTAGACACTGATATTGCCTTTAATGGTTGGGAAAGGTGCCCAGGTCGTAAGGAGTTGCAGCTCTAAGAATTTACTGTACCTGTACATGTGGGTTCTGGATAAATGTAGCCATCCTTGTCACATTTTATATTCTTCAAAGCAGATGATGAATCAAGCTTTGCATTAACGTGAACTGGCATACACCAGCTCAGCAGTCTGACCTGAAAAGGATTTGAAAGAGCTTGAAGAGAGGTGAACAATAAAGCCTTGATTGGGCAGTGGGAAGTCATTTATAATTTACTTCATTGCTACTAGGTGAATTGCTGCTGGCTTCCTTGCCAGCAGGAGGTTTCATTTTTTTTAATTTGTCCTATAGGGGAGTCGAAGTTATTGGGTGACTCATTCTGACTCTTGCTGATTTATTTTGCATTTATGTATACATATGTGTGCAGACAAGGTTCTTTGTGTAAATCTGCCATCTTTTATTAGACCAACTCAAATAGTTGGAAAAATGCTTCTTGGCAAGCTTTTGGGTATAAATACCTTTTGTCAGGCTTGAGGAGGCATCTGCAGTTGGTGTGCTGTTCATTCCATCTAGGAAGAGCAAACACCAGTTGCAGATGCTTCCTCAGCCTGATGAAGGGTATTTCTACCCGAAAGCTTGCCAAGAAGAATTTTTCCAACTATTTGAGGTGGTCTAATAAAAGATAGCAGATTTACACGAAGAACCTTGTCTGCCTACCAGGGCTACAACCTACCCCTGTACCATGGAACATATTTGTACACGTGTGCATTTACTGGGGGCCAGAAATCTCTAATGGAGTACCTGCTTTTTCTGCCAGGTTCGTTATCTCTTGGAATTGATGGAAGAAGACTTAGAAGATGAAGAGGAAGCTGTCAGTACTGTGAAGTCAGACTTTTGTCATCCGTTGTGCCAATGCTCAAAATGCTGGCCAGCACAAAAGGTTGGAATATTCACCACTGTATGAGCGGAATCCCTGTTGTGTTCCTGTAGTTTAGTTTTCAGCCCAAGGGAAATAACACATCTGTTCTTCTGCCCAGCTGTATCTCTGCCCACAGGAGACCTGCAATTAAAAGTGTGCAGACTTGATGGACTTCATTATCTCACAAGATTAAACCGCTCTCTTTGCTGATCAGGCTGTGGAGAGGACTGGGGTAAAAGAGTACACACAAGCTCATTTTACCATCGATATGAAAATCTCCATGTTTTGGATATTCTATTTTGTTCCCCTTTTTGCATTGTTTTTGCCCAGGTTACGGAGCCTGTACTTTTGATATTAAGCAGGTTGGGTAAGTGAGGGTAAGGAAAAGCTCTGTTGTAAGCCTCCTAGTATTTTTCTTCAGCCTCTAGCTCAGTGGTGCTCAGCCCACAGCCCCACGAGCAGGATCCAGCCCCTGAAATGGTTGCATCTGTCGGCAGCAAGCAGCTCAGCCCAGCATATTCTCTTCCCTACCATGCATTATGTCACTGACTCCCTCCACAGCCCTCCTTGCTTTCTCCCTCCCAGGAGCTGCTTCCTCTCTTCTTCCCACCTCCCCTGTGGCTGGCACAGCTTACTGCCATACTGCCTCTGAACTTTGGCAGCCACCTCCATCTCTTCATTCTCCACTCCCCTATCAAAGGGTAGCGGTGGCCTGCAGTGCAGTCAGGTCATAACCACCCTGCTTGCAACTTGAAAAGATCGAACACCACTGCTCAAGCTACTTCAGGCCTCTCCAGTTTCCGTACTGCTCTGGGCCCCCCTGATAACCAGCTCCCTCTCAACTCTTAGACGGTCTCTCTCCTGTAATCAGATTAACAGGAAATCTGTCCACCTAGGCTAAGTATAGACGGTCAAAAAGCCCATGGCTGAATTGATTCAGTCTTTGCAAAGTAGTCTAACCTGCAGAGATTAAATTGAGAAAAAAACTGGACAAACATTTACTTTTGATTCAGGAAATGGAGCCACATTCCTGCAGTGGCTCAGGCCAGAATCTGGGGAGTGCTAAAGCACAGCTCTCTGGCACATAGCCAGCATGGGCTCTGTGTTGGCTTCCTCTTCCTGCTGTGCCTGAGGTCTCTGGGGTTTGTAGTTCAGAATCACAGCAGTAGGAATTTGCAGCATTGCTCATCACTTCCTCTTCTTGCTTCCAGGTGCCTCTAGGATTTGTAGTCTAGCCATCAGTAAGTTTAGCAGGGCAGGGTAGCTCTGTACTTGGGGCTAGGGTATATTTAACACCCACCCCCCTGCCCTGGCCCCAGACCCTAGCTAGGGTTTGCCTGGGAGGAGCAGTCCCTCCCTCCCCTAACCCTTCTGTGCTGGAGCAGTTAGCCCAGCACACCCCAGGGCTGGAAAGCATTCTGGGGGGACTGTGATTTAACTTGAACCAGGAAGGGGTCTGGGGCAGAAGCAGCATAAACTGGTTTGACCCAAATCAGTTAAGTCAGATACTACATTCAACCAGGTTTATCTTAAACCAGTTTCAGCCATTTTGAAACTGGTTTATGTGCATTGAACTTCTGTTCTGCTACAAGTTTAAACCAGTTTCTGATGAGGTAAACTAGTTTGTGTGCAACCTGTCCCTAGCTCTACTGATTAGTACAAGGCTGAGAAGATCATTTTAACTTGTATGAAAGATGCTATACAAACTGTATCTAGAACTGTATCTGGAGTACTGTGTCCAGTTTTGGGCTCCACAATTCAAAAAGAATGTGGAGGAGCTTGAGAGTCCAGAGGAGAGCCATGTGCATGATCAGAGGTCAGGAAAACGAACCTTACGATGAGAGGCTGAGAGCCATGGGGCTCTTTAGCCTGGAAAAGCACAGGCTCAGGGGTGATCTGATGGCCACGTGTAAGTTTATCAGGGGTGACCACCAGGATCTGGGGGAACGCTTGTTCACCAGAGCATCCCAAGGGATGACGAGGTCAAACAGTTGTAAACTACTACAAGATCTTTTCAGGCTGGACATAAGAAAGAATTTCTTTACTGTCTGAGCCCCCCAGGTCTGGAGCAGCCTGCTATAGGAGGTGGTTCAAGCACCTACATTGAACAGTTTCATGAGCAAATTGGATGCTTATCTTGCTGGGATCCTGTGACCCCAGCTGACTTCCTGCCCTTTGGGCGGGGGGCTGGACTCGATGATCTTCCGAGGTCCCTTCCAGCCCTAATGTCTATGAAATCTATGAACTACCTCAGACTTAAATAAAGATACATGTGCTGGCACAGCTGATTTGTTTCATTGCATGAAAAACGTGTTGCCTGTTGCTCTGCCCATTGATCCTGCAGGACGATGGGCAATGCCTTTGCTGCTTGAAGAGGCATGTCCAGAGATTCCCTGAGGTGTGTCTCTAAGCAGAGAAATTTGGGTTCCCTGGTTGCTGAGACATGCCCCTGGGAATCTCCAGGGTGCATCTCTGTAAGCGGTTTCCTCACTGGCAGACATGCCCTGGTGATTCCTTGTGCAGGAATTCTTGGGGTATACAGGAATGGGCCCCTCTAGCTCTGGGAGCACCTGCTGGGGGTGGCTGCAGAGCACAACCAACTCCAGGCTGCCCATACTCTCTCCTGCCATAAAGCTAATAGAAGTCTGCTGCATAAAGCAACAGAAAATATTACCACCTTTTGTCATGGCCACAAATTCGGGAACTTGTGGGGTGATAAACAGTATAGACGTCTGTTTGCTTTGCCTTTGGTGTCTCCATAATAATTTGCTATGACAGTACAAAAGTGACATCTGTCTTCATTCTGTGAGAGCAGAACAGGGTAGATCTGTAGAATGCTAACAAGGAAGAAGGTGCTGTAACATCTGTCAGCAGGCACTGTATTCATTTCCAGGCAGGTGCGTTCATGTTTAGATTAACTCATTTAGAGGCATAAGTTTTTGTAAACGACATCCTGCTTCATCAGATGCTATGAATTGTATGTGTGTAAAACAGTTGAAATATAATATTAACTCCTACCTTCCATATCCAGTAGCATCCCTGTAGAGCTAACAGCTGTGTGGGTCTGATCCATTTAGTCGTATCACTGAACTGAGAAGGTTTTTAGTCCCTATTAATTATGGATTTTTTTTTTATTTTCTGCACTTTCTCTGTAGCAATCTATCTTGTAGGAGGGAGAGAAAAATAAGACAACTTTCACTGTCACCAGTTTCACGAAACTACCCTTATATCTCATGGAGGAGCTCAAATGAGACTCCTTGGACAATACTGTTTATGTCCCTATGTTAGTTGCATATATACCCTATAGATATCTAGTCGTGGATTCGTAGAAAAGTAGGACTGGAAAGGACCTCAGGAAGTCATTTATCCCAACCCTCTGCTTAAACCATTCTAGATAAGTGTTTGTGTAATTGCTTTTAAAGACTGCTGAGAATGGTGGAAGTGGTGTTTTCAGTTGTCCATGACTTTTATTTTTTCTCACAACAGACACTTGCCAGGATGCCTGCTAATGGACTTGGCATAAATGTTTCAAACCAGGATGGCTTTACACCATTACATGTGGCTGCACTACACGGACATCCAGAATTGGTCTCCCTCTTGTTGAAGCATGGTGCCAGTGTTGGTGCTAGAAATATAAACCATGCAGTCCCTCTTCATCTGGCCTGTCAGAAAGGTCATTTTCAGGTAATTTGTTTTGTATAGCTGCAGGTGCAGTAGCTAGACTTTAATGGGGCATGGGTGGTTCATCAATCCTTAGGTAAGCAAGATGTGAAAATGGGGGTTGAGAGTGAGAAATAGGAACATCCAAGAAGTAGGAGAGAGCTTGGAATAGCAGAGGCCAGAGGTTAAAGAATGGGGCTTTCTGGTATAGTCTGCTATGGAGCTGCTTTGTGCTGTACAAGGAAGCTGGGCAGAGTGAGGATCTCTTCCTGCTTGGATCTGGGCAAGGATCTGACAATAGCAGACATCTTTGTTTTGAAGAGAGGAGGCAGAGAATTAGACCAAACAGGGGTTTGACTCCTTACGTTGGATTGAATAACATAGCATGAAGGGGCTTCATGAAGTCCTAGAAATGATGAGGGTATCCTTCCTAAATATTAAATGATATGCAGCTTCCTGGATTTCCTCCTAAGTCCAAAAGGGTGGCATGAAGGACAGTGTAGCATCTAGTGGCTCTGCCAACAAGCCTGTCATTTTCAGGTGTCAAGAACGGAAAAAGCATGTAGTTCAAACTGTTGTCACTTTACTATACCTCCAGTGCCAGCGAGTTACTGGTTCCCTTTACTGCATGACTTCAGATCTGTGCTTACAACACACTCAAGAAAATAAGAAGTACAATTTTCCTGTTTGCATGCATCACTCCTATAATGTTGAAAACGCACACAATTTTAAAAGACATGGTTATATGCAGTCTGTCTAATGTATACATATTTGTATGTTTCTACGAAGGGTGGAAACATCAACTACAGATTCTTCGAGGAGGTTACTGATCTGAATGCATGAGGCCAAATGGTTCTAATTAACTTATGGGGCCCCAGTGGGAGTTTTGCCATTGACTGCTAATGGGCTCATGGTCAAATCTGATAGACTGTTTTGATTTGTCACTTGTCAGTCAACAGTGTAAATTGGGTACTCTGGAGTAAAGGAACTAATACAATAACCTGTTACACTAATCTGCCATTTCCATTTTTGCATCCCCAAACTACTATGACACACTTTCAAACTTACCTTGTGAAGTATATGTAGCTAATGCAAACTTCTAACGGTGAGAAATATTTTCAACATTTAAGACACTGGTTGTTTATATTAAAATGGCTTGTGCTTCAGCAGTTTAAAGCTTCCATCTGCAGATAGAAGGACACTTCTCATTCCAGAATAGACTTGACCATAAATTAAGCATTTTAAGGGTCCTACTAGATTGAAAAGTATTTAGTTTTATGATTAGTCTCCTTGCTCCAACACTGTTCCAACAGCCACGCAGTGGAGTAGAAGTTCAGTGTACTGTATTTACTCAAATCCAAGATGAGATTTTTTTTTTTTTCCCCAGTCAGCTTGAGGCAGCTAAGCTCTGGCTTTGGCTCCAAGCTTGGGGCCAAAACTGGAGTAGAATGAGCTGTCACCTGCCCCAGGTCACAGTAGCTCATGTGATAGGGTAAAGGACTTGTGGCAAGGGGACTATGAGGGAAATGGTGTTGGGGAGACGCACATTGGTAGAAGGCATGTGGGCAGACCTATGTTTGGGGTGAGGAGCACGTCGGCGAGACCATGTAGGCTGCACCTCCGCCAGTTACCTGGGCTCTGGCTCCAGCTCTGCCCTCACCCAGCCAGGCCTGGAGCTGCTGCCACTTTCTGCCTGGCCTGGCTGGGCTGGGTTGGACCAGGGCTGGGGACACTGTCTCTGCCAGAGCCAGTGTTACCCCAAAGCTAAGGGGGCCAGGGTTCAGAGAGGGGTACAGGCAGCAGAGGGGCAGCAATGTGCTGGAGACAGGCTTGAGGAAGGTAGCAAGGGGTGAATTGGTGGGTAGGGGAGCACATGGCGGGTAGACAAAGGTAAAGAGGTGGGGACGGTAGTTACTGATAGGGTACAAGTGGCAGAGGGAACAGGCAGCAGGGAGCAAGTACTGGCATAGGGGGCAAGGGGTGGGGAGTAGGCAGCAGGGGAAGGGGGGCAAGAGGCAAGGGAGATGGGCATGTGTGGGACAGGCAAGGGGCAGGCCCCCTTCCTACTGCTTTCCCTACCACAGCAGTGGGGGGATGAATTTTAAGATGACAGCCAAACAATTCGATTTTATACATAGGAAAATTATAATAAAGTTATTATTTTCCATGTATAGAATGTAATTATTGGAGGCTTGTCTTAAATTCAAAGCTGTCCTGGATTTTGTTAAATATGGTAGTTCAGGTGATTTAATAGATTCTAAACTCTTCTGAGAAGAGATTGTCTTCCTATATGTTGGTGTAGCATCTCGTACTTCTGGATACCCCTCCTAATTGATCTTTTAGCTTAATAGTTTGCCTTCAATGAAAAAGCAAGCTTTTGTGCAGTATATCACTTTGAACAGACACTTAATCATCCATCTCTCAGGAAACAGTGTACCACTCTAAATACGAACTCTGGTCAATCTAATATTTTTCCTGTGGTTTTTTTTTTAATGACTTTACTAATGGGCTGAATTCTGCTGTTGCCAAACAAACAAAGCAGTTATCTTCATGGGCCAGTGCTGACCATTTATATTTCACCTTCCAAAAAGAACCAGACTGCTTTGTGAAATAGGCTGTTGAGGATAAAACTGGTACAGGCAAAAAGGAGGTTTGGGTTTTTTTACATCCTAACACCAGAAAATTCTCCAGAGAGAGGGAAGATTCCTGCTAGGCTGCACTCACCCTATGCACTGAAACTGTTCCCATCTAATCTTTCTCTATATCTTAATGGCCTGAAATTATTGTACAATATAAGTGCTGGCTGTAATGGAAGCATCTTACATTGAACACATAATGAATATCTTGAGCAACTGGAAATTCATATGTATTTTTATTTGGTTTAGACCATTTTCAACCCACATTTAAAAGCTTGTGTAATGTTTAAAGATTTTTTAAAAGTAGAACTTTGATAGCTGACTGCTGGCAACAAGAATTGGTACTAACAGACGTTATGAAAATAGCCCTGCTGAGAGCAAGAATGACTGATTTTAATTAGGCTCTTGTAGGGTTTCTTCTTTTTTGCTTCAGTGACAGACTTAGTCTCCCTTGTGGTTACATAGTCATACATTGGGTCATTTAAGAATGTTTAGGTTTTTAAAGCCTGTTTGTGCTGTGCTTAGTTCTTTTCTGAGATTGTGGAGTCACTGAGCTGCTTTCATGTGGTGCTGCATTTTTAGACACTTGAGTTTATTGTAATGCTGATCCAGGGACTGACCCTGCTTCCCTTTCCATAATTTTAATTGCATGGACCCATCTGATCCAGTGGCATGCGTTTCCTTGACTCTCTTTAATGGTTGGTTTGGATTCCCTTGCACCCCTTACATAGCTTCTCCTTTCACAGTTTGAGTTCATATACGCCTGTACATGCAAACATATATCCTTTTGCTGTTGGTATGGAGTGCTATGTGCTTCAACTCCTTGAAATGTCCAGGCCAAGCAGATTCATCTGGTCTCCTTAAAGCTCTCTGAGCGGTTTACCGCATCTTCTTGGATGCAGGTTGAGCAAGTCATGTAAGTAGCACTGAAAGAGAAGAGGGATCTAGTAGCAACATTGAACAGTCACTGTAGTGAGTGGGGGAAAGGGAAAATGCTATATGTGGGACAGCAGGTGAAGAGCAGGGTTCAGAAATTTGGAGGAGGAAAAAAAATGGAAAATAGAGTGTGGAGAGAAGGAAGATAAAAGCTAAAAAGAGAGGAAACATCAAAGAAAATGTGAATAAGGGGAAAACAGAACACAGGATATCACAGTTCCTAGGTCCATAAATGCTAGTTCTGAGTGGTTTTTAAGCCATGTGCTTCTTTCCTGTCATATATCCTATGACCCTTAATGTATTAAGACAGTAGTGCTCAACTTTTGGTTCCAAAGGCCAGATGAGTGGTGCTGGGCTGGTCCTCATGCCAGGACCGGGCCCAGTGCTGCCTTCTCCCAACCCTGCATGCCTGAATTGGGTCCTGCATAGCTTTGGCTGGCTCCCATGCACTGGGATATAGCCCTGGGGCCCTGCACCACCTAGCACCATGTGTTGGGATCAAGCCATGGTGCTCTGCATGCTGGGATTGGGCACTCTGCTGTCTCCACCCAGCCCCATCCACGAGGATCTGCCCGGGAGGCCTGCTGCCCCCATCCAGCCCTATGAGATGGGATAAGGCCCCACACTCCCTTGTGTACCTGATCCAGCCTGCAGGACCATGCCACCTGTCCCACGGGCCTCCCCATGAGTCTGGTAACTTGGCAACAGGCCAGCAGTGTCACCATTCCCTACCTCCAAACCTTCAAACCAGGAGGGACAGCTGGGTGGGCTAGATGACACAGTGCAGGGGCTGGATTTAGCTAGCTGGTGGGGGTTGAGCACCCCTGCTCCAGCTTGTTTAAAAACCAAAGGAACCATGCATTATTCTTCCTTTAGGCACTTGAAATAATTAACCCTCCTGTCAGGGGATACTTATACTAAAATTACTTCTTCAGTTTCTGAAAAGGCTTATTCATACCATCCCCCAAAACTGCCATTTGAAAAAGTAAATCCATGTGATAACTTTGGACAGTAGTTATAATCAGTCCTTAAATTGTCTACATAAACCTAGATTGACTTTAAACCAACTGGGCACAAATAGGAGCACCCAAAATGAGGTGCATGAGGTCAAAGGATCCCGATTCTGAATTGCTCCCAGTTTGCATCTATCTCTTGCAATAAACTACTGGTTCTGGGTATCAGGAATATTCAGCACTGATTTGTGCTATTATAAAATGTATTCTATTGCAAGTGCCATTAATAGTGAATTAAGTGTACTTGTTCTGTAACTATGGGTTAGGTTTGTTAGTGTTTTAAGCATGAACTTCTTATCTCTCCCAAAAGGTAGTACAATGTCTGGTGGACTATGATGCTAAACAAAATAAAAAAGATATACTTGGAAATACTCCTTTAATTTATGCCTGTTTGAATGGCCAGCATGAGACTGCTGCCTTGTTATTACAGGTGAGATTGCATCCAAAAATGTTGTAAATAGCCTTTTTGTGATATTAAGGTAGAATATGCCATGTTATATTTTTAAGTGCAAAACATTAGTATTCATATTCTTATTAAAGATTTTTTCCTTTAAAACTGCTTTAAAGAAAATTACAAACATTTCTTCCTTCCTCCTACATTTTAAACCCATCCCCTGGGGCACTTTGTTGAGAGAAACATTTCTATAACATTACTGAAGGTAACACTTTTCGTACAGGATTGATTATATAGGAAAGGTATTTTCTTTTAAGAAATCTTTGACTAGCTTCACATATCTTTGTGTGCACTGTGATACCGAGCAGATGTATATATGCAAAGGGAGATGAAGTAATCCATGAAATAGGATAGTGTATCTTTGAACTATTTCATTGTTCAAAGGCTTATTGCTGTTGAACTGATGATTGCACTAATCCACACTTTCCAGATTCCCTACAGCTGAAAGATTTCTGATTCTTTGTTTTCACTCTTTATGTAAAACTGTAGAGATGAACAGAATGATTATGTGCTGCCTCCAGTTTCAGCTATATTGTGTTAATAGCATTTTATTTTATTTTTTATTCCAGCATGGGGCCTCTGTTAACCTTTCTAATATCAAGGGAAATACAGCATTGCATGAGGCTGTGATAGGAAGGCACAAAGCATTGGTAGAGCTGCTCCTTCAGAATGGTGCATTGACCCATATTAGGAACAAAAGGCAGTGTACTCCTGTAGACTGTGCTGAGCCAGTAAGTACAAAAGTTTGCTTGTTCCTACCCATTGGGTTTCTTAGGAGAAAATAAAAACATAGGATTGTCACGGTACCATTTCCAGTCGCTCCTAAGGCAAGATATTCCTATCTTTAACAACTAGATAATGTGTAAAAGTTATTCCAATTGCCTGGCCATATAATAGTAAGCAATTATGTTTGACACTTATTTTAAAATTGATTTGCTAAGTGAAGAGAGAAACCTGGTATTTCTTGATTAAACAGCACTTCGCTATGTTCAGGCCACTTCAAACTGGGATTCATCCCACTGTGGGGCCTTTTAATGTAAATTCAGGATTATTGTAAATATTTATGCACATATTAAATGTTCATATTATTTTCAGGGTTACTGTTCACTTTAAAAAAATTAGATAAAACAGCAAGTGAGGACAGGATTTTTTTAAACAAAGTTTTATTAGTTTGCACTTCTTAGTTTTGAGTTTTTCATTTGATGTTTTGCATCTTGTTATCATTTTTCTCCTGTCCTCCTTCTTTAGTTTTATTTTCTGATTTTTTTATAAGTATTTTACAACTACTGGCCTATCAACTTATGTTCCTCAGGGAACTGTGCTGCGGTATTGTGGGCAAAATCAAAATAGAACTGATGTATCCATCTCTATTAATTCATCTTACTGAGAAGCTGCCATCCATCTTGGGTCCATCTACAGCAGGGGTGTCAAACCGGCAGGCGCATGTTGTTTGTATGTCCATGGGTCTGGTTTAGATGGCAGGCATCTGGGACATTGGGAATGCATATCGGCAGTAGCCAGAAGGGGGGCATCAGGACAAAGCGAGTAATAGCTGCCTTAACTGTCACTCCTTCTACCTGCTTTCTTTAAAATCCTTCCTTAAAACGCACTTCATCCAGGAAGTCTTCATATGCTAGCGATCTTGCATTCTTCCTGACTTCAATTGAGATTAGTTTCCCATTTAGGTAAGGATCATACCAATAGCTCATCAGAAATCTTAAGTGACTACAGTTGTTTGAAAAGAAAAAAAGGTGGGAGAGGGAACATTTTTAAAAAATTAAAAAGCAACAGCCCTTTATCAGAAACTGTAGTTACCCTGGGAATAGCCATGCTCTGGGTAGGGGGATTGAGGACATTGTCCTTGCCAGCTACAGCACTTTGGGAATCTAACATTATTGCATGTTTCATCGTCTTTCTCCTTAAGTAATGCTCAAGATACCCCTATACAACTGGACTGTTCTGATTAGCTGGGTATGGTGGGAAACCCACATAAATAATGCCTAGTTAAATACACAGATATGACCTTCTCATTAATAACTACTTGCTCTACAATATTAAATTATAAGGGATTATTGCACTTCTCCAGTGGTTAGACACTGCTTTCAGTTTTGTGCCCCTGGGGAATATGATAGTGGCCATAAAGCGTGCTTCTGCCTGTATCTTATTACTGACATTTTTGTTTATTTATATGTTAGATTAACATAAACAACAGCTTATAATAGCACTTTATACTTTCCCTGACCTGTCAGCTTTTCCAAAATACTGAACAGTTTAAAGATGGAACTTCTGTGGAGGACAGGTGTAAGCCTCCAGCTCGTGGAGGTTGTGTTCAAACTTGAGGCTGAAATGCTAATATAATTTTAGGCTTGTATTTATCCCAGTGTGTCTGACTATAGGTTATAATTTTTTTTACTAAAAGTGATTACCCTACACTGTCTGCATTGATTACTGGAACCACTAATCTGTACAAAGGCTGGATATTATAAAAGTGGTGAAAAATAAAAACTTTTTTAAAATTAAGAATTCCAGTATCCTGAAGTTGCTACAAGCAGCACCAAGCAATGCACCAGAATCAGCAGAGGGAGGAGAAATAGACGGAGAGCAGCATATAACTGGCAAGATCAGGAAAAAAGGTAATTGTCAGAGTTTCACTGGTACAAAGAGAGAAAAGGTTTGGAAATTAATTGTTGCACTAGATCCAGTATTGTGGGGTTGTGTGTCTTTTTTTACAATTAAGGTATGCTTAGCTGTTTCACATGTGTATTACAAGTAACACCTAAAATTGCACTGACTGAGAAACATAGAAAGAGGGAAAGAAAGTTTCATAGTTTCTAGGGTCGGAAGGGACCTGAGTAGATCATCTAGGCTGACCCCCTGCCATGGCAGGAAATAATACTGGGGTCAAATGACCCCAGCAAGGTGTTCATCTAACCTCCTCTTAAACACCCCTAGGGTAGGAGCCTGCACCACTTCTCTTGGAAGTTGGTTCCAGATCCTAGTTGCCCTGACTGTGAAGTAGCGCCTCCTGATATCTAGCCTGAACCTGCCCTCTGCCAGCTTGTGACTGTTATTCCTGGTCACTCCTGGCAGTGCTCAGGGTAACAGTGATTCCCCCAATGCCTGCTGATCCCCCCTGACTAATTTATAACAGGCCACGAGATCCCCCCTCAGCCTTCTCTT
>NW_017728915.1:23449342-23466451 GCF_001723895.1 Crocodylus porosus | reverse complement strand
CCCTCTGGGTGCGGCCCTCCAGCCAGTTGGCGACCCATTTGACTGTGTGGGTGTCGACACCACAGCCCCCCAGTTTCTTAATGAGAACAGGGTGAAAGACAGTGTCGAAGGCCTTCCAAAAGTCCAGGAAGACTATGTCCACTGCTACCCCTGCATCTAATGATCTTGAAAAGAAACAAACAACTTTACCTTGTTTAAAGTACATGGCTGCTTTTGCATACTTAGTACTGTATTTTATTGCATAAAATGCATCCCTGAATATAACACACATCCTGTTTTTTTAAAAGGTACTATGAAGAAAATACTTACCTTGGGTAGCAGTAACCAGGGAGCCAAGCCTATATTTTTGAGCCTGCTGCCAGCCCCATGTGCCAAAGGGCCCCTGGACTGATCCAGCGCATTGGGTCTGGGGCTGCCTGCCATTTTATCCTGTGGTTGTTCAGAAATCAGTGTATGTTGTCCCAGGATAAATTTTAAAATGTCATGGGATAAGAAATAGTAACAGTTTATCTCAAGACACTGTAAAGTACATCTGAATGACTGACCTGAGATTGCATTGTTGAAACAATGGTAAAAAAGTAGCAGCATATTTATCTGCCCGAAATAATTGCCTGCCCCTGAACTAAGACCTGCATTGTTTATAATAAGATTGTAGCCATATGGTTATTCTGCCCAAATTGCACATACACCATGTACAAGCTAATCCATTTTAAAGAGGTTCACTTGTGGGGAGAAAACTAATTTTGGTAGAAGTAAGATTTTTAACTTATTTAATGGATAAACAAATTCCAGTGTTGATTTTTGAACACCTGCTTTTCAGTCTTCAAAATAATATAACTCTGTTGCCCTATAAGTACAACTTAAAACATTTTTAGAGAGGTATTGATAAAATTGAATTAAAATGTAATGGGTTTCATGAATTGCATTTGTGATCCCTACCCTATGCATAACTTACATTGTGCGAAAAAATTTAATGAATTATCTTTTTCATCACTGTTTACAGTTTGCTTCTATCATGTGTATATCCAAAGTTATTAAAGTTTAACATTGTGCAAGGAGTGTATAAACACCCTGTATTTTGTAGGTTACCAGAAGAACAAAATTTAGAGCAATATCTTTGTGCTAATGGCAGAAATGTTACTTTCAGGGAAGATTGTGGTTGTTTCCCAAGGCAGTAAAAGAGATTACTAATGAAATTAACAGGTGAGGCAATGTGATGGTAGTTCAGCTGATTCTGGTTGGTGGTTTACTCCTGACTGGTGAACATTTTAAATTAAAGTCCTTGAACTCAGGAGTTATTTTTACTTAGTTAAGAAAATCCCCTACTGAAGCTGCAACAGTCCTGATCAGAGCTCTCTTTCTTTTTACAACGTAGTGATTTACAGTTTCCAAACCAAAGAAAACATGACTCTGGTTCAGATCTTTCCTATTATAGTTCTAATATGATTTTAAACTAAATTTCAATCCGTCAATTTTTGAATTCAAAACTCTGCTTGTTTGATGCTAAAATATGTTTCAAATTTAATTTTGACCTTTTTTGTTTTAAACCTGTAGTAAATACTATGCCATTTGAGAAAGCAGATGATCCAGTCAGCAGACGAATTCAGCTTGTCCAATCAATCAACAGATTTAACAAGTAAGCATAGAACCCTTGTTGGAAGTACCCAGGGTGATACTTCCCAACAAATACACAACATCACTATTCAAAGAAGAAAATGGATTAGGTTTATCACAACTGGGATGAGCCCAGCTTTGGGATTTGGCCATACATCTCCCATTCATTGCAACATGTAGCCAAATATGTTTTGAAAATCTCATCCAAGATGTACTTCATGATACCATCTGAGCATTCTGATAATGATAATACTTAGATGTTAGTCTGCCATTTTCACTTAAACACTAATGTACATAATCTGACAAGCTGTTTTTATCCCCACAAAATAGTAGGCTGTACATTTTTAAGAGGCACATGAATCAGATATTTGAGTCTCAATTGTTGTTGAAATGTTGCCATCTGGTGGCTGGTTGCTGTGCAAGGCAGTTTAGCAGAGACTCTTGATGAGGGTGTGTCGCTTTCTAGTTCGTGATGATCCTTTTTGTGCATTTTAGGTCAAAATATTTGCGGAGAACAATAACAAGAGACAAAAGCGTCCCTAATTTTGATGATGAATTATTGCACCAGGTAGGAAGAACGGCTTTCTTGCATTAGCTGTATTATTATTGTTTTATGTTGGATTAAAATATACTGAATGAAGCTTCTAAGTCAGGTGGGCAAAATCCAGCCAGTGGAGAGATTTTTCGTGGCCCACAGTGGGTCCCTTGGTCCCGCCCAGTCCAAATGCAAAGGGCAGCCTGGGCCGCAGTGCGTGCGGCCAGTCCCACCACCCGATGGAGGGCAGTGGAGCTGGGCTGGGGTGGTGTGGTGGTCAGACTCTCTTTCCTGGCAACAGTAGTGCTTTCTGGCTGCTTCTGCTGGACCCAGCTCCACTGCCTGGGCACCCTGGCCCATCTGCCCTGGGCCCACCAGCAGGGGTGGGACCCGCTTGGGCAGGGCCTGTGGCTAGGATGGGGCCACAGGCTGCTGGGGTGCAGTGTCTAGGAGCAAGACAGGCAAGTGGGGCTCTGAAGACCCCAGGATCCTGGGGCAGTGACCTGCAAGGCTGGGACCCAGGGCAGAGCCGTGATCTGCGATTCACACCCCTGTGATGGGCAATGGTTCCGGAGGCAGGGGTGTGCAGGGAGCAGATCACAGCTCTGTCCTGGGCCCAACCCTGCACTGTCACCGCCCCAAGATCCTGGCCCCAGACACAGCTCCCATCCTGGCCATGTGCCCTGCCTGTGTCTCCCAGCCAGTCTCCACGAAGACCCTGGGATCATGGGGCTGTGACACCGTGGGGTTGGAGCCAGGGCACAGTCACAGTTCTGCAGGGAGGGTCATGTGGGGAGAGCATTGCATTTCTGCTCTGGCCCTGCGCTGTCAATGCCCTAAGATCCTGGGGTTTCCATGAAGATGGGCCAGAAGCTGCACAGGTGGGCAGGGAGCTGCATCCAAGGCCAGGGCCAGGATCTTGGGGCATTGACAGCACAGGGCTGAGGCAGAGCTGCAATCCCTGATCCACTCCCTGCATCCCCCTGCCTGTGAAACCCATGCACATTATAGGGGCATGTTGGGGATTGTGGCTCTGCCCCAGCCCCAGGCTGTCACCACCCCCTGCTGTGTGTTCCCAGCTACATTTGCCTGTCCCTCGCCTGCCTGAACGCTGCTCCCCACCTGCAGCCCTATCCCACATAGGGAGCTTTGGTAAGTTGTTCGGGGGGAATACTGATCCAGCCTGCAACAACTCGGCAACATTCCCTATATGGCCTCCTCATGTCTTAAGTAGTGATGGATGATACAGGTCAAAAAGAGAGACCAGCTTTGATAAGCCTCCAGAGTTTGGAGGGATCGGCTTCTGAATATGTGTTCCAGGTCAAAGTTGCTTTTGCATTATAAGCACTAAATTGCACATTTCTAGGAAGCAGTTGCTTGCAGTTGGATCAGTGATCTAGATGCCAGGACTCCTAAAATCGATCCCATTTGTGCCATTGAATTTCTGCAGTGACTTGGGCAAGCCGATTTATCTGTGATAGAATCCTCTGCCACTTTTAGAAGGTTTTGTTTCCGTTGTTTCAGTAATGGGGATCAGAAATAAGCACTAGTTTGTGTTCTGCATTTGGACTCTATGTTTTAATCACTTTAACATTTGGGAGGTGTCCAGTCTGCCAGGAGAATCACCCAGGAGAATCACTCTGATAAACAGAAGAGGAGGAAGAGCAGGTTTGAGAAGAGGAATTAAAAATAATCAAAGAGGAAGTGACCCAAACAGCGAGGTCTTGGGAATTAATACAGAAAGTCTGGCCTGGCTTACAAAATCCTAGAAGCAAAAGGGCTCTTTCTCCAGACTCCAGAGTGGGAGTAGAGACAATCTGACTTATTTCAGCTGTCTTGGAAGGGTACAGACACCAATACTTGTGGTAGATATACCTCAGACATAACTTACAAAGGTATATGAGAGGTTCTATGGTCATGTGGACAATGCGGTAACAAAGAGTTATGGGACACCTTGGATTTATTCTTGGCTTTTGCCATGGTATGTGTAATGTCAGGCAAGTAAACTGTATTCCTGTTTACTTGGGGGTAATAATTATTGCATTTTGTATGGCAGTTTAAATCCTTGCTATATGTCCTCAGTAGTATTTATTATACTGTAGTATCAAAACACCTTGGAATTCATCTTTTAGCACATATTTAAAATGGAATCATTTGACTTTTGTAGTCAGGGAGTCACAAAATGCCTTTAATATGAATTATTCTTCCCCTCCACACAGATGGCTATTAAGAACTTTGATAAAACCAAGCTAAAACCTGTTGAAACATTGAAACAGAGCAGAGCTAAGACGACTGATGCAGAAAGCAGTGGTGAACCTGTGAAAGATGATGATGCACTAGAAGCTCCTCTTAGAAGTAAACTAATGCATCGAAGACACACTGTTAATGTGGCACTTTCAGCAGAGAATGTCAGTGAAAATTGCAATTTAACCAGTCCTAGCGATCCAAGTATTTCACAATCAAAAGACTGCTTTGACTTGCTTTCAAAACACTGACAAGAAGTGTGAATTTCCTGCCAAAAACAGGAAAACCAGGTGGTGTCGGTATCAATATCCTCTTGCTGGGAATTAAAGAAGTAAATGAAGCTTGCAAGCTATGCTTTCAAAAATGGATCAGAAGGCTAAATCTTTAGCAGAGACAGAATGTTCTTGGCTTGCATTTTTGGAGCTAGAATCCTCTCAGTTTATTATGAAGATGCCTACCCAGCTAATGTGTTACTGATCTCGGCAAACTGAGACATATTGAGATGTCAAAGTATTTAGACAGAAAAAATGACTCCCAATTCTATCAAAGCACTTATTAAAAATGATTACAGTAAAGAAGAAAAAGGCTATACAGTAATTCCCAGCCAACCACTCTTGTTTTATAAAGCATTGAATTAGTTTTTCCTCCTTCTAATTTTGTCACTAAATTGGTTAAATTATATTTATTATCAGAAATAATTTAAAAAATGTTTATTTTTTACCATAACACCACAAACCATGATGGTATGTATTTAAATATACTTTCTTTACTAACTACATCCTGTATGTTGCCACTAGTTGGAAAAACAGGGCACTACAATCCTGTGCACTTCAACCTGGCATAGAGATGTAGACTTAAGGAACATGAAGGGCTAGAAGCCTGCAGTTTGTTATGATGACAAAGCCCTCATTGGTTCCAATGGGACATTTATTTGCACTGGGTCTATGAGATCCTGTCACAACAGGGCTAGGATGCTGGGAACAAAGCAGGAAGACCTTGACAAAGATCAGCTCTGGATTAATATTCAGATCCCAATTCAAATGTTTCTCTAGGCGGAAACAAACCTGCCTAATGCACAAAGCTACTTTAATTTTTAACAAGTAAATCAGACAAAAATGCACAACTGTTCACACTTCTGTGTGCACACAAGCCTACAGACATAGCCACTGTGTAAGAACTTGTTCCTGCTTGCCTGTTCTTATACATTAATGAATATTCCTTACTCAAGCAAGTAGATCCATTTAAATCAATGGGGCTAATTGTCCAATAAAGGTACAACTCATGGAGGAATATGTTATCTGTATTTCAGAGGTGATCACTTTAAAAGATACTTACAGATAACTAGATGGAGGCTTAGATTTGGAACTTGCTTCTTAACATGTTTCAGTTCAGAAATATTTTTTTAAAGGGGATTATAACATAGAAATACTTGAATAACTATACCAGGTTCTTTACACGATCATTTTGGTTTACAGGTGATCACATCCAAGTAGCATTTTGTTTCTTTTTATAAACTATTTGTATGGACAAGTTTGGTTCTTTTTACTGTAATGTTGATGACCTGCTTGGGGCACCGTGAAGCCAGAGGGCTTGCTAGAGGATTGTTTCCAAATAATTTTTTAATGTGAGAAGCAAAATGTTCGCAGATAAGGGTTGTGTGTATATTTTTCTAAGTAATTTATGAGTTCATCTAATTTTCTAATGTGCCTTGGATTTGTGCCAAATGATGGAAAAGAGAAACTAGTAAATAACAATTCTTGAAAATGCTCTTAACTCTGACCGCTTATTTAAATTGCGACTCTTTTGCACTTATTTCTTGGATTTTTGTGCTTCAAGTGATCTCTTGGAATTGCTGCTTTTAGGTGAAGTGCCTCTGCACGTTTCCTCCTTCCTCCATGCTAGTATCTTACTGAGCAGACAAAGGGCTGTGTATAAAGTTACAGAAACTTTTAATTTAAATGGGGTATTTCTAGACCTAGATTGCTTTCTTCCATGCTTGTCATTCCCTCCCTGTCCAGTACTGTCCACTCTTTATCACAAGCGATAAATAACTTGGGATAAAAGGATGATCTGTGCTTAAGTTGTAGGTATAGGAGATGGGAGATTTGGTCCATAATCCTGGTCCCCATAACAGTATGAATGTGACCCAAGGCAAGTTGCATTTCTGGTTCTCAATAAAGAATGGAAATAATTATCTACTTAACCAAGGCAGATTGCACAGCAAAATCGCTTACAGAGTGCCTGGAGAGGTGTAAAATATCATTTGTAAATTTAAGATATGGGTAAAGCTTATCTGAAGATGGATGGGATGGACTCCAAAATTGATTATGAGGACCAACTTCCATTTTTTAATTATAGCATTTACTTAACAAAGGAAAAACTGACTTCACAGCTTGGGTAAGATGTCTTGACAATATGGATGATCAAAAAACATCAGTTCATTAGATGCTTTTAATAGTGATGACATATTGCCACTGATTATACGCAGAGACATGGGGATTAAATAATCAAATAGAGCATTGTCCACACAATGGCACTAATTCAAACAGAGCCAAGTCCTTGTCATTATGGAGCTGTTTTACACCCATTATGTTGACTAGCTTGGCAAAAAGTTTTGTTATGCTGTAAATAATAACTGCTCCATTGGGAGATGGAAGTTTTAATCTCACTCCTTTCAGTCTTTTGGAGAAGTCAGAAAAAAGTGAGAGTGGATATGAATTGCTGATTTAATTACTTGAAGCTTTTTAATTCTGTTAGTAATGTAATTCTTCTAGCAAATATAACTTTTGAATGCAAGGAAAAATCAATTTTAAGATGCTTAACACTCCAAATGTATTTCTGTGCAACTGATGAAGCAGCTTGGGTAACAGTGTTTATTATAAAAACTCTCAGCCTTAAAAGGTATTAATAACCTTGTTGCTGTTGTTATATGTGACCGGTATAGATAATTTTAGTCTTTGCTGTTTTCAACTGTATCTAATTTACATGAGAAACACCCTCATCTGCATCCTCAGCCCTTTGCATTAGGGATGCTACTGCAACTGCTTACATAAGAATGCTTCTCAGAGGCTTTAGCAATCTTATATTATACTGAGCCTTTCTAACAGGGAGTTGCATACTTATTAATTTGCTTGGCAAGTAGCCTTGAGCATGTATACATCAGAGCTACTGAAGCACTTTGAGACACAATGATCAAAGCTGAAATGTTGAACAGAAGCTTTTGAGCCTTGATTAGGGTTTTTATTTTTAAAGAACTCCAAACAGCAATCCTATGTGCTCTGCCATCCATTATTAAACAGTGCCTAACATCCATCACAGCCCACACGTTCCAATCACCAAATGAGCACTCACAAGCTCTTCAGCCTTCCCTCAGCGGGCTTGTAGCCTGGGCTGCCTATCTGAACCAGCCAAAGTGAATTCCAGTCACAGATGGGCCCTTCCTCCAAAAATGTTCTCCCCATGACACTCGGTAACTTTACAGTATAGCTGTCCACAACAGAGCAGCAGTCCTTCAGGTAAGTGGGCTCCAGACTCTTATTTTTGTAAAAACCCATCTATTTTTTTTCCAGCTTAAAATGATGATGGCTTCCCTCTGCCTGTCAGACGGATTAATGAAGTGCTAGGGGTGCCTATATGTGTACACTGAGGCTGCTTAATGCATCAGAACAGATTTGATTAATCGAGTCTGCTGGAGTATGATAATTATTGTGCTCCAGCAGACTCCAGTGGCAATGGGGGTGCTGCAACTGAAGCGTGCAGGGATGCTTACACGTGATGCTCCAGGTGTTTTAATTGGAGTGGCTCTGAGAGTCACCCTCTGCCTCCCAAAGTTTGTGTATAAATGCCCTACATGTCCAACTCTTATAACCTAGTACAAAAGGTCCTCCTTGATTTAAATAAGTTCATTTAGAAGGTGCAGGAACCTGAAATGTGTTTAAGGGCTGTTTTTTTAAAGTCAGTATTACTGCACCTAACCAGAAGGAAGGAGGGCATAGGGAACTGATTCAGAAAGAAATAAGCAGGTACCAGGTAACTCAAATCAGTTGCTTTAGAACAGGGATAGGCACCTCCTGGCACCTGTGCTAATTTGTGGCATGTGGAGACATTTTTCTCAGCATGCCAGCTGGTGCATTTGGAAATTTGTTTTAAAAATGTTTTTTAAATTGTTGCTTTGGGCTCTTTGCCCCCTACCGCAGCTCAACTCTGCGGAGCCCGAGGGCAGCCCCTGATTCCTGCCTAGCCCCACTCTCCTCTGGCTGTCGTCTTCCCAAGGGCCTGGCTAGGCTGGCCTGCCCACAGTGCTTTCCCCTGCACTGCCCAGACCCTGCCCCAAGTGCCTGGTCCTAGTGCGACAAGGTGCCTGTCTGCCTGCGTCCCAGCCAGGCCCACCCTCCCCTGGGCCCAGGCTCTTCCCAGTCTGGGACTGTTGGGGAGGCTCGAGCACCCCAGCTGCTGAAGTGTCACTGCCTCCATCCAGCCAGATGCTGCCCTGGACCATGAGCCTGAGCCACAGACAGTAGCAGTGGGAGAGACCTGAGCAGTGGACCCACACTTTCTCTCTTGTGCTTTCCCCTTTTTCTTTTTCTTTCCCCCGCTCCCTCTCATCACAACAAGCTTAACAAAAAAAAAGGATACACAAGAACAAAAGCAGTATATGAAGTTTTATTTATTGTCACGAGGTTTAGAGTTTTTAGAAAACCTGGTATTTACTGTATAAAAAAAAAGAGCAAAAAAGCAACATTCATGATTATTACCTATATTAATATGCAGTGCATCCTGCCATGTACCTCCCACCCTGGTTTTGTTTTTCTGACATGCCAGCACTCTAGCACCTTACAAGGGAGACAGTGTGGTTTTTTCCAGCACTCCAGCCATAAATATTGCTTACTTGCTCTAAAAGATGTAAAAGGGCCACTATGTGTTAAATGGGTCTTAATTTGAGTTATGCATTTTTTCTGATGTGGCTATACCCGATTCCTTTTTAATATAAATATGCTTGCATGCTGAGAGCTTAATACAGACCATGATAGCCCAGTCACTCTAGCTATCATAGCCTACATTTTGATGGGAACATAAGCAATTTTCAAATAACAAGAAAATGATGCAAGTTTATTTTATAACTTGCACAATTAGAATATAAAACCATCGATGCAGAAATAAACATCAGAACAGTGCATATAATTCATCTCTGTGATGGCTCCAAATCAAACCAAGTTAGTTGTTTTTAGTAAAACAGAAGAGCTGGAGAACACAACAGCATTTATCATAGGTTGCCAAGGGGAGCTTTCTCACCAATGTATAGTGCTGTCACAAGTCTCCAAGCTGTATGAGGTTTTTTTCTGGTATTATTATGATTGGTCTCCAGCCAAACCACAGCTCACAGCAGGGGTGGAGGGGGTTACCTCCACTCCAGGTTGCTCAGCCTCCCCCCCCTGAACTTCTGTGGAGGATTGTATGTGGTTCCCAGAGTGAGTAACTCTGGTCCCCCCTAGTCTACAGCAACAAAAGCAAGCTTTTTTTACTGTACAAACTAGTTTGGCTCTCTGAAAGGCCACAAATACATAGGGGTTTCTAACCATCAGGAGTGAGGCTCTGGAACAGCCTTCCAGCAAGAACAGTAGCAGCAAAAAACTCGTTTTAAGATGGAACTTGAGAAATGTATGAATGGGATTATATAAAATGGTTGTATGCAGGAGCAGGAACTGGATTAACTGGTGCAAGAGGTCCCTTCCAGTTCTATACATTTCCAAGGAGAATATGTGTAAGCAAACAGGCCTTTATATTTGTATAAAACTACAAATGTTTGTCAACATAAACATTTGTATGCAAAGTGTTGTCAAAGCTCAGAATAAATACCTTTGTAGAAACAGTCAGCACTACAGCCCAGTCATGATACCATTGAAGACCGGGAAGTTACTGGATACTACAGACTTCACAAGTTTAAAGGGAAAAAAGCAAGCACTGACTATACTAATCACATATTCTTACAATATTCACACAAACACATCAGGTGAAAATGCTTGCTCTGTTTAAACACTTTTATTCAGTTCCAAGCCCATTACAATTGGAATTGTGTACACATCAGAAAAGAGATTTTTGGTGTAAAAGACCTCTCCCTTACATGTTTATCACACCACACAGGATGTTACAATATTTATATCACACATTCCCATAACTGTATTTTCAAATAAAGGCACATCACAGGGCTAATTTTACTTCTGCATGCAAGTCAAAGGGAGTTTAGGGCAAACTCTATTGTTTTTTTGGGGGGAAATACTCCAGCCATTTGATAAAAATGGAGGTAGTGTAAAGATTGTATGATACCATGTATCGGAATAGTGCTGTTACATTAGTTATTTAATCAAGTTTAAACATTACTGAATATCCACTTTAACTTTTAAACTTGTTCTACAGCAACAAATAATTATACATAGCCCATCAGGTTTCTCTCTAAGTTATATGACTGACACTGGGTACGTTTTCATCCAGTAGACTTCTTACTAAGAGGCCATCAGAACCAATGCCCCAGCTCCACTACTTCGTTCCCCAAACACTTTATTCTATGTGACATCCAGGAATGGTTCCAGGAAGCTAGTTTGAGATCCAGTGAACTGCTGGATTAACCCCACACAGTGGAGATCTTGTTTCTAAATCAAGTACTGTGATTTAGACTGTGCAGGGAATTCTTTCAGACAGTGGCTGTTTGCAACCTAATACCTTTTCTCCCCACCAAGTTATAGGATCTCCTATGGTGGCAGCAGCAAGATAATGGTGCCAGTGGCATCGCTTACATGCTAAGCAGCGTCAAAGGAAAGCTCATGACAAGGAAGCAGTGCAGAAACCCACACCACTCAGGCCTCTGATACTACAAAAATGTAAGCTATAAAAACCCTTTCTCTAATAAATTTATTTTACTGAACATGAGTTCATTTATTGGCCTTTATCAAAAAAATTACGGAAAGTACATACACGTAAACATTTTCAGCTCTATCATTATGCCTGGTACAGTATGTTCCTTGCCCTTTTCCTGGCAATTTGGCAGACACGCTTACAGTAGCATTTAATAATCATCCTCTTCATCAGATTCCAATACTTTTCTTCTGTTGAACTAGAAAGAAAAAATTACAAAGAGCACAATAAATGCAGCATACAACAACTTAAAAACTTGAATCTTTGTAAGGTAGGAAAACATCCTATGGCTATACTAAAAAAGTGTTTCCTGGATCTTTTACTAGCATAGAAATAATGTAGAATTCAGTGAGCACCACTAATGTAGGAGAAGGTAGAAAAAATAGCTACTGCTATAAATTTAAATCTACCTTCCTTAGCCACACTACTTTTAATGTGCCCATTTTGGGGGTAACATTACTACTACTACTTCTACAAGACCACAGTTTACAGTTCTTGTCCTGTGAATGCATCTCACTCCTGACACTAAGCCGTATCTGCATATTATTACATCATTACCAAAGAATCCTATGACTACCTGCCAACACCTACTAGTGGAAAAGCAGGTAAGTAGGGGTGGAATCAGCTGACCAGCTCTGAAATGGTATTTATTATCCACATCTTATTTTCTAGCCCATGACTTCTTCTATCTGAGGACATCTTATATTGTGTTCAGGAAGAGACCATTTACCTTTACTGTGGTTTTCTTTTCTGTTTGCTGGCTCACTTTTTCAAGTATTTCTATCAAACCTTGTTCTGATACCTAGGAAGGCAAAATAAAAACAGAATTAGTAGGAAAGAAGTGGCTTATTATCTCAATTGAATCAGCAGTATTCCATTCTCTTCCCTACATGCGCTTGGAAAAGGTGTTCAATAAACTACTCAGACTAAAATATTAGTGGTTCAAGAACAAAGGAGTTACTGGTTATGCTGAATATTACTACCACTAGTCAAAAGATATTCTTGGGGCAAGTTATAAGATAACTAACAGAACTGCAGCATTTCCAAATCACTGGCAATCAGTATTTTAAAAGGTGGAACTTTTCAACAGGAACTAGTTTTTTTAGATTAGATGGTCTCTAGGAGCCAAATCAAGGACAGGTAGAGTTCTCTTAAGATCTGGATTTCAGAAACTGAGGGTGTAAATACCTTGTCTTCCAGAGGACCTTAATTCCCATCTACCCAGAACCCAATTTACAGCTGTTTTTTGGTGTAGAGAGCCAGCCTCAAGAGCTCAGCCATTCTCCATTCAGCATTTGCTTTTGCTGTAGTTTTGAAAAAAGACCAATTAGTAAATGTAAGAACTTATCTTTATCAAAACTGTTGGGTTGTTTTGTGAAGTTGTGTGGTAGCTGGCACACTGCTGTGTGACCATGGCATAACAGCATCAGCTAGCTCATAATATAACAAACTACATAGCCCTATTCACTTAAATTTATAGCCAACCTCTGAAATTTTACTACTTGCATAATTAAGGTATTAGATCTGAATCACCCAAGGAATATGAACACCTTTTGCCCAGAATATGTATCTACTCTAAGATGCTGTGGGGAACGCAAGAAGTAGCGTAACTGATAGAATTGTATTGCTTGTGTCACACATCCAAAGCAAAGCATTACTATAACTGGTCTTTGTGCAGCTGGTATAATGTGGAAGTGTCTATTACAGAACTGTCAGTCTTCCTGGACTTCAAAAACTATTAAGCCATTCTCTGAAGGCAGAGCAGGCTTATACTAATACAGGTACACACTTGTTTACATGTAAGTGATTTCTTGTTAAGGGATTCTGGATCCCTTATTCTACTTAACTGCTTGCTCCAGTTCACAACTTACCATGTGCTATATCTGATCTTTTGGTATTTCATTACTGCAGTGAACTTACTATTGATTAGCAGGGATCCTGGTCTTCCGTTTCCCACGGAAAAACAGAGAAAACCACAGATTTCCCCTTTTAGCAGAAAAACCCAGATTCCCTGCTTTTGCAAAGAGCTCTGCAGGCTGGTTGAGCTCCAGCCTGCAAAAGCTGCTTACAAAACAGGGCAGGAAACCCCCAGCCCTACCTGGAGGGGGAAGGGCAGGGCCTGAGACTGTCAGCCATGGCTCCACTCAGTTCAGTGTCACTCTTCACTTCTGGAGCCTGAGGTAAGTGGGGCTTGCAGGGGGCTGGGGGCCCCTCTGGCAGGGCCCAGGGAGCCGGAGCCGGCCCCAGCTGAGCAGCAGTGGGGGAAACAGCTCCATGCTGCTTCTGCTGCAGCTGCCTGCTGTTGGTGGCAGGGAGCTGCAGACTTGGGTCTCTAGGCCCACAGCCCTGGCAGCTGGGAGCTGTGGGTGGGGGGCAAGAGGCATGGGTGGGGGGAAGGGCATCAGCAGGCCTAGGGATGCTGCAGGGGGATTTTAATTTAAACCCCTCCAAATCTATTTTTAATCGGAGAAAACTAGGATCCCTGTTGATTAGTTTGAGTGCTTGATTCCCAGCCCTTCCTTGGTATCTCCTCTACTTGCACTCAAGAGATATGCAGAACTTGAGTGATGTAGTAACAGTACCACTAAGATGTCATGGTAAGGTCAGATGCAGCTTTTTACCACACTTGCAGCCAAGTGGATTCACTCCACCATTTGTATTAATTACACAATCAACAAGAATAACAGTAGCATTGGCTTATGCCGATTTTGTCCTTTGATCCTAACCTCTTCCCCCACACCATACAAACAAAAGACATGGAAAGACGAGAATTAAATACAGGTTTCCGAAAAATGTAGAAGAAAACTATTATTTTAATAAATTACAATGCCAAGTAAGAGCTCTATGCAAAGACAGGATATTTTTTGATCCAATGTAGCTGCTGTATAAGCCAAAACATTTCCATAATGTTATGTACTTAGTGAGTAGCGCTCATGTCATGAGGCTATACCAGTGGTCACCAACCAGTCAATCATGATCAGCTGACCTATTGGGGAGCCCCTGACAGTTGACCTCAGTCTGGGGGCTAGCTCCCCCAACTGACACTGACTATTAGAGGCTCCACAATCAGAAGTGGCAGAACGCATGTGGAGAACAGGGGGATGATCCCACTCTGTGCCCCCTGCCACCAGGTGAGTGGGGGCTCCAGAAGCTGCATGCACCCCAGTGGAGGCCTTTGGGCCACGTGCCCCACTGATCTGTGTGCAGGGAGAGGTGGCTGCTGTTATGTGCTGGGCTTTGTGCTCTGAGCCCTGCTAAAGCTTGGGGCACAGCGGCAGCTGCCTTGCACAGATGGGGAGAGGGGGCACTTGCCCTGCGGGCCTGTGCTGGGTTGTGTACAACAGTAGGAGCCGCTAACCCTAACCCCCTGCCCCCATGCCTGGATGAGACACCCGGCCCCTGACCTGGCTGGGGCGCCACTCATTCCGCCCCACTCTCTCCCTCACTGTGGAGGCCTTGATTTGCCTCCATTCCCCCAGATTTGACCTGCGGGGTGGGTGGGCTGTAGATCCTGGATTGCCCTTTACTTCAAAAAGTGATCTTCACCTTAAAATGTTAGAGATGACTAGGCTACACAATAACTGACTTTTAAGTTAAATTAAGCAGAAGAGGAGGGCTATTTGGCAATTCCTGAGGGGTGCTTGGTTTTGAGGATGAAGAAAACATTTCAAG
Organism: Crocodylus porosus; assembly: GCF_001723895.1. Taxonomy (NCBI): domain Eukaryota; kingdom Metazoa; phylum Chordata; order Crocodylia; family Crocodylidae; genus Crocodylus; species Crocodylus porosus. The sequence continues at coordinate 23,451,477 of NW_017728915.1, read as the reverse complement.
ATTGTGAGGTAAAAACCTTCTCAAACTGCATAACCGTTATAAGCGTTAACATCTCAACCTTATTTCTTTGGGAACAATAATCTGAAAGTAACCCCAAGCAAAAGAAAGACCCAAACTAACATAATTTAACTTACTTTTCCAGGTAGCTGTCCAAATCTTGCCATCTGTATAAGATAATTCTCCACAGCTTTTGCTTTATCTGGCTTCACAAGTGCCAAATTGCTTACTGTAACAAAAACAGGTTTACTTTTATACTCTATTACATTCACCGAGCCTAAAAGTGATAAACACATGACACAATTCACTCCTCTTTGTGCCAGGTTCTGAAACGAGAAAAAGTGGAAGGGGAGCGGAGTTTTAACTTATACAAAACTAAGGGCACTTTTGCACATACTCTGGAGGTGGGGGGTGGGAGGTGTTTTAATAAGGACGGCTCTGAGAGCTAGTCTAATTAAAACGCTGCCATGTTTCTGTATCAGTGTCCCTACTCTTGAAAATGGTGTGGGTGGTGCTTGAACTAAAGTTCACTCAACAAGCTTTAGTTCAAGTGCCCCACACTACCACTTTTAAGCTCAGGGACATGAGATGCACGAGGCTCCTGGAGGGCAGCAATTGCCACCCTCCAGCAGACTCCATTAATCAAGTCTGCCCAACCATGCTAGAATTCCAGCAAGTTGAACTGGGCTCAGCACTTGTGTACAGGTGCCCTAAGGTTTTACTTTTTTGTACCTTTCAACATTTGTTCCGGGTTCAAACCTGTTATTGTCTATGAGACAACCTGCAGGCATTTGCCTCTGCCAGTGTGTCTATTAATTCAACCAAAAAAGCCATGCTCTCTATCCACTACTTATTCTTGTAAGTAAATCACAAAAACCGAATTTAATAAAAATAGGCAATGGAGCAGAAGACTGTTCACCTCTGGACTCTTGTCCCATTGAAGAGTTATGACCAAAGTTGTTATCATTCAAAGTGGGTCTTTGCCACACTGTCCACAGATGTGCGTCTAAACATACTCAATATCCTAAGGCAGTACTTCCCAAACTTTTCCTTAGCATGACCCCATTTCTTCAGCATAGCCCCCCGATCCTGACAACCCCCATCCACTGATATGGCAACCCCATTTCAGGTCATGATAAACACATGGCACAATTCCCACGTTTGCGAAATGCTGTCCTAAGGAATAAACATCTATATTGTATTAACTCAACAGTGAACTCTGCCTTGCATGGATGTTGGGGAAGAGACCCTGATTCTCACTTCAAGAGGCATCCTTCAAAGTCTACTGGAGTAGCATGGGAAAGCTGGTACTGCCGCTACTTTTAAAGTCTCCCTCTAAAGAAGCACTGAATCAATCCAATGCCACTATTTGCGAGGACCAGATTTGTTCCTAGTCCTGTTATAATAAACTATCAGAGTTTAGGGACATTTGGTGTCCAGCACAAAGACTGACCTAGGGCTTATGTCTTAAAACAGACATCACCAAGTAGATTGCGGTGATGCATTTCTCTCATTTCTCCAACCGAACACATCACTCTGGGGGTGTGACTCTCAACCAAAGGGCCCCACCAAGTTTGTTTTTGTTTTTAAATGGTGCTGCAAAGAGACCAGCAGCTCAATAAGCAGGGGGATGCAGCTCCAGCCTGCCTCAATGACCCATTCCCCTGGCAAGAAGGGGAAAAAAGCCTATCTATCCGTCTGCATTTTGCAGTTGGGTGCTGATGGAGGGAGATGACGCGATAGGTGGGGTGGGGAGAAGGACCCCGGGGGGGTTGCTTACGTCTGGCGCGGGCGGCTTGATCCAGAACTTGAGCTAAGATGTTGTTTCTCATTTCGGCCTCCCTGCAAAGCAGAGTGCGTTACTCGGGCGGGGCGCGCTCAGTACCCGGCCAAGGGCTGCGGGGCCTGCCCCGCGCCACTCCCGGCCCCCTCCCCCGCTCCCAGCCCCCTCCTACCTCTGCTTGGCCTCTTGCTGCGCCACATCGCTCGCGGGGTCCTGAAAGACAGCGAGGCCGCATCGCCCCTCAGTCACCCCCCTCCCCCGCGGCCGCCCTCGCGCCCCCCGCCTGTCCCGGGCCTCACCCCGTGCTTGGCCTGCAGCTCGGCCAGGCGCTGCTTGCGGAGCGCCTCCAGCTCTT
>NW_017728915.1:23442076-23448467 GCF_001723895.1 Crocodylus porosus | reverse complement strand
GTGGGAGGTCTGGCTTCAAGTCCCAGCAGAGGTGACTTGAGGTGAGTGAGATAACAAGAAGCAAATCTTTGCTTTCCTGATGTAAAGTCTACTCAGTACAGTAGATTAGTCATTAATGTCATTATGTCATGGGATGAAACCCCCAGGAATAGATTCAAATAGAGTTGGCAACAATGGATGCACCTCCCCATGGTGCTTCAGTCACGTCTACAAGCATTGCTAGCTCAGCTCGCTCTCTAACAAAGCCATAGATACTACAGGTGCTCACTGAATGACAGCATTTGGTCCTCAGGGATACAAAGGGCTGCAGGTTTTCAAATCATATTTCTGTAGACACTCAGAGACAATTCATTAACAAGAAGCAGTTGTGAAGTACATCCGGTGGCTTGCTGTTTCACAAGTTGAATTAAAAAATCATGCAGGGGAGGAGCACTTAGCACAGTGAGATGAGGTGGCTGTCCTTTTGTGGAGCTGGAGTCAGTCATTCCTACATCCCACACTTGCACAAGCCCTGAAGTCCTGAATCCACTGGAAGACTTAGCTCAAGATACGGAGAGAGCCGACTGGGCCTACTGCCATGTCCTTATATTTAAAATAAAAGTATTACCAGGGAGAATGGGTTGGTCTATGGACATAAGGTCTAAGGACATGCCTGAGGAAGAAGGGTGTTTGTGCCTGAAAGCTTGCAAAAAACATTTTTTTCCAATTATTTAGTTGGGCTAATGAAACATATCACATTTACCCAAAGAACCTTGGCTGCCTCTTATCAGGGAGACCTTGTTTCTGTTGCTGTTTCTGAGGAAGCGCTCTCAACCCCATGTTAGCAGCAGAGGGAGCCCCAGCTCCACGAAAGCTCCTTGGTCCATCATCACAATACAAGCAGTGAACACAATAATTGTTGTTTTTTGCTGTGCAGTATGTTCTCACAGATGAAGCTTTAATCTATATCGTACATCTCTGTTGCTGTAAATTCATGCTCCATTATACCACCATATGCTTTGACTCACTCAGAAAAAGCTGCAGTAATCCTAATGCTTCGCTTTGGCTTCATAGAAGTTTGTAGTGCATGTTTGATTGCATATTGTTTTTGCACACACTTAAAGGTTATGTCTTAGTAAGTTGTTTTAAACTAGTTTATTAGCAATGAGCCTGCAGTTGATGAGTTTTTATGTCAAGAGAAGGTATCATTGCAATCATTGACAATTACAACATGAGTTTCAGGAGACAGAAGGAGAGTTTGGCCCGTTACATAAAATATGGAGGCATGAAGCACAATGTTTGGGGTTTTAGCTTGTTGTTGTTTTATAATCTGCTTATTTTCTTTTTCATATGTTTGTAAGTAAAAAGTACTAGGGTTTCTTTGGTCAAACCTCTGAACTATCTCTGACTTGAGCATGTTCTGGTACAGAAATATGTTTCAACATTATTTACAGACTTACTGTGTGAACTTTTTCATAGCCTATGAGTGCTTAAATGTTAATTTAGTTATTAGTAAGTGATATTGTTTTGTTTTATCTTTATACACACAGTGATTATAGGGAGGTGAAGTTTTTCTACTAACAAGAACCTTTGGTTAATCATTTTCTTCTAAAATATCTCAAAGCTCTGGTTCTAAATCTTGCAGTTTGTTTTATACAGATTATGTTTCCCCTACAAATGTCTTCTAATATATAGTTTTAATGTTTTTAAAAAATGTTTTTGAGTGCCTTGAATTTTGTGTATTCAACTTGATAAGGCCCTCATTTTTAGAGGTTGTGTTCTCAGCCCTTTCCGATAATCAGAGCAATCAAAAATGGAGAGACCCTTGAAAATTTAGATTCTATTCCTCAAGAACAGAGGGATCCAGAGGAAGACTAAGGAATGTACCATAGCTATAGTCATCAGTAACGTAACTAAAGAAGTGGGGCATGGGCACAAAAATATCAGCTGCGACTGGCAGCCTGGCTGCAGCTAGTGCTTTGTGTACTGCTGCCGCCCAGGGTACAAAACAGATAGTTCTGATCTCAGACAGAAAGACAAAACGTTTAATATGTGACGTTTCCTAAATTTTTTACAAGGTCTGAATTTATTCACAGGTGCATAGTTGTAGCCATCAATTAAGTCAATGGGAGTTTCACCTGTAAACTAAATTCATAATTTGGCTCACAAAAGGCATTTATGCTATAGACGTACTGAACTATTTGTGATTATTATGTATTTAGGTGGAAACCTATCTGATTTGAAGGTATTCACGAGGTATTTATCTCACCCTGAAGAATGCTCGAAAGGACCTTTAACCTGTAAGAGTCTCAACTTCAAGGTATTTTCAAACATGATATATGTCATTCTAAATATAGGATGTGGAGGGACCAAATATTTGAGAGAAAATGGTGAATAGGGTATCCTAAGTGACTTGGGGCCTTTTGGGTCAGTTGCAGGCCCCAACAGTTGTGTTCTTCTCATTCTAAACTTTAGTGCTATTGTATAACCCTAGCTACTGTCAAATATTCTTATATTTATGTGATAACAGAAAGTGAAAAGATTCTGTTCTAATATATGCTAATTTTTCTTATAGCACACTAACAATCATTTAATCACTGACATGTATATCTTAGGTAATTCTACTTGAAAATGCTCAGGTGCTTCTGAACTTGGGCAATTTATTAGGTATGTTAGGGAGTTTTCTTTAAGTCTCATATGTCTGTATTGGCTTTTTGCAACGGTAAATTAAATGCTGATTTACTCAAAAGTTAATTGTTAAGGTCTCCTGAAGGTTTATAATCTCTGTATTTATAATGAAAGGTGGTCTGTAGTAGTATTAAATAATAAGACATTTTCTAATGGGAGCTGAAAAAAATCATACAAGTAGCAGTATTGTATTCCTTAAGGTATCTGTTAGGCTGAGAAGGGAGGTTAGCATCAGTCAGGTTGGCAGTGCACTAAAGTTTTTTGGTATAATTAAAGTAAGAGGATTTACCAGTTTATTTTCAAGACATACAGCAAATGTCAGGAAATAATTGTTGATTATCAAACGTTTAATTTACAAGCCCTGTGTGATTTAATTTCAAACACTAGGGGGCTCACAAACATTTTCTTTTTCCCTAAATCTATATTAAGAGTCCCTTGAAGTACAGTGTCATTTTCCTGTACTCTTACATGACTCCTATTATCCTTATGAATAAAACTATAGTATTTTATAGAAATAACAAAAAATTAACCCCCTGCAGCAGCATGATGGGAACCTCTAGTGTTTTGGTCCATTACTGTAATACATTTTGATAGGGGTACAGAAACAAATTTCTTACAAAGGAATTCCTATTAATTATACCTGACTTAAAAATAAGGTTTTCTACAAACAGTTTTATAGGCTCTAAAGTAAGTAGAAATATATTTCCTTCTAAAGTCCAGTAGAAATACTGTAACAAACAAACAAGACTTTACTGTGTTCACAAGTTAAACATGATGGCAAGTTGCCATTTTATAAAGCCTAGACATGAACTTGTCTAGAAATCAGTTATAGCAAAAATAAATTGACTAGTCTATTCAGTGTGAAGGAAATGAACATAAAATTAAAAAGCTATGCACACACAATTAAAAGCAAGGACTGTGGAGTGGATGCCTACACAGTCAGGTGGGTGGCTAACTGGCTTAGGGACAGCATCCAGAGAGTGATGGTGGATGGGTTGTTCTCGGTCTGGAAGGAGGTGGGCAGTGGGGTCCCGCAGGGTTTGGTCCTTGGACTGGTGTTTAATATCTTCATCAGCGATTTGGGTAAGGGTGCGGAGAGTACCCTCTCCAAGTTCACAGATGATACCAAGTTATGGGGCAGAATTAATACACCGGAGGGCAGGGAGCAGATCTAGGCCGACCTGGACAGGTTAGATCAATGGGCAGAACGAAATAGGATGCAGTTCAACAAAGATAAATGTAAGGTACTCCACCTAGGAAGGAGGAATCCCCAGCACACCTCCAGGTTGGGGGATGACCTCCTCAGCAGCTCAGAGGCTGAGAGATCTTGGAGTCATAGTTGACTCCAAGATGAACATGAGCCAGCAGTGTAACAAGGCCATCAACAAAGCCAATTGCATCTGGTTGTGTATTAGCAGATGCATGACCAAGAGATTGAGGGAGGTGATGCTCCCCCTCTATGCGGCATTAGTCAGGCTGCAGTTGGAGTTCTGTGTCCAGTTTTGGGCGCTGCACTTCAAGAAGGACACGGAGAATCTGGAGAGGGTTCAGAGGAGTGCCACTTGCATGATTGGTGGTCCCTGGGAAAGACCCTACAAGGAGTGGTTGAGATCTGGATCTCTTCAGCCTTTACCAAAGATGGATGAGGGGTGACCTTGTAGCTGCCTATACGTTTATCAGGGAAGGACAGCAGGGAATTGGGCATGCGCTGTTTACCAGAGTGCCCCAGGGAGTAACTAGGAATAATGGGTGCAAACTAGTGGAGAGTAGATTTAGGTTAGACATTAGGAAGAAATGTTTTACAGTAAGGGTGGCCAGAGTCTGAAATGTGCTTCCAAGAGAGGTAGTACTATCACCTAACTTGGAGGTCTTCAAGAGGAGGCTTGACAATCACCTGGCTGGGGTCATCTGACCTCGGTCCTCTTTCCTGCCAAGGGCAGGGAGTCAGACACGGTGATCCATTGAGTCCCTTCTGACTCTATAATCTATGAAATTAGACTGTTAAAATACTTTCAATGTTAATAATCAAAAGGGATTTATGTAATGTAGGTACAGAAATATGGTTTGTTTTTTAAACTACTATTATTAATCTCTTAGCATTTGGCCATCCTCGTGCATGTAAAACGTGCTCCTACTAAACCTAATGAAGCCATAAAAGAAAATAATCCAAGCCCTCCTATTTCACTCCTTTATTTAAAGCCAATGGAATTATTTTCAAAGTAAGGCTCTGGTCAACCTGAATAAGGTCAGCAGTCAAAAAGTCAGGCTTGTGTCAGCTCTAAACAGGTATAACCTGGAAGCATTAAATTTAAATTTTATTTAACAATTTAAATAAAAAATTTAATATTTTAAATTAAATTTTATATACACACATGCACACTTTAAAAATGTTTTAAAGACTTTCAGTCTGTTTAAACTCAGCTCTGTGTGTGTTTGTATACACACACACACTGCATTAGAAACACACAAATAAATACACATGCACATTGCGTTTGAAACACTTTTTTAAAGTATTTTTATTTAAAAAGAGCATTATGGAACATGTTGCTAGGAGGTAGGAAGTAAGTGTATCCCTGGCTTGGAAAAAGAGTAATGATAAATGGAAAATCTTTATAAATCGCATTCTCTGTGGGTAGCTTCACATTTTAATGGACGTATAGATAGTGCTTTTCTGACTGTATCCTTTTTTTATTCAATTCTGACAATCCTGAAATAATAACTAACAATTGTAGACACTTACTGGTAACTCTGATGATACCATGAAATCCACAGTCCAACTTTTTTTGAAAGTCAGTGAAAGGACTTGCTGATTTTCAGTGGTTTCTGGATCAAGGCTTACCATGCAGTCCAGAGAAGCCCTGTAGCACATAAATGATTTTGAGCATGAGAAATCCTGTTGAAATTTAAATTTTCTATTATTGTGGTATCACTGGTGCATTTCTTCTATTATTGAGGTGCCAACATTTTTATCACAGTGAAATCTGAATTTGCCTTGAGCTGTATATGAGTCTGTCATCTAATCTCCCCTACCTTTATTTAAGCAGATGCATTTTTCTCATCAACATATGCAATAAAAATGCTTTTTTTCTTATGCACAGGTAAATGCTATCATGGATTTAGTGCACTTATAGCTCAAAGTTTCTCTTCATAGATCATTCCTCCTCATTATATTGGTGCAGCTCATTGTCTGTCTGTCTGTGCTCTGTATTTCGGCTCTTCGAGAGCTGCAGTGTTTAGTGAGTTGGGACGCGGTAGAAGGAATAAAACATGAACTGTGTACTGTTAGCACATATATGGAAGTAGTCCACATTCTAGGAATTAAAACAGATTTGGTTGTTTTTTAACTTTTGGAATTTTAGCTACCTCATCTGGTTTGCGGGGCTCCCTATGGGTCTGGAGATTCAGTGGTGAAGGAGCAGTGGCTATTAATACCTCTAATTTAGTAGCTGGGGCACTTGCCAGTGAGACCGGGAGGGAGCCTTTTGTTCCATAACCTGTTCCAAGAACTGTTCACAAAATAAAATTCATAAATAGTGTTGGAGCCATAGGCATTTATGACACCCCTCTGCCCCCTCCCAAATGAGTGCCCTATTCCCTTGGTAAGAGAGCTGTGCACTCTCTCTGTACCAGTGACTCTAATTCTGCTGTACAAGGTGGAACAATTTGAAGAAAATGATTTGAGATTACCCCAATCCAAAAATAACAGCCTGGTGATTAAGACAAT
>NW_017728915.1:23439826-23441081 GCF_001723895.1 Crocodylus porosus | reverse complement strand
AGTGAACTGGATTCTGTTATTTCCTTTGCATCAGTAACAGAATTATTAAATATGCTTCAATAATTTTTTTTTATTCTTCTGCAGTCCTACTGATACAGCCCACTTTTAAGTGCTACAGAACAGTCTTGAGCCTGTCTCTCCACTCACTAAGTGACAGCAAAAATAGTATATTTTTGGCAAGGCAAATTGCATTTGACGTGTTAACTGACCAAAGTGAACCTTAGGCTCTTCCAAGCATCCATTTGGCAGATAATATATGTTAAAGTGCAAATTGTCTTGTATACATTTGAGGTTTAGAATTTGTTAGTGTGCACTAGCTAGTTTTAGTATCTTTTATCCTGGTCACGTCATTCCCCTTATAGTCACTTTATCCTGGATTATCCCTTTTTATTTGATTTGAGTTGGTCCTGATTTACACCTTTGAAAATAAGAAGGGAATCAAACTATGTTTCTAAATGCTGTTATGAGCAGGGAAAAGACTTTATGCAATTATCTGATTGTTCTTAAGTTAAAACAATGAAAATGAGCTTAGTTTTGTTAGCAAGGAGTGTACAAAATAGGTAAATGATATTTGAAGCCTTAGCTTTAATCAACAGTAGGTAGCATTCATCTGCTGCATGGATAGATCATTCACTTCTGTTTTTCTCTCCCTCATATATTCCTATTTGTAGGACAACAGATCTGTGCAGCAGGTCACTGCTTATAAATCCATTTCCATGCCCTTCCAAGCCTACTAGTACAGGGATGTCAAAGATCTGGCCTGTGGGCTGGATGACATGGCTCAGTGGGGTTCCTGGAGGGCCCAGGAATTCTGGGGCAGGATGAGCAGGGACAGGACCCATCATTGAATTCTCGGGTACAGAGCCCTGTCAGAGATGTGTTTCAGTGGTGGCAGGGTGAGCTGTGGCTGCTTTAATTTTTGTGGGTCCCTATGCTGAATGTGAGGGCGTGGGGCCTAGGGGTGGCCGTGTACTTCCTAGTGCCCCCTACTGTCACTCAAGGTAATTCAGCACCCTCTGGTTCTCGCCCGCCACATCTTTGATGACAGTTAGTTCAGATGGGAGGCTGCCTTTATCCCCTGGTGAATGGTGTGAGTGTTACTACCCCTACTCCGTATGGGATGCCTCAGTGCACCCCTGCCTTAAGGGCAATGCGTGCCTCCTACCTCCCCTTCAGCACGCCCCAAGCCTCGCAGCTGTTCTCTGGACGTTGTTTGGGTCCCTTGCCCTTCAGTGCCCTCTCCGGCACCCCTTGG
>NW_017728915.1:23431388-23439531 GCF_001723895.1 Crocodylus porosus | reverse complement strand
ACCCGGTCCTCCGGTATAACCGTAACACAAACCACGAGCTGAGCGGCTGCAACATAACCAGAAACCTACCGGCTTATAACCCCAAAGCTTGTTAGTCGTGGCCTCTTCTAGCATTCTCTCTCCCCTGCATCACTGCAGCCGGTCAAAGTGGGCAGGCTGCGACCATTGACCCGGGCTGCTCAGCTCATCCGCAGAGCTGTGGCTCCTGCGGCTGCCAGAGGGGAACTGTTGGTCAGGCTCTGGCCTGGGCTGTTTATAAAGGCCCGGCCCTGCCCCCTTCTGGCCACCTGACCCGCCTGATCGCCCTGGCAACCGGCACCTGAGCTGCCCTGGTGATTGGCAGCTCTGTCAATTTCAATCCCAATCACGGGGTACCTACATGACCCCGTGACACTGAAACAGTATCTTGGGTACCCATGGAGGTTAATGCCACTACTTCTCACTGCTGCTGAGATGAGTCCAGATCTGGCCTGCAAGGAGTTCCACAATCTGAATCTGGCCTGGGCAGCCAAGGAAATTTAACATTTCTTGTGGTGGCAGGAGCCGATCCTGAGGACCGGAAGCATCGGGGACAAACCCAGGGACCCCACCCCAAAAACTTACTTGAGAGGCAGCCTGGGTCATCAGGCAGGTCGCGCTGCACTGGCTTTTCAAGCAGGTTTCAATTAAACTTGGCGGCAGCCAGCTGATGATGTCAGCCGCTGCTGTGGGGGATTTAAAAACGCTGGCAGAAGCCAGCAGGGAGAGAGGAGGCAAGGAGGCGAGCTCACCAGGGTACAACCCGACCGACTACAGATTACAAAGGACCCTGCCCCACACAGAGAAGGTGAGGGCAGTGTCTGGGAGCCAGGCAAGGCTCGTTGACCCCATGCTCCCCAAGAACGAGTTTGGGGTCACTCACCATCCCTAATGCATGGGCAGGGTTTATTCAACTCTGAGCCTGTGGAGGGCACCGCAGGTACATGCCCTGCACTGGGGTCAAGTAGGCTTGAGGATCTGGAGCAAAGAGCAGACTGCAACTACGAGCCTACACTGTGAACAGGGGCCAGAGAGGCTGCGGTCCCTCAGTTGAAGAAGAGAAGCTGGGACCTCAGGCTGGCACAGCAGCATGAGAACTTCGACAGTTGGCAAGTGGATGGGGTGTAAGGGAGGCGGAGCCCCAGGACCAATGGCAACAGGGCAGTGACTGCTTCCCGCCTCCAGGTCCGGGTTTGGAACACCACTGAACCCCTCCTTTTCAGCTAAAATTCCATCACATCATGGCAGGCAAGTTGGGGGGCCCACCCCAGTGAACAGAGGGATTCTCATGGTGCCTACCGAGCTTGTGACATCCTTGTTCTAGGGAGGCCCAGAATCTTTCTTTGTAGTACCTCTGCTCTCAGGTCTCCTAGGTTACAAAGAAGAAATATAGTGAGTCTACTGTATTATGGACTTTCTGCAATATACCCTTGCCTTCTTTCTTAGGATTTTAGCCACAGGGTTCAGTTTCCAAGTTACCAGATATTGTTAGGGCCCACTAAATAAATTATTATATGTAGTAATTTGAGTTCTTTTAGTATTTCCAGTGAAATTAGATAAATATAGTTTTATATCTCAAAATGGATTTTAGCATACAATTTTTGAGCCTAAAAACAAATAGTGTACCTTTATTATTATTACTGTTGTTACTTGCTTGCATTCCTTATTGCACTTCCATTTAAGTTAATTAGATTGTTCACCAAGATTGAGGTATTTGGCTTGGTATTGTAGAGAGGGTTTTTTTTTTAGTTAAAGATAGGATCTTAAAAATGGAAGTTAACTGAATTAAATATTACACATAAAACTGATTTTATTGAAAACATGAAAATGAGCTAATTTCTATAAAACTGACACTTTCTTTGTGTAATAGTTTATTCTTTATTAGCCTCAGAACTTGGATATTTACAGTGATGAATGTTGTGTCATGTAGTATGATATCTGTACAGTACGAAACACCTTGCCAAATGAGTGCACACACCAATGTCTAGTGCTGTCACATTGTCACAAGTAGTAACTTCAAGGGATAGTTGAAAGAAATAGGTAGTATTGACTGTTTTGTTTCCTTGTCTGGCAATTCAGAAAAATGGAAGCAACTGATACTTTGAAGATCATTGGCAGAGATATTAAATGGCTGTTTTTTGCAGGGACACCCATAGAGAAGGGCATCTTAACTCTTTGACCTGTGCAGCACGAATTGTTCTGCAGAACCAGTTGTGTTCAGTTTTGTATAAGGCAAGAGTGTGGTGGAAATTTTTTTAATGCATCTCTCTTTGTACTTCCATCTAGGTCAGGGATATAAGGAGCCAAACACCCTATAACTTCACTGCAAGTAATTTAAAAAAAAATTGAATTTCAATTTAATGCACAGCTTGAGTAATGTTAGTAACTATAGTCATTTAATGATAGGCATAGACTCTTGAAACAAAGATCAATACTGAAGTTCTTGACTTGAAATCAATCTCATGCATATGATGCTCATACATGGCTTAGATTCCTGCCCATCTGTGTTTATATGGGTATTTATAGATGTGATTGTTGCCAGGTTTGAAAGGGCATAAGATGAGGTAAATCAGCTTTCTGTGTATCTTCCCTGGTGGCCTTTGCCATGTGCTATGTCATGTTGCTGTAAACAGCTTCTATAAGCTTTGTCTCAAATAATAGTGTATTAACACATCAAAGACTTTCCTTTGGTTTCCTTTTTTCATTCTCAATCACTGCTGGGCTTTCTGCATGTGTCACTCTTAGCCAAAGAGAATCACAACAGTTTATTAATAGCATTGGTTGCTGAGAGATTCCTCTATCGTATATACATTTTTTATCAAGTTTAAGATCTCTCTCAAATTCAGCTTTTTCATAGTGAGAGTAAATTATGTTTTTCAGGACAAGGGATAAGTTATATATTGACCTTTTTATTTTGTTTTCCTTGATATAAAATATTTCAAGAATCCCTGTGATAAAGCCCCTGCACTTACTGCTTTATTATTACAGCTGTAACCCCTTGTTGGGGTTTCTAGTGAGGTTCCCCTTACTAGTTATATCATCCTGTGTTTTTCAAATTCTCTTCTCAAAGGTGTTTTCTCATCATAAGACCTCTGCAGAGTCATGGCGATTCTGTATGCCTCACAGTTCAGCAAGATATGGCTCCTGTGTACTGAGGGAGAAGAGTAATATAAAGGGCATATGTAAATCCGGCAGACATTTGAGTCAAGATCTCTGTGCTTGATATTTATTTTTCTAAACAGGATCTCAGAGACAGAAAATCTTTAATGAGATCTTTGCCACCTCCAGTGTCCCAGTGCTGGGAACAGTAGGTGATGTGTATAGTCTTCCCAAGGATGAAGAAATGTATAAAAATTACAAAATCTCACAGTAGCTGACCAGTTGTTATAGGCAGAGCATCACATATGGGTGACACACAGTGCATTCTGCTTCCTGTGGCTATGCTCACTTTATGCATGAAAACCAATTGTTTTTTTCCCTGAACATCTACCAGAAATTACAAATTTATGCTTTGAGTGTCGGTAGAGCACCAACAGGTGTGGGAGGGAGGGAGGAGTGTCCAGGGCTGTCTGCTCCACCTCTGCGTACTGCGAAGTCCCTGAGCTGAGGCACGCGGCACCCCAGGCAGCCATGGAGCAGCTGTCAGAGGTGGAGTGTGCCTCGAGATGGGAGCAAATGAGAACGGTGGAGCCCCTGTGCTGAGGCACGTGGGGATGAGGGAGCCCTGAGCTGAGACACGTTGTGCTCCAGCCAGCTGCAAGGCAGCCAGCTGGGGCGGAGTATACCTCGAGATGGGGGAGCAGGCAGCCCTGGGTTGGCGCTCCCCTGTCTTGAGGCAAACTGCACCCCAGCCAGCCGCTCCATGTCTTGAAGCATGCTCTTCTGCTCCCCTGTCTTGAGGCACACTCTGCCCCAGCCAGCTGCTCCACGGCTGGCTGGGGCACAGTGTGCCTCAGCTTGGGGGCTCCCCTGTGTCCATATACTTCAATGCAGGGGCTCTGCCCAGGGCTGCCTGATTCCCTGTCTTGAGGCACCTTGTATGCCTCAGCTCAGGGGCTCCACAGTGCATGGAGATGGGGCCCTGTCTCTGTATATGTCCTGGCGCATATGTCCTATTTTTGTGTGCTTTGCCCATGTGCCACTCCCTGGCTAGCTGGAGGGGCAGGGTGCCTCTGTGCAGGAGCTTCCTGGTGGCTATGCCTGAGCTGAAGTGGCCTGTACTGAGACACCGTGTGCTTCAGCCAGCACCCCCTCCTTCCCCCTGCAGCATATAGAGCCCAACCGGGAGCCGAGAGTAGCTGGGCACAGGCCAAAACAAAGGGCACGTGCAGGGGCCTGCGCCGGTACACAAATTTGTGTCATTGAAAGCGCACACCCGCCTCATCTGGACATGGCCTTTGTGTAAGCAAGTCTCTTGTTGAAGCCACCGAAAACTGAATTTGTCAGCAGGATTTAGCTCTGTTTTCTTATCATTCCTAAGTTATAGTCTATAATTTTGTCTTTACCTTCTTTATTTATAGGCCTGTTGCACCACAGAAGTTAAGTTCTTGGTCTGTCCAAGCACTAATGCTGTGGTCTGCCTTTGCATAACGTATAACATTAATGCTATGTGTCAGGGGTAGGCAACATTTTTTGGCTGGCGTGCCAAAAAAATCACAATGTCTATCTTGGAAGGTGCCAGAGTGCCGACATGCCAGGAAAACAAAACAAGGGCAGGGGGGACATGGCAGCATGCACTGCATATTAGTATAGTTAATAATCATAAATATTGCCCTTTTTTATGGTAAATTTTCTGAATATTGTAAACCTGGTGACAATAAATACAACTTCTGATACTACCTTTGATCTTGTGCATTTGTTTTGTGAGGGTCCCCCCACAACAGCCTCTCAGCCCCACTCGTGCCCCTGCCCCCCAGCCCTTCCAGAGGGAGCCCCCAGCTGCCAGAGCTATGGGGCCAGGGACTGAGGTCCGCAGCTCTCTGGGAGGCTGCAAACAGCTCTTGCCTCTCTGCCCCAGCCCCGGCTGTCTCTTGGCCCTGGGCTCCAGGAAGGCAGCAGGTGCTGGCACTGTGCCTGTTGGGGCCACGGCTGGGGCCAGGTTGGGGAGGCAGCAGCTGTTTGCATCCTCCCAGCTGCAGCCAGCCCAGGCTCTGGGTTAGCTGCTGCCAGTCATGGTGCTCGGGCTGCTTGCAGCCTCCCAGCTGCCTGTTGGGAGGAGCCAGGGCTGCCAGCTTGCAGCAGCTGGTGGTGGCATGCTGAGCAAAATGGCCTTGCGTGCCATACTTGGCATGTGTGCCAGGGGTTGCTGACCCCTGCTATATGTTATATTTCAGGGAAGATGCATCTTAATACAATTTGTTTAATTCCTATTGAGGAATTTTATTTTTCCATTTAGTTTCCGATAACCCAGCTAATCTCATCATTCTTCTTTCTTCTCGATAAATATTTTTCAGTAGAGTCAGAAATTTCTCATTGCACTTATTCTCATAAATCCTTCCTGTCTACATACATCCCTATGGCAAATGGACTAGTATCCATCAAACCTGTAGTACTCCTACTGTCAGAAATTTACCTCTGATGATGGCTTTGGATGTGGAGCTCAAGAAATACTGATAGAGGCCCATTCAAACAGAGTAAAGAGGAAGTATGCCTTCATTTGACTTCATTCTGACTAGGGACAAAACCCAAACATTTAGAAACGTCCCAAAAGGGACCAGAGCCCTGATTCTAGACCAGCCTACCTGACAATCTGTTCCAGTGCCACCAACCTTGGAAGTCCTACAGTTGTCATCACTGGGGACAGCAGTCTAAGTGACAGCTCATCCCAGAATCACAGCATCTGGAAAACTGATCTCTGTAGGAGCTCACAGAACAGCTACTGAGGAGCTAGGCAGGAAATGTGCCTGGCATCTCCTAACACTTCAGAAAAATTGAACAGTCTGTATAAAACATTTTAATATTTGCCAAATCAGCAAAATAAGCTATTGCTGGAATATTTCTGGCTAGCTCTAGAGAGAGAAAGAATTTAGGATCCTGAATCACACTTGGGTTCCAAGGGAATACCGCTGACGAGACAACAGGCGTCAGAACTTTGGGAGTGTAATGTGCTCATAAATAAGGACCAGTACAAAGGGTGAATTTAATTCGCTAATCCACCCTTTGCATTTGAATGAACAACTGAAACTCACCTCATGAGTGAGATTTGCTGATTGATTTACGCATTAATTGTATTTTTTGTACTGTATGGAGAATAGGCAGTCTAACTCTCATATGCAAATTTTGTTAAGACACTTCCAGGTATGGAGTGTGCCTCCCAGTAAATCAGAAGTTTAGAGGACAGTATGAAGTTGTTGATTGGATTCATTATTTTGAAAGAAGTGGTATTGAACCCTACCTTCTACATCAGTCATTTTTACATGAGAATTCTTATTGAGATATAAAAAAATCAAGGTATTAAACCTTTTTTGTGTTGAAGATCTTTTATTAAAAGATCTTCAAGCTATCCCTTGACATTAATGAATATTAGAATACAGTGGTTTAGTGAAGCCAATAAATAACCATGTATGAGACATACAGAGAAAATGGAATACACTATTAGAATATTCTTTAAAGAGAATTCATTCTCAGTATTTCCTGTAAGTATTCCTGATTCTGATTTCAGCAGAGGTGTAACTGGCCAGTTCTGTGCTCTGAGTGGTGGCAGTTCCCAGTACAGGAGGAACAACCAGAGATTCATAGCTGCGGAAAAAGATGTAAACTTTTTTTACTGTTGACATTCATGTGGAGTGACTATTTAAACACATTTTGGGTAGCAAAAAAAGGAGGTGATATCTTGCCCTGCACCACTGAACCTCTAGCCACTGTTGCTGCTCCATGCAGTGCCACTGCCCAGGGCCCTATTCACTACCGCTGCTGCTCTGCCCTCCTTACTGCTGCAGCATGAGCTGCTGTACGGAAAGTGTAGAGCAGTGGTTTTCAACCTTTTTTTCATTTGCGCACCCCTAGAAAATTTAAAATGGGGGTGTGGACCCTTTTGAATTGTAAGTGTGGGTTATCATATACTTTTGATTGTAGTCATAGGCCCCAAGTATGTGGGGGCCTGAGGGCCCCTCTCAGGAAGAGGTAGGTTGACCAACCCATCCCTAATTGGGAGGGACAGTCCCAAATGGGAACGTCAAGCCCCAGTCCTGGGCTGCATGACTCCAGGATGGCATTTATTCTGGATTCAAAGTTTTGTGCATGGATCCAGGTTTTCTGTTCACTGCAGAAAAACGCGGGAAACGGCAGGTTTTCCCTTGCAGGCTGGAAGAGTTCCAGCCTGCAAGAGGCTGCAGGGAGTGGGATGCAGGGGATACCATGTGCATGTGTACATGCGCATGCATGCATGTAGCCAGGAATACAGCCCCAGGCAGCTGGAGAGAGCAGCTCCCCTAGGTGCCTGCAGGTAAGTTTATTGGGGAGGGAGTACAGCTTGAGGCCCTTGTGGTGAGGGAGGGAGTAGGAGCTAGATCTGGGGGTGCTACCTAGTCTGGGTGGTGCATGGGGCCCAGTGTGGGGAGCAGGACAGAGCCATGGGAAGCTTGTCTCGGGCAGGGGGAGGAGTGGCTTCCTGCTGTTGTGCTCAGTCCCAGGTAGGAGGGCATGGGGGGCACATGCCCCTGAGATTTGTGTGCAGGGTGGGGGTAGATGCAGGCTGCCCACTGCAGCCTTGCGGCTCCCTGCTCTGCTGCCCCCACCCCCCAGCAACTCCATGCTGGCTGTGCTACCATGGCAAGGTGCTCCCTGCCTTCCTGGCAGCAGCAGGGTTGGCAGCATAGAGTTGTGTCTCCTGCTGCTGCTGGGCAGAAAGGGGTTGCCTTGTAATGGCGGCACAGCTGGCACAGGGCTTCTGGGGGGAGGGCAGGAGGGCGGGGAGCCCTGAGCCCTCAGCAGGCAGCTCACATCCACCTCTGTCCCCCATGGGCTCTGTTCAGCCCTGCTCTGGTTGTGCCACCAGGTGAGGTGGGGTCCATTGTCTTGAGCCCCTCTCAGCAAAAAAAAAAAATCATTGCTTATGATTATAGTGATCTTTTATGGACCCTTTAGATATAGTATGTGGACCCCCAGGGGTCACAGAATCATATTA
>NW_017728915.1:23420596-23431288 GCF_001723895.1 Crocodylus porosus | reverse complement strand
ACACATGCATCAATCAGTAGGACCCCTATTGCAAGTCTTACTGTACACTATGGCCCCCATGAATATGCTAGGCAGGCAGCAACACATTGTAGGTACTGATCCTAAGAGACTGTCCAGCCCTTTCCTCCCATTACATTCAGCTACTGTATATGCTGCAATCAGCAGAACATGCTAGCTGGAGGCACCTGCTGCTCGTGATCAAAGGCAGAACAACTTGTGCCTGGTAGCATATTGTGCCAGTTTGCCCTAAGCCATCCTGTCCTCCAGCTACAGGGTTTATGTTATGAAAGAAGTGTGATTGACATCCTTCCCGTTTCTTGCTCCAATCTATACAATGCAGGTCCCTAAAGCTTAGGCAGGGATTTTCCCCTTTGTGTTAACTAGTCATACTGAAAAGAAAATCTAATTGTCTAAAAAATATATAAACACTGTGTCTGACAATTAGTATGTGATTAATGGTTAACTTTTTTGATATTCCAAATCAGTAAGTCACTTATGAAGAATCAAGAGTGAATAATTTTTAGACCTTGAATTAATTCATGACAAGGACTGTGACTTTAGGACAAGTTTCTGAAAATTTTGGTTCAAGGGAATAGGAAAGATAAAAGGGCAAAAGTGATGGAAATATGCTTTAAAATGTCAAGAAACATAAGCATTATTTAGTACCGAAAATAACCCAGGCTTTTCCAACTTTTAGCTGGAGCAACTGTGAAACTACCGTGTTTGGTCCATCCAGTCTTCCTTTGCACATTAAAAAGGTTCCTTTTTATAGAAAGGAAGATAAATCTTTTTATCTTTTTTATTGAAACATAGAACCCTATGAGTCCCGTGTGGAAAGGTGTGTGGAGGTTTTTTGTGGGTTTTTTTGCTTGTTTTGGTTTCTGGACACCCCCTCCCCACACCCACATATTTATCCATGTGTCATAGGGATATGCTTGAGGGGCTCTATATTAGTTTTAATTCCCCTTCTTTTACCATGACTTCCCCCCAATCAGGCCATCAGTTTGCTTTCCCTGAGTGGCTTCCCCTCTCCACTTTTTGTGGCTTTTGTGGCAGCAGAACTTTTCCTCTGGTTGCTTGCCTAGCACCAAAGTCAGTAGTATTCTAAGACATGAGTGAATCAGGTTCATAGATATCTTGTACTGGACTGAGCTCTCAGGAGATACAATTGTGTAATTTAAATCCCAAATTTTTAAAAATTACTTTTTAAATTTTTGGTGCCTAAATTTTAGAGTATTTTACCTGGATCAAATTTAAGGAGTCCTAATGCAGTTGAAATCAATGACTTGTATAGTTGCTCAGCAGCTCTGATACTTATGCCCTGGCTGTCTGTAGCTGAGCAACCAGATTTAAAAGTAATTTTGGAAATCTAGGCCCAAGACTACAGACATGCTTGTTCAATGTGTTTGTCTTCCCTAGGATAGATCTTTATATGATGAATTTTGGAAATCTTTGTGCAATTTGTTTTTGATATTAGGAACTTTTGATACATTTACAGTTGATGGCAAGGAAACTGAGGCACAGAAATGTGAATCTATTTGTTATCTATGTAAAAATAAGTTTCTTTTACAACCCTATACAAAACCTATATGTATTATGTAGTTCATCTGTCATGCTGCTGAAGAGTTATTCTATAAACTCGGAGCACCCACATCATTAGAGTTCTGGGCGGGTGTGCTTAAGTTACTGGGTTATTTTAGGCATTAGTATCAGTGCAGGGAAGCGAAGAGGTCCCATTTGTATGATGGTATAATGGAAAGCATATGCCCAGGAAATATGCCAAAGAGGAAAAGGGAACAACCAGTAATGTAGCCTACTGAGATGCAGGGCAGAGTAGATTAGGACTGAACATTGGTAAGTGAGCATTTAGCCAGGAGGAGTTCTACCACAGCTCTGACACACTGCAGTTCTGCTTTATTTAGGATGAGAAATATTTTCAGAGGAACAAAGGTATATTTAGCACCCAATTACTCTTCATACCTTTGAATATCTCTTTTATGCATCCATGTAACCTAGTGAAATCCAGTGGGATTGTAATGTTATAACTGAATGAAAACTGGAACGAGCTTCATGGGGGCTGCTGAAGTCACAGGAGATTACTTGGAGCACCCCTATGGAGACTCACTGCATGGAGTTTATAAAAAGATTAGGGCTCTTCATTTTTGGAAACATACTAAACAGTTTGCCCAAATATTATGAGGTAATGAGGTCCATAAGTTAAGAACATGTTATTGAGGAAACGTTTACATTTTATCTGTTGCTCCTCCCACCCCCCCAACATGCTCATTTTCCTAACAGAAGTTGTATTTGATATTTGTTCCTTCCATTTTATAAAGCTTATAAAATAGTAAGGGTTGAAGTCTTCCCTGGGATCTGTGTGTTTGGCACTCATAATTAAAGACAGTAGGAACTGTATTTATACCTCAGGGATACAACTACTGTTAAATTAATGATGATTTTTATTAAAGCAATGGGAAAAATATTGGGAAATATTTTGGGGATGTCAACAAAGGGTGACAAAAAAAAGTGGAAGTACTGTATTGGCTCCTGTAGGCTGAAGCTGAGGATTGCTTCTTATCATATGGGGGACAGTTCACAATCCACAACCTAATCACTTGGGATAGATGCTATTTTTGCTTTTTGCTATAAAGAGATGTTTTTTAATGGTAGCATAAAAGCAGTTTCAGTCTTCCTACTTACAGGGTATTGGGGATATCTGAAATCATTTTTAATGTTCTAATTTTATTATCTCCTTTTTAGATATTTATGCTTATAAATTAAAAATAATGCATACATGGTCTGACTAGATTCTGAATACATTCAGCATGGCAGCCAGTTTTGGCAACTCTAATACATTTTACATATGTGAGTTATGCAAAGATTGGGTAAAAGTCACTGGGGCTTTAATATGTCTGCTGAGCCCAGAAATCTTCTGGTAACTTCTGATCATAAGCACAGTTTTAGCGAATAAAGATTTATGACTTTACAGAAATATCTAGACATTTTAAAAATTATTATAAATATTTCAATAAAGGGTAAGAAATAGTTTGGCAAAATAACACTATAATTGTTTTGTGAATTGTCTCTGATAACTAGGGATCTGGGTTTTTCGTTGCCTGCAGAAAAGCATGGATTTTCCCCCTTGAAGCCAGAAACCCTGGGGTTCCCCTTTTGCGCACAGCTCTCTGCAAGCTAGCAGAGTTCCAGGCTGCAATGAGTTGCTTGCAAAAAGAGTGTAAAACCCTAAGCCCTGTCTCGAGGGGGAGGGGGAGAGGTCAGAGGCGGACCTTGTGGGTTGGGTCTGGGTCATGCTGCTAGGGCTGGGGGCCCTGCGGGGGTGGGGGGGCAGGGCAGGTTTGGCAGGCTGGGCCACGTGGGGTGTGGGGGAAACCCATAGTGATGGTGGCAGCCCTCTGAGACCCCATGATCTGGCTCAGAGGTCCTGAGCTGGGTGATCGGTAAGGACAGGCTTAATTTGTGGAGCCTGGGGCTTAATTTTGTGGGCTTGCTGTGGCCATGGGCTCTGTTCTGCTCTTACTGCACCCAGCTGCTCCAGCCCAGCTAGGCTGATGGTATGCACGCACCATCAGTGCATGCACCATGTGGGCAGGGGGGAGGGAGGGAGGCTGCTGTTTTTTATTCTTTCTCCTCTAAGGGCAATGGGAGAAGTACATGGTGGGTTATTTATTTAATTTTTTCTTTTTCACACCCGAGATCCAAAAGAGAAAGCAGCAATGGTTGGGAGGCTGCTATTACTGCTTTTTTTTTCCTTCCGTTAAGGGCTGTGGGAGAAAGTCAGCAGTGCCCAGAAGGCTGCTGTTACTGACTCCCAGTTGGAGTAGGGGGCAGACACCCAGGGAAACTGTGAACCTCCAGTACTGGAGTTGTTCAAGAACAGGTCGGTCAGTCATCCACTGGTCCGGGATGAGCCAATGCTGCTGCTGAGACTTTGCTTTGGAGGGTCCTGGCTACAGGGTCTTGCCGCTCCAGCTCACAGTCAGACCGGTGCTACCCCAAAGGGGCAGGAATGAATTTTCCCCTGGTCAGACTGGTACAGACTGGGTGGGGAAGGTGGGGCTGCCTTCCTTTGCAGTGGGGGCACAACCTCTGCCTGGGATCTCAGCAGCTGCAGAGGGGCTGCACCAGGGTAAACCCCACACACAGTGCCAGCTGGCACCTGGCAGCCTGGCAGGCTTGTGTTGCTCCCAGGCCCTAGCCTTCATGTTCCAAGGCTCCGGTAGGGCTTACTGCAATTTGCTGTAGCATGGGAAGGCTTTTCTCACCTTTTCTACTCGAAACCAGAAAGTTCTGGTTTTCTGCAACCCCAACAAAATCATGGCACTTTTGCTTTTTTTCATGGAAAACACTTGATTTTGTGCTCTGTGAAAAACTGCAATTGTGAATTGAGTTTGTCCCTATAGACAGGGGCTTGTGTTTTGATGCATCTCAAATTTTACTTCAACCTCTGGATATCGCTTTCAAGTCTGGAAAAGATACCAAAGAGTGCAAAAGTTACCCCTAAAGACTATGTTACTAAGTTTGGCAAGGATAAATTTCACAGTGATGGTACTGTGTTGTTCTGCACTGCACTGAATTTAACAAAATCAACTTGTCATGCTTTGTATTTTTTAAAATGTTCGCTGGTCTATACATTTTACTAAATCATACTTGTACTGATTCTGCTTCTTTAGACCAGACCAATCACCCTCTCAGTAAATATTTTAGAAGAAAAATTCTGAGTTATTAAAATTGTAATTAAATAGGTTCAAGTTGCCAGACTTCACTTTTTTCTGCTTTTAAAAAATTACAATCACTATCAAATTAATGTGTAAGATTATGTGTTTAATTAAAACTCCCAATTTCCAAAGCTTTACAAATAAAATGACAAATAGTAAAAAACAACACTAAAAGTGGGATGAGGTTTTTAAAGGATTAAAAGATTTCTAATTGAAAAATAGGCAAAAGAAAAAAAAAATCTAGTGCTACTGCTCTCCTCTTCCACAGGTAAAGGTATCCAAACCATATGGATTTGGCTGTTGAAAGAGGCAGTTCCAGAGCGCTTTCCTACTTCCCTTTCAGACCTTCAAGGAGACCTTCTCTGTGGAACTAGGTAGGATCACAGAGAGTATATCTATGTCCGTGCTTTATTG
This sequence comes from Crocodylus porosus, assembly GCF_001723895.1. NCBI lineage: Eukaryota > Metazoa > Chordata > Crocodylia > Crocodylidae > Crocodylus > Crocodylus porosus. The sequence continues at coordinate 23,426,138 of NW_017728915.1, read as the reverse complement.
TGGATAGACTAATTAGCTTCACAGTGAGTGCATCTGCATGAGACGCTAACTGTGTATTAGCCTAATAACACTGCGCAGTAGTGTGCTGGGTAAAAACAGTGCCAATACACCACTGTGCAGTAGTATTAAGTTATTGCACAGTAAGTGTCACTAAAAACCCGTGTGCTGGCACTACTGCACACTAGCATGAGTTACTGCACATTGATTTGGTAAGTGGTTAACCAAGCACTAAATTTAATGTGTAGTAACTAAAGCACGTTAATGAATGTGTAGATGTGCCCAGTAAAGCATGACCATCTACTTGTGTGCTGGTATTAGGGTGTAGTAAACTAATTAACTCCACTGCAGGATAGTGCTGTCCCCAACTTTAATTAACTGCGCTGAAATGCATGTGTAGACACTGACCGGGGGTTTAAATTGTGCCTGGTCAGCCCAGCCAGCCAGGGGCCTGCTCCACCCTGGCTCAAATTGCTGCTGTCCCAGGCACGCCTGTAGATGCTGTGCCCAAGAGCAGTTTACTTCAGCTTGAACTGCTCCAGAGTTTATTGCTTTGCATTAACTCTATGTAGATGCACCCAGCAAGATGGAGACCAGGACTGGAGGGTTGTTCACTTCGAGGAATTCTTACTCATCTTTTGTGGAATACAAATTACCATGGATAAGGCTATATCAGTTTGTGCCTCCTCCTTCTCTATACCATCGTTTTGGTTTGTCATACAGCGAGTTGTCAGGAACAGCTCCCATCAGGAAGCCTCTGGTAACTAAACTCCTGTTAGCTCAAGGAACAAGAGGTGTAATGGGCTATTTTATTGTTTTTTTAAATTCAAATCTTTATCAAATGGACTTGCACCACAAATGAATGTGAATTTGAGGGAGTTTACTGACTGATCAATGAAAGGTTGGGTTATTTATTATGCTAATCAAGTTGTTCATTCCCCACATCAGAACACAGATGCACTAGTTGGTAGTATTAGCCTCTGAAACCTTCACAACTTTAGAATACTAATAAAAAGCTCCCTTTTCTGTGGTCTTTCAAAAGTATCTCATGTAGAGACAGAGATTTGTGGTGTCTACTGTCTGAGCCCAATTCCAGCATTAATAATAGTGATTGATTTGTGATCTCTGGTATCACTGTACTTATGCCCTTCTCTCCCCATCACCATCTGGAAGCTTTCTGCACACATTGTACTGACAAGTAAATGCAGTAGGAAAACCTTGACTAAGAGAAAGTAGAATCCTTATCAGGCAACGCTGCTTCGAACTCCACTGATATGAAGTGAACGAGAAGGCCTCCAGATGGCATTCTGAGAAACAATACTAGAGTATGACAAATCATTTACTGTTATAGATGCTGGAATGTGGAAGTCTGATAGGGTTTTGTCTTTTGGGAGAGCTGGATTTTTTTTCTGATGGAGAAAGATGTAGATAGACCTGAATTCTGTTACCTAGAGAATGTATCGAAGTTAGCTTCATTATCATTTAGTAGCCTCCTCCTGTAACTTACCTATTTGCTTGAATCCAAGATGGGTTTTTTCTCCTATTTAACATGGAGGGGGAAAAAACCCCTGTCTTGGATTTGAGAATAAGTAGGGGGACAGGTAGCTGTTGTGACTGATTCTGGCTCCAACTCAGGCTTGGGGTTGAGGTTGGGGTCCGAGTTTCAGCCACTGGCCCCCCGCTGTCTTTGCCTACATTGCCTGCCCCTCCTTTGTCCCCTTTCTAGCCCTGGATGTGGTCACGCTCAAGTCAGGGGTTTGCACCCACAGGACCAAGCAGCAGTAGAAGTGGTGGCAGGAGCTCTGTCTCCAAACCAGGGCTGGAGCTGCCACTGTCACAACCACTGCTGGGTGGGGGCTGGAGCAGGGACTAGAGCCAGGGCCATAGGGTAAGTGGCAATGGTGGGGGCGCTGGAAGGGAGGGGCAGATGGTGGAGTGGAGGCAGAGGCAGGGGACAGACGGCACTAGAGCAGGCATGAGGGGGCAGGTGGGAGGGGAGGCAAGTGGCGGAGGGGTCAGGTGCTGAAGTGCACAGACACGGGACAGCAGGCAAGGGGGGGACAGATGGCAAGGGGCAGGGGTCAGGCCACTTGAGGAGGGATGAATTTAAGACAACCCTCCAATAATTAGGTTCTATACATAGAACATTATAAAACGTATAATTTTATAGAATCTAATTATTAGGATTTGTCTTATTTGGATTTGGGTAAATATGGCACACAATTAACAGACCCAGACCATCTCTAGTGTGTATCTGATAAATATAAAAAAATAAACCAAAGTCAGATGCAGACATAGGAAATACCTCTTTACTCTCCACTTAGTCAAAATGAGTATTTTAAATTAAATATTAAGAAACCTGTCCCTCAGACTCAGGCTCACCAATTTACTGCTGTTCACCTGTTAGTCTGAAACTAAGACTGAGAGCTGTTGGTGTAAATATGTGCATATTGAGTCACCGTTATACCAGTGTTATGTGACAGTGAGACCAATCAGAAGTGACAGATCTTTGAGTTCAGTGAATAATTTCTTCTTTGCTTCGAGATTTCTCCGCTAATGTAATTCATCTGTCCCCAAGCTAGCAAGGAATGGAGAACTTGAGAGGCAAAAGCAGAAAGAACCCTTGCTTATAATGTGGGAATTTGTTATTTTTACTCTGAGGCTTGCTCTACACCAGAAATGGTCTTTCAGGGCACTTTTACATGTACTCCAGGGATGGGGAGGGCAGTGCTTTAATAAAAGTAGCTCCATGAGCCACTGTAATTAAAGTGCTGTAGTGTCTTGTGTATCAGCGTCTCCACACTTCAAAATGGTGGTGAAGGCACTTGAACTAAAGCTCATTGAACAAGCTTTAGTCCAAATGCCCCGCCGCCATTTTGAAGTGTGGGGACATGGATACACGAGATGTGGGAGGCTGCTGGGGCATGGTAATTGCCACACTCCAGCAGACTCAATTAATTACAGTGCATTGGAGCAGCCTCTGTGCTTGTGTCACCTGCAATGACAATGGGTGTAGGTGCAAATATAATAAATAAACTACACCCACCTTTCAGTATAGTAGCTCAGTGCAGCTTGCGTTTGTGTGCACATGAAGCTTGACCATGTTAATACAATTAGATTTCTGATTTTGTTGGTGAAAACCAGGTTGGAGGCATTAAAAGATAGTAGAATAGGTAGAGTTGTGCTGGTTAATGTCAGGCAAGCCCTGGAGAACCTGCGTGGAGGGAGATCTATGCATCATTAAACCTGCAGCTCTAAAACTGCTTAATTCAGTTAGATGGTATGGAAAGGGGCATGGATATGGCTAGGAAGGGCAGAATCCTATTTTACATTTCTTGCATGAGTGGCATGTATACAGTGGCATAACTGCAGCTCTTGGCACTTCTGCAGTGTCAGATTCTGTTTTCTCTGCTGCGGGGGTAGTAGTGACTCTCTTGTCCAATAGTCTTCGTGGCTAGGGCAGCAGCCCAGGGAGTGGGAAATCTAGGGCACCTTTAAATTTGCATCTCCTTTTTCCCAGTAAAGAGCTTTATTTTAACCACCAGACCAGAAGTTACACACTAGTCAAAGCTGTCTTCAATCCTCTTTTTGAAGCTGACATCTTGTATTTAATACTCATGGGCTGGGAATAGCTGTAGAGTCATAGGGAAGTTTCTGCCCCAGTGAGAGCAAGGGCCTAGGCTTGAACCAAGGGCAGTGACTTGCCATGGGTCTCTGGTGCCCGGGGCCAGTGGTTGAATTTACACTCTCCCCTTTTCATAGCAATACTTAAGTCACATTGCACAATAAGAACTGTGACGGGCCCAGCTGGTGCCCTTCCCAGGCCAGTGTTCAGGGGCCATGACCTCTTCCTACTCGCCCCCATTGGTCTGCCAGTGACCCAGGGCCCTTTCCTGTCAAGGGCAGCTTCTGTGCCATTGAGACATTCACCATTTGACTTGTTTGCCTCTTGTTCCCGATTCTGTGCCTCTCTCGCTTGGCTACCTGGGGGATGGGGGTGGGGGGGTCAGTTTTGGGGGTGGGGAATGGAGAGGGTGCTGGACAATGCTTAAAATGTGGCCTGATGGTTAGAGCACTTTGCTGGGAAGCAGGAGATGCAAGTTTGAAGGGGGGCTAGGTTTCCCACTCCTTGGGCAGTGCTGGTATCTCTCCTGGCAGTTGCCCAGAAGAGCAAACCCACTCCCCTGGTGTTAAACACCTGTTAGTCATGGGGTTTTGCTTATCTACAGTTGGAGACTCATCTGACCTAATGCATGGACCTGGGCGTACCTCCTCCACCACAGCACAGCCATAGAGCGTGCTTAGTGATGTGTGCATGTTTGCACATCCAGAACTGAATCACAAACTGGGCATAACTGCCAAAACAACTGTGTAATTGCCATTTAAGGGGATTTACTCCAAGTCTCTTTATTATAAAATGTATAATTTTACCATATATAGAATGTGATTATTGGGATGTGTCTTAAATTCAAAGCGGTGATTTCCACCCAGGGTGCCTCAGCACCCTGAGGTGCCTTGAGAGCCTCTTGGGGGTGGGTGCCATGCAACATTCACACTGGTAGGTGTGCAGATGTGACTCACAAGACAGACCCAGCGATGTCACGCAGGAATTCATCATGTCAGAAACATTCCAACCTGCCGTCTTGCTGATTTCTTTGCAACAAAGCAATTGCTCTATTTTTCTGTAATAAAAAATAGTGCAGAAGCTAAAAGCTGACATTTTCTGAGGGCTGCCTTGGATCTAGAAAAGGTTGAGAAACACTGCACTAAAGGGTTGAATCAACATCTTCCACAACCCATATGCAAGTGCTCCGATCGGATGTAAGCCTCTTTTGCGGATCTGAAGCGCAGCTCCCTCTCTGATGAAGGGAGTGTGCTTTAATGATCTAGGGGTTTTATCAGAGCTCTGCTTTACATGGGGCCCTGGCAACTGTTTTATTGGCAATCTGCAAGTCTGATTCACTTCTCTTGACCAGAAAAGTAATCCTGCCTCACCAAAGTGCAAGGGAAGTTCCTCCTGCTGCCTCGGCAATGCTTCTGAGACCAGGGTGGCTACTGCTACTGCTGATCTCCAGGTACTTGGTGCACGAGTGAGAGAGGGAGACATTTTTATGGAGATGATATATTAATGCATCGCGCTGGTGACTGTTCAGTAACCGTTCCTCACGCAGGACCAAACACTGCTCTCATTCCCAGAAGGGTAAATCTAGACTTCAGCCGAGTTCCTTTCAATTGACACAGGTGGAACTGAAGTCAGAAGTGTCCGGCTTTTGGTTGACGGAAGAGGAATGCATCCCCTCGCCTCCGCCCCTCTTCTGGGTTAAAACGGAAGGAAATTCTCTTAATCTTTTTTCACTCAAAACGGATGAAAATCTCCCAGTCCGGCCAGCAGCACAGGGCTGGAAGTCAGGCCGGTCTCCCTCCACGCGCCCCTTCCCTGTGGCACCCCGTCCCCGCCGCTCCTCCCTCCTTCCCCTTGCCGCTCAGCAGCGCGGAGAGCCCGGCACGGCCGCCCCTGGGCGCGCCCGGCACACGCGGGCGGGCG
>NW_017728915.1:23412160-23420006 GCF_001723895.1 Crocodylus porosus | reverse complement strand
CTGGCCGCGCTGGCCCCCGCCGGCTTCGCCTCCGCCTGGTTCGAGCTCGTGTCGCCGCCCGCCGAGCAGTCGCCGCTGCGCGTGGACCGGGACAGCGGCGCCGTGACACTGGCGGCGGCCCTGGACCGGGAGCAGGCGGCCGCCTGGGACCTCGTGGTCCGCGTGCAGGACCGGGCAGGTAGGGGACAGCCCCTCGAGGGGCGCAAGCTCTCCCTGCCTTCCCCTCTCCCTCCCCGCGGGGGTAGCTCTCCAGTCGCCGGCTCGCGGCTGGCCGAGCCCAGCCCGGTAGAAGATGCAGGGGGTCCCTTCTGAGCGAGAAGGGGAAGGGAGGGGGCTTTTGGAGTTTCCCAAGTCCCCAGAGGCTCCTGCAGCCTGGTGTGCCTGTGCTGGTGGGGAAGAGCAGGCTGGGATCAGGGGGTGCAGCCACCCCACAGGCTGCTCCTGCACCCCTGCATGCTGGCGGGCTTTGCTGGAAGTGCCTGTCAGTGCCCGTGAGCACCTCATTGGCAGCCCCTCTGTTGGAGGATGATCTCCACCACACCTCACTGATGATGAGCCACACATCTGTCTGCACAAATTGGAGGTTTTTCTACAGGGGAGTGTAGGCTGAGATTCCTTTCCTTTTCCTTCCTCCGCTGTCCACTGCTTTGAGGGGAACATGCTTTACCTTGAAACATAAGCACCCACACCGCCCAGGGTGTGCACCCATCTTGGTACGCTGACATGTACCCCTCTCCACACCCTTGTGTGCTCCCAGATTCACAGGTGCAAAGACACAGGTATAGACGGGTTGGCCTTTGCCTCATGTGATAGGAGAGCAGCTTCTTGTATACACTTTGCCACTTGTGACTCCCCTAAGTTTGAAAAGTTTGAGGCATTAGTTACCTGTATCAGAAACTCAGTTCCTCCTGCTTACAGTTCTCATTGCATTAACCAGGACTAGTAATGCACTATATGGATACACTGTGGTCATCTTAACAATTGCAGGCTTTGTAACTAGATACTTCAGAGTACAACATGACCTGGAAGGAGATCAGGCACATTTAATGTCTAAAACCTTGAAACGTCCAAAGATACATTAATGTCCACAGTGAGATATAGGTGATCATAATATGAGTGACCGATGCTGTTTATCCATTTTGAATAAAGGACCTAGGGGCTTGGTTTATTTTTACTAGTTCATAGTATAGAGTATTTCTCAAGATCGTGACGGTGGACATGCCTAGCTGTTAAGCAGGTGACAAGTGGAATGACATATGGTTAAAATTAGGCACATACATGTTTGCAAGATGGGTGTCCTTTCTTGTATACTAGGTGGCTAAAATAAACTGGGTATTTAAATGATTCCTACAAATCATTACACTCACATTCCCATGATTTATGCTGTTATCAGAAACCCTCTAATTTTACTCAAATGATTTTTGCCTATTATACTGTGTATAATATTTGATACTATTTTATTCATGTTTTGTCTGATTTGATCTAAAACTGTTTAAATCCCTATTTCAGATTTGGACTCCTTTACTTGGCTTATAATTCAGAGCTGTGGAAGTGTAACTTCATTGTAGCAAACTTCTGCTTCTCAATGTAATGGTTGTTTCTGAGCATCTAGTATGAGATGATTGTGGCTTTCATCTTTTTTCACATTTTTCTGATGGTATGAGGGAAAAGTTATTTTGTCACTGAATGTCGTTTTGAAGATGTTTCAGTAACATACTGTTTTTGACATAAGTACTGCAATCTTGGAATGATATGGGAATTATATGTTTAGGAAATAACTTTTTCAATAGGAATGAATTGTCAGGTTTGATTTCTCTGAAAGAGTCTGTACTGTTCCTCCTCTCCCCTTTTATTTTTAAGTTGATTTAATGCTTCTGAAAAATACTATATTCTTACAAGCAAATAGTGACTTCCTTTTGCCAGAGAACATGTGTATGGGCAGGAGTGTTGAGGAATACTTCTCTTACTGCCTTCTCACCTCATCTTTCTTCTTCATCTCAACCTTGACCTGAGGGACAGCTTGCAGGAGTAAGTAGTTGATCATCACTCTGTGGATGTTAAATTCTTGCTGAGAATCCCAGTATGGGTTTTCATTAATCCTGGCAGTTTCAATGATGTGGGTGCTAGGAGTTGGACTGAGGTCACAAACTCCCTTCAGACTGGTCAGTGATCTTTCTCTGGTCAGATCTTTCTTATTCTCCCTTTGCTTCTGTTGCACATAGTCTTTTCTGTCTAGCTAATGCCCTTTGCTTGGCGATCTGGGGTGTGATTGAACCACTAACCCAGAGATGAAAGACTAGATTTCAAAGTATACGTTTTCCTTGTCTTTTGTCCTCATTACGCAGTCTTGCTATATGGCAAGGGGGCTTGCATTACCTAGAGACAGTGACAGAAACTATTGGGTCAGCCTGAGTGTGCTTCTGGGATTTTCACCCAGTCTGTCACGTAGCCCAGATTTCATCCCTTTCTTGTTGTCGCAGTTCTATCAGTATCAGAGAAATGTGGTTAGAGCAGTGGTAGCTAACCTTGCCCCTGGTAACTAAAAGTGTCACCTCTATGATGGTTCTTGCTCTTATCTCATCTGAAGAGCCAGGATTCTGAGATTACTCTTGAATAAGAATCTCTGGCATAACGGGATGACATGTTGTATACTAGGCAAATGTTCATTAACCCAGTTAAAACCTCTAAATCAAATGCCTTGTCTAGCTTGTTTTTTTTGAAGTTATCTTGTATGTTTTACAGTTGCCTCTATCTGTTTTCTACTCAGCAATGCTAGCAGATAAAATAGGTTTCAAGGAGTAATTGGAAGTGAACTGTGACTGGCCCAGACATGAGTTTACAGTGCTTAATAGTGGGCAGTGTAGATAGTGTTACTCTGGTGATGCCTCTGTGTCAGTTCAATAGAAACTTAAGTTCAGAAGTGGAGCCTCCTTTAAACCCTAATTTAATTTAGTCAAAGATTAATCTGGAACTGAGTAGTAAACTGGATACATCCTTCACTTATGGAACTCTGAAACATGAAAGTTATTTCACAGAGGACATAGCAAGCCCTATTTCCTCTACTAAAGAGTTCACACCCCAAACTTCAGGTGCAACTGAGAGAGGGAGGCCAGCAGTAAGGAACAGGGGGCATGCGGGGGCCCTAAATTGAAGTGGTGAGTTTTAAAAAACACTGCTTCAATTTAGGGCTGATTTAAACCCCTGTGTTGTGCGCACACCCTGCTGATTTGCCAGCAGCTCGCCCTCCCCTCCCTGCTGGAGAAGCAGGTGAGTGGAGTGGTCTCTGGGCTGCAGTGGAGGGGCTGGTGCTTCCCTCTGTGGCAGCGGCAGCCCCCTCCCACGTGGCACCCACCTGCAGGCACCTGGCTCTGGTCATCCTGGGGGGCACCGCAGCTGCAGAATGAAGCACCGGGCCCCTGCGCAGCTCAGGCAGGCAGGCTCCGGGGAAGGGTGGGGAGGGATAAGAAGACTAGGCTCACTGCTTCTTTTGGGCAGAGCTGCTTTCCCAGGCTGCTGCCAGGCTGCCTGCAGAGCCATGGAGCTGCATGGAGCCCCATGCTTTGTTCCACGACTGTAGGGGCAGCAAACTAAAACTCCTTTGAGGAGTTTTGAGGAGTTTTAGTTTACTGTGCCCCAAGTCATTTAAGGCTCATTACGCCACCAAATTTCCTACAGCAGCTGGAATTAATGTACGGTATGCCACCGATGTGTGCAAACGCTGACACATTTAAAGTGGTGCAAAAGCATTTAGCCGGTTTAAAGTGTTGTGCACACATGCCTCTCATTTCATCTATGCACGGCCAGGGAGAGAAATGGCTGGTGGATGAATCTAAAGCAGGGGTGCTCAACCTTTGGCCTGCAGAGGGCTATGGAGCCATGGCATCTGGCCTGTGGAGCTTCGCATGGGTCAGGAATTTTGTCAGTGGGGGAGCAGTGGCCATTAATGCTGCCACCCTCTCCTGCTGCCAAATTCCCATGCCCCTTCACCCCATAAAGCCAGATCAGGGCTGAGCCACATCTCCTTCCTTGACAGGGCTGAATTGGGACTGAGAAACCTCCTGCCCTACTCTGTGCTTGCCCAGGGCACTGAATCGGGGCCACCAGCCATAGATAGACTGGGCATTGCCCGTCTGCCCTGCTAGGGAAAAAGGTTGAGCACCAGTAATCTAATATGATAATTAATGGATGGATTCCTAAAATTGATTTTGTTTTTGTTGGTTTTCCATAAAATGGCAAGATGAATTTGAAATGTATAGGCAGCATTACTGGACTGTAATCAGCTTTGGGTGCTTTCTCCTATTTGTTCTTCCTCCAGACTTTCATATTGGTATATCTGAATCATTGCACTTAACAATAAATACCTTGACATCGAAGGCTTTCTGGTATTACAGCTTTTACAGTTTCAGGTGTTGCTGTATATTTACGTGGCTGCAGATTACATTAATTACATTAATTTTGTTAGTTTGTTTTTCATTTTTGCGAGCTAATTCCTGCCAAGCAAAGACTTGAAAACTAACCAATAATTAATTCCACTTGGTTCCTTGTTACCTATGCAGCAGCATTAAGGATAAGGTAAGATTTGTAGATACTTCTGAATCTAAATTCTATCTTCCTATTTTGTTTATTCAGTCTCTATTTTTTTACAATTCAGTTATAATCCACAATTTCTTATGTAAATTAGTCAACAATGTTTAAAAGCATAATAAGATCAGATTATTAACAAATATATGGATAATTTGTTTATATAAAAACTTTATCATGCTAATGTAAAGGGTCTAAGGAGAATAGATACGGAGAACTGATAAAATCAAGGAAATTTTACATTGTGGGCAAATAGTGTGTGTAGGCATTGTGCTGTCTATGACATATTAAATCACTTAGTATTTATACATAACTTGATTGAGTAGGGTCGCTGGAACACTGCTGTGTACTTTATACTTGTTGATAATTTTAAAACTACCTTTAACATTTATCTGATTTTTGCCATTATTGTAATAGCTGTAAAATAAAGTTAGCCTAAGAAATGTTATGAGAAGTAGTTACGATGTATGTGAAATGACTCCATTTTAAATTAGAAAAAATCCTAGTAACCAGTTCACATTTATAAAATGTTTTATTTTCATGTTTCACAGTGGCTCTTTAGACTGTAAATAATAATTCAGTATAACAACAGTAATGCTAATTAGGAAAAAACTCGCCTCCAGTGTGTAGAAGCTGGAGCAGTTATGAGTATGAAATAAAGAATGCAAACAGTGACAAAATACAACATTACATCAAAAGAAAAAGAAAAGGAAAAAGTCTTCATTTAAATCTTGGCCTTAATAATAACAGTTTAGGAGATGTAAAATTCTGAGCTGCTTGGCTGAACATTGCTGTCTATCTTTATTGCAGAGTACACTACACATGAAGCAATTGAAGAGTTGAAAATAAGAGATGAATGTCCTCTAAATGTCACTTTTGCCCTATAAAGTACAACATAGGTCCAACTTAAAGATTTATTTCTTCTAGATATTATCACCAGCCTCATTGTCTTAAAGACCAAGTATATAAGAAAGAAAATGTTCTGTCCTTGGTATCTACTGTACATCATTTCCTTGACAATCTCTAGGTTATTTGCTGGGCAGAATGTAACCAGAATTGATTTAGTTGTTGCCTCGTGTTTTATTCATAGGCTTCTCTTTATAGAAAAAAAGTCTTGACATGTGACCTCAGTCATGTAGCAAAATTTCTCAAAATTTGCACTTTCCAAAAGTTTTGGGCTATTTAAAAATAAATTCCACGTAACTATTAGATGGGTATTTTTTGTCCATTTAGATTAATTTAGTTAGTTCTATTTAATAAACTCCAGGGAGAAAATCTAAAATGACTTTACTCAGTCCTTAGTCCTTACCACAGTGCTTGAGCAAGGACTTTGGAATTGAGCTCCCTGGGTGCTGACATAAGTAGAACCCCGCCTCCCCTCCACTCCCCCCTCCCAAAATGCTCTTTACTGGAAGAAGCAGCACTTTAGTTCAGCCTGGCTCTGCAGTGCCTATAGATTGGGTGCATCAGCAGGGCTTTTTGGCATTTTTATTTAAAGCTGATTCGATGAATTACAGCAATGAAATACTGAAGTATCCCTGTTATTGAAGCCTGCAGTATTGCCATGAGCTTCCCAACATCAAAAAGTTGTTCTTCCCAGATGTGCCATGCTTTTATCCAAGACATGTAATTTAGCTTCAGGAACTGTCTCTTGCCAGTAGTTTTTCGGGAACAGTCTATTTTGTTTAAACTTTTCTGTCACCTTTCCAGTGGTAACATCAATAGGTGAAAAGCTGGCCCAACAAGAGGCAAGTAAACGACAGGTATGGAAAGAAGATGCTCTTAAAATTCGTGTCTTACCCTGCAGTATGAATAAACTATTTTAGTTCTTCTCCTAGGAATGGAAATTGCTTCATCAGCCATAGATGTTTATTCACAGAATAGCAGCGTAAGAGTGGTATATAGCAGAAAAACAGCACACAGCTACTTCTATTCATAGTCCACATCACAGCCCTCACTCTATTTTATGAACTAGCTGTGTTGAAGATGTCTTGTTTCCTGAAGTCATTCTTGTTCAGAGGAACAGAAAAAAAACTTCTTAAACAGTTCTGTTTGCCTCCTTCAAACTTCCTCCTAGATTACTTACATGGCAGAAGTGCCCAGAAACCTCAGTCAGCCAGATGCATCAAAAAACATTGTTCCTTGTCTCAAAAGTGCACATCAAAGGCAAGATTGTAGTCATCCTATTCACATTCACAAGGAGTGGATTCATGTCTCCCTGAAAACCTTCTGGCTGGTATACTTTGGGCAGCACATACTGTTCTGGTTACAGATCTGGTGCAGAATTACAATACCTTGGGTCAGGAATAGACAGGGAAGTCACCCATGACACCAATGGCACCAGTAACTATCTGGTGCCATGTAGTTGTTATTTTTGACAAAAATATTATTGAGCCCTGCTCCTGGTCAGTGAGAGATGCTTGTGGCAGAAAGAGAGGGTGATGGGCAGGGAGCAGGCCCTGGAAGGAGGAAACTGCATGCTGCTGCCACTGTCTCAGCTGAGCTGGGCTCCTTGCATACCCATTCTCTGCAGCACAGGACAGGAGTGGGGCAGGAATGGTTTTGGGCCTCTAGGGACAGCAGGAGTGGTGACGCTGGTGGGGGAGGGATCCTCCCCATTTGTGTGCCTGTTCTCTGCCTGTCTTGCCGGTAGCTCCCACTGATTCAGGGCGAGGGCGGTGCCAGCCCCTTCCCAGTGGGGCCCTGAGGTGGGCTAGACAGAAAATTGGGGTGGGGGAGCTGCGCTATATATCTTCTGGCCACACTTACTATTTTGGCTGGGTCAGGAGCGTTCACCATTGCAGGCAGGAATGGGGCAGGTTCAGCTGCATGCGGTGAATGGCAGTGGCCTGGGGGGGCGGGGAAGTGGGTCTGGGGCATGGTGAATTTTGGAGTGGCTTTAGTCGCCCCTTGTGCCACCCCTGATCTAGGGGCTCCAGCTATGCCTTGGCCTCACCCTCCCATGATCTGAGGTACATTGTGCTGGACTCCCCTTTATAGGCATGGGTGAGTCCAAGATTTACTAGAGCAGGGGTCAGCAACCCCCTGTACTCATGGCAGAGCATGGCACATGAATGCATTTTGCTTGGCATATGCGTCTTGGGGCAGATTTCATAGATTTAATTTAATCGACATTAAGGCTGGAAGGGACCTCGGAATATCATCCAGTCCAGCCCCCCGCCTAAAGGGCAGGAAGTCAGCTGGGATCATAGGATCCCAGCAAGATAAGCATCCAATTTGCTCTTGAAGGTGTTCAATGTAGGTG
>NW_017728915.1:23404495-23411838 GCF_001723895.1 Crocodylus porosus | reverse complement strand
CTCACCAAGGTCAAGTACAAGGGGAGAATGACATCCCAGGATTTGCTTGAGAAGCATCTATGGATGCAAGCCAGCATTTTGGTCACTTTACTAGCCACAGCATTGCATTTAAGGCTTATGTTCATCTTGTGGTCAATGGTGACCCCCAAGTCTCTTTCTTCCGTAGTGCTAGCTAGCGTAGCGCTGCGGGGCCTATAAGGATGTTGCAGGTTTTTCTTCCCAAGGTGAAGAACCTTGCATTTTTCAGTGTTAAACACTACCAGGTTCTCGTCCGCCCATTTGCTGAGCTTGTCCAGGTCAGCCTGGATCACCCGCCTGTCTTCTGGTGTGGATGCTTTGCCCCAAAGTTTGGTGTCATCGTCAAACTTGGCCAGTCCACTCCTGACTCCAGTGTCCACATCATTAATGAAGATGTTGAACAATATGGGTCTAAGGACAGAGCCTTGGGGGACCCCACTGGTAACAGGACACCATGATGATTGACTTCTGTCAATTACCACCCTCTGGGTCCAACCACGAAGCCAATTTCCCAGCCAGCAGATCGTGGTGGACCCAAGGTCACAATTGGCCAGTTTTGCCAAGAGGTGATCATGGGATACCAGATCAAAGGCTTTTTTGAAGTCAAGATACGACATCAATCTCTTCTCCCTTGTCCAGGTGATAGGTCACCTGATCGTAGAAGGAAATGAGATTGGTCAAGCAAGACCTACCCGCAACAAACCTGTGCTGGCTATCCCTCAGGATGTTGGCGTCGGCCAGTCCATTAAGGATGGCCTCTTTTCTAAGACCTTCCCTGGGATAGAGGTCAGGCTGATGGGCCTATAGTTTGCCAGATCCACTTTCCTTCCTTTCTTGAAGATAGGCACCACATTGGCCTTCTTCCAGTCTTTGGGCACTACACTGGAGCGCCAGGAGTTCTCAAAGATCTGTGCCGGGCTGGGCTATGATGCTCACCAGCTCCTTGAGTACGCTGGGGTGTAGATTGTCAGGGCTGGCAGACTTGAAGGTATCCAGCCTCTCAAGGTGTTCCTTCACGAGATCAGCATTTATGGAGGGCAGGGGATCTCCCTCACCCAGACCTCCCTGTCCCATAGTGTGCGTGGGCATCCCATGGGACTGATGAAAGACCGATGCAAAGTCCCCATTTAATAGGTTGGCTTTTTCCTGGGTGTCAATTGTCAGTTGTCCCATTTGGTTTAACAGGGGTCCAGTGCTGCCCTTGCTTTTCCTCTGGCTCCCCACATATCTGAAAAAGGACTCTTTATTGTTCTTGATACTCAAAGCTAGTTGGAGTTCAGTTGCAGCCTTGGTTTTCCTGGCTGGCTCCCTACAGGACCAGACCAGTGCAGAATATTTCTCCTTGGTGGTGAATCCCGTCCTCCATCCTTTGTAGGCTTTCCTTTTTAGCCGCAGGAGGTCCGCTAGGTCCCTGGAGAGCCAGGGGGGCTGCTGTGCCCTCTTGCTGCTTTTCCTCTGAGATGGAATAGAGTTAGCTTGTGCATTGAGGATCACTCCCTTGAGGAGCAACCATTCTTCCTAAACTCCCCTCCCCCTGGGTCATGGTGCCTTAGGGCCTCACTGACAGGTCTTCTGAGCTTGTCAGAGTTGGCTTTCCTGAAGTCACGTACTTTAGGATTGCTGACTGACTTGCCAGCTTTACGGTGGATGGATAGGAAGCTTTGCTACTGCTTGGATTTTGCTGAGTGATCCTCCCACAAGATGTTTGGGTAGTTGAAGTCAACCATGACAACCATGGTCCTGGAGCATGCGGCCTCAGCCAGTTCCCAGGCGAACTCCAAAAGGGCAGGGAAGAAGCTGGGCTGCGCTGCTACAACAGGGATCAGGCCGCTTGCAGCTCTCCTGTTTTGTTCCTCCCTGATAGATCAACATCTTACAAGTCAAGGTTGGGGTGTTTTTGACACACTGGTCAAAAATGATGCCGACCCCTGTACTAGAGTTTAATTTGGCTCACTGTTTAGAGTAGTGGCCATGGAGCAGCTCCATGTGATGTTTGATTCGTGTGTGTCTGTTGCAGGGCACTAAGGTGCCTGCTCCTGTGAGAGCAGAAATTGCCTGGGGGAGAGCCCAAAGAGCCAGACAGGAGCTCAGGTGCAGTTTACCATGGCAACAGGCTAACAAGCAAATTAGCCTGCACCTGCACCTGGTCAGCTGGCTGGAAGAGGCGGGGCACTGAGCCCATATAAACCCCAGGGCTGGGACTAGGGAGTTCAGTTCCCTGCCAGCAGCCAGAGGAAGGAGCCTCCAGGAAGGAATGGCCCAGAGACGCTACAACCACCAGATATGCTGCTCTTGGGACTAATGAGGTACCCTTGCCTACTAGACAGTTAGTGCCAGGGAAGACGTTGGATTCTTCTAAAAGGGGCAGAGCACACCCTGAACGTTGGTGTTGTGTCACAGCCCAGGGGCTCATGTTTTGTTTACTGTTTGATAATACCGGAGGATCAGACTGAAGCTACTGGGGAAGGAGGAGGCCTCGTTGGGGACCCACTGCAGTATGGGGAAACCCCAGCGCCAGCATGGGCACAGTGTTTGTGGGGTGAACAGGCCCCAGTGTCAGTGTGGGCGCAGTGACAAGGGGGAGAGAGGACCCCAGTGCCAGAGGGCGCAGTGACAAGGTGAGAAAGAGGGTGCCTGTTGGGCCAGACTGACATTGACAAGGGGACCTAGGGGTATCACGGCCATCCCTGAGGACCCCACGCCGTGACAGTCTGTAATATGCTTCAATTCTTTTGGCCATAGTGAGTCACAGCACCAAGCTTAGTTAGTTTGGCTAGTCATAGGGGAGAAAATTTGATCATAAGACAATGGCAGATTCACTTCAGTGACTGATCCTACATATTTGCAATGTATGGGCATTCATACACATGTTTCAGGAATTGTGGGTAAGGCATTTTAATTAGAGTGGCTCTGAGAGCTGCTGTAATTAAAGTGCCCAGAGCATCTTATGTATTGGTGTCCCCATGTTTAAAAATGGTGGCAGGGGCTGTTTAACTAAAGTGTATTTGACAAAATACATGGGACGCTGATATATGAGACACTGGAGTCTGCTGGAACATGATAATGACATATACCGGTATGTGCCTTTTTGCTTTTTGTTGCCAGTAATACTTTACCAGTAAATCGCATGGCTTTCTAATGTCTATAAATATAAATGTTTAATATCCATATATATATTTAGAAAATATCTAATTTGCTGGCAATGTTGTCACACTTGCTTAATGCTGTTTTCATTATTTGTCTGCTGCAAGAAAGTAAAAGGTCTTAGGCTGTCATGCATATCAATATTTTAACATCGTTCTAACATTTAAATTAAGAACAATCGAGATTCCATTAATGTTCAGTTGGAGTGCTTGAAAGATCCTGTCTAATCCTCTGTCATGTCTAGCTTCTGTGACCTTACTTCATCCGTGGGCATTAGCTGTGTAATCCCCTCTCGTTCACTTTTTTATTATCAGAGGATTTACTTACGGTGACCTTTTGGCATGCTTTACAAATAGTTAACATCAGTTATATTTTAATTACGTGTGTTGCTTAAGACAAAACATAATGTGGAGAGAACACTAATGTTTAGCTTTTTCATATTTTAAACCTTGAAGGTGTTATTAATGAAGGCTAAGGATCATCTGTTTTAATTTTATCCGAGGCCTTAGTCACTAGCTGTATTGATTCTGTGAGGATCATCCCTACAAATTAAGCTCAGTAGCTTCTGGTTGATGTTTTAAAACTTTTATTATCCTTTCTGTGAACTATGGTCATTTTACCAATTATCTTGAATGGGGAGAGGGGCTAAAAATTACAATTATGATTTATTAGCACACTATGAAAATATAATCCTTTATGTTTTAAAGAAAAATGTGCAACTATTGTGTGCATGTTTTTGTAGGAGTTGTTATAATGTCACTTGTTTGTAATAAAAAGGAATCTATTTCAAGACATTTTTAAAACTCCACCCTCCTTCGTGAATAGGCTGGAGATTTAGATGCTATATGTTTTCTATTGTAAAGTCAGGCTAAAATTATCTTTGGGAAACTACTAGGACTTGAGCACCAAAGCTGTTTAGAGCTGCTGGCTGGTTCTTTTTCTTCTTTTTTCCCTCAAGCATTTAATTTTCTACAAAAGAAATCTCTCCCCTCTCTCTCTCCTTCCCCCCTCCCTCATTCCTCCCTTTCCCCTTTTCTTTTCTTTCTTGATCTAACTCAGTTTGAGCACAAATCTGTTAATCTGATGAAGAAGTAAGTTGTAGAGCATATGGATAGTATCTTTTATTAAAGCTGGTTTATAACATTTCAAGTTAGACGTCATTTCTGTGATTTGATGTAATCTGTTTTGCACTTTAGTTGATAAACAGTTTGAATTCAGTTTTATTCTGAGTCTCTTTTAGTTAGCCTCACAGATCTATTTCCTAAAATTTGCAAATGTAATTCTTTCAATCTTTTAAGTATATTTGACAAGAAATATATTTCATAATACAATTAAAGCAATTGCAACAACTTTTTTCAGCACTGTAAATTAACATTTTGATTTGATAGAACAGCATTTTAATTAATGCAGCAGTTTGTAGTTGAAGACTTACCGGGTACATAAGTATTAGAAGTGTTCATTGTTTTTCTTTGGGCTCACTGAGTAATTTTGCTTTAAACATTAAACTCCATCTATTTTTTCATGACTTAGGTGAAAATGAACAAATAAAAAAAATAAAACAAAATGTTACAACATAAAAAAGGGTTGTGCATGTGCTTAGTTCTTCCATTATTTTGATTGGAGTTGCACAGAGAAGTATTGAGTGGAAGAAACTGCTGAGTTTTTTTTTTTTAAGGGTAGACCTTGTTCTATGTTATAGCTCTTTACCATTGACTATTTCAAGACGGTTGCTAGGATATAAGACTTGTAAAAACACCAGTACTAGCCCAGTCCTTGCAGCTTGACCCTGTTTACCACAGATTCATTTAACAATCCAGGATTTGTCACTGCCTGCTTGTGAGGTCAACTCTCTCCGACAAGCTGCATGCCTGGATAATGGGCAATGTTAAACTGATAAAGTAGTTCTGAAAAGTCTCCACCAACCTCAAAAACAATATCCCTTTTGTGAATCTTTCTTTACCTATAAAAATTAAACAGAAGAGATAATGTTCAAGTCGCTGATGAAGTTTGCAACTGGTATGAGAAATTATGTACTATTTCATAATAGCACAATTTTTGCAACTGTACTATTTCAGTCATTTTTATTATGCAGAAAAATAATGCATTAGGAGTGATGTAAATCAGCAGAAGCCACCGTTTTCTGCCTATGGGCCAGAACAACCCATGTTGGGTTAGAGATGAATGGGCAGGTGCTAAGACCCACCTACAGCTGCTCTTCCAACAGCAGCAAAGGGAGAGCACCCACAGGTGGCACTTCTCCCTGTGGCATGAGAAGAGTGCCTATGGTCAAAGTCCCACATTTGAGGGCCAGATCCAACGGCTCTGTGTACTATAGGTTGCTGACCGCTGATATAATTTAAAATCTAAAAAATTTAAATCTTCCAGCCCACAGTAACCAGAAGACAATGTGTTTTCCATCTTTCCTTATAATTGTCATTTGGTATTGGCTGGTACAAGAGTAACTTGAATAAAATATAGAAAAGTGAAGTGTAGGCCAAACATCAGGAAAAACATTTTAACATTTTTATAATCATCTTTTCTCTTACAAAACATGCACGTTTTTTCCTCAGGTGGGAGAAAGATGAGCGTGCGTTATATGAAAAATCCTGCTCCCCAGGGGTTGTGGAGATTTGGTGGTGGGGGAGTGGTGGCAGCATTAACTGCTTTGGCTTCCAAGGACTGCTGTGAAGGCGCAGCAATTAATGCTGCCACTGCTCCCTCACTGCCAAATTTGCAGATCCCTATGAAGCCCGTAGCTAGGTGACATAGCATTGTACGCTGGGCTGGGCCAGTGCATGGGGACAGTCCACAGTCAAACCCGGCATGCAGCCTCAGATCTGGCATTAATCCTGCGTGGTCTTGGGCTCAGTGTGTGGCCCCAGATCCAGTATGTTGGATCAGGCCCTGATGTGTGGCTCTATCTCTGCCATGCTAGATTAGGCCCTGTGTACTGCCTCAACTTTGGCACACCAGTTTGGGCCACTGATGGGGTTAGACCCAGCCCTAGCCCTGCCGCATGGCCCCAGCCTGGGTGCACCAGATGTGGCTGGCATGTGAAGTTGGTACTTACCTGTGGTCCAAGGTAAGATCTCTCTTTTTTTTTTTCCTCGTTTTTCCTGCCTAAAACAGGGTACACATTATATTCAGGGGAGTGCTATGTGTGATAAATTATGGTAGCTCAGTACCTAAGAGCAGTAGTGAGATCTTTGTTTCTTGGTAGAGTTAAAACAAGATTGTAGAACACATTAGAAGAACATCATGTAGGGAGAAGTCCTTCATCTGAAGGAGAGCAAGAGAGCAGTATTGTTATTTGCCAACCCCAGACAAAGAAAACTGATATTTCAGGCTTCTCTCTACCCCTCAGAAAATAGAAGATTGGCTTAATAACTATGACATTTAAAAAAAAAAAATACTCCTGGCTAATTCTATTTATCTTCTGGCTTCTGTACCTTTAGGGTTGATACTTGCAACCATGAGGGATTTAAACTTTCTTTAAAAATGGAAGCTGAGATTATTTGGTTATGACTTCACTGTGGGGACTTTAACTATGTCACAGGGTTCATGGTAAAACCAAAAAGATTGGCTACACTGAACTAGATTGTTTATTCTTGTTTCCATTCTACCTATTATTGGTTCTCATGATGAGTTCTGTAAACCCATGTTGGAGTGAAGGTAATACACCCATATTACACGCATCAGGAGATTATTTTACAGTATCAAAGTTAGTGCCCTTACAGACAGTACCTACTGAAACAACTGCTTTGTATTTATGACAGCCTTGGTAGGCTGTAATGTCTTGCGTGGAAATCTAAAAAGGGCCCTTTAACTTTTTATGGGGGGCAACCAATTGAAAATGCCAGCTGAACACCAGGGATCCTGGGTTTCTCTTTTTAAAAATCTAAGATTCTCTAATTTAACCCCCACATCTGCTTTTTTCTATGATTAAACAAAATGCCACTGTATGTATAGGTATCAATTATAAATGCAATGTATTTTGAGATATTTACCATTTTAAAGCAGTTTGGAAGCCTGCCTGTGCCTCGATCATTATAAAAAAAATAAATTCTAAATACCTGTGTTTTTTGGCATTTTAATTTTGTTTTTTTATCAGAGAATATCAGAGGTACCTCTGCCCCCTTTGCTCACCAAGACACAGGTCCAGCTGTGGCAGTCCCTTCCCT
>NW_017728915.1:23391547-23404062 GCF_001723895.1 Crocodylus porosus | reverse complement strand
GAATTCCAGCAGGCGATGATTGCTGTCACCCAGGTGGTTGAGCACCTGAAGCCCCCTCACCAGGTCATCGAGCACCCTCACCCCCCTCACTCCTTGCACTGCTGACAGCATGGCTGGTGCAGGGGGCCTGGTGGTGGCAGCAAGAATTGTTGCCACCCTGCTCTGCTGTCATATGCCAGGTCCCATCCCCTGGGCTCCTGACTGCTTGTTTGGCCAGGCTGCAGCCCCATGCCTGCTGTGGGTATACATATCTGGGGAGGGCCAGGGGGCACATGCTCCACCATGCCCCTATTTGCTCCCTGACATGTTGCTTATGCCCCCCCCCGACCCTCCCAATTGGCGTGTATGCCCTACCGCTCCACAGACTTACCTACGTGGAGTTGTGGGAGCTGCCCTCCACCATGCTGCTTGGCTGCCATATGCATACGTGTGTGCCTGGCAGCTGGGAAGGCTGGAACTCTGCCAGCCTACAAGAGGAAACCTGCAGTTTCCCATGTTTTTCTCCTTTAAAGGAGAAAATCCACATTTTTCCGTGGCAAATGGAAAACCTGGATCCCTGCTGATTGGCTATTAGATAAATTGAGCTTATGCATAGAGTTATCAGTCCTTATTTTAGCAATATTTCTTTTTACATGCATTTGATTATATGGCTAGGAACAGATGTTGCCTTTATTTCAGGACCAGTTGTGCCTGTGTGTTTTCCAGGATTGGCAAGGACGTATATCACCCTTCCAGGAAGGGTTTAGTGAGCAGCTGAACACACTGTCATTTTCCTGCCATTGATCAGTGACGCAACCCCAGGACAATCATTTAGACACTTCACAATGTCCCAGGACAAACTGCTAGCACGTTTTATACTGTAAACCTTTTTAGGGTGTTGTCCTCAGACAACAGACTTGGATGTCTAAATGATCACACTTTGTCCTGGAAGAAAATGGTTTCTCCCAGGACAAATACAATATCTATCACTCTTTCCTTTAACCAAGGCACCCTGTCTTTGATGTCTAATTATAGGGTCTGATTCTGCCTTATTCCATTCCCCTAGCACCAGTTTCATGGCACAAAGTGACCAGAGGCTGACACATTTCTCTCGGGAGCGTTCTCTTAGGATGAGGGAGTCTTCAGCAACCTCCATGGAGCCAGTATAGGTTTATGTTATGGCATCCTCTTTCTAAACCTGAGGGCATACTAGGACGTATTGAACAGCCATGAAGTATTGAACTCGTGTTGTTGCCAGCTGGTGTTCAGCCCATCAGTGTTAACATCTGACATCTCATAGGATTTGAGAAGCTGTTTTAAAATCTGTTGAAACTGGTGGAAGACTGATCTCAAAATCAGAAAGCCATTAATGACTGTTGGTCCTCTCTGTTACTATGCTTGTTTCAAAATGTTTTGTGTGCATACTTTTGTGAATGTAAAATTTGCAGTGTTCTGGATTTTTGAGAGGCTTGTGAAGGTCAATTTCCTGAAATATTCAGTCCTGCTTGAAACTTAGTTTCAATAATAAATTGCAATGTCAAAACTAATAGAAGCACTAATTCAATAAACAAAATATGTTCAAAGGTTTGATATGACAGGCAAAATATTTATATAGGGAATACATGCATCAGAGTAAAGCAAGGTAGTGTTTCACTGCTGGTTACTGTAGATCTGTGATTCTCACCTAGGGGAGCTGTGGTGCCAGGCAATGATAGTACTGTTAGATGTGCAGATGTGATTCACAAGATGAACACAATGTTTTCAAATAATCCGTACTGTTAAAATTTCTGACTAGGTGTTAGCTTTCTGAGTATTTTTTTGCAACAGAAAAATTGCTACGTTTATTTTTCTGTAGCCAAAAAATAAGTGAAAATTAAGCCGGCATTTTCTGAGGGGAACCTTGAACCTAAGGAGAGGTGCCTTGTGTCTAATGGGGGATGGCTGGAGCCTACCAGTGTTGAGAACTACTGCCGTAGGTTGTTGAGCATACATTATGGAAACAAAGTGCCATAACTCGGAGGAGTCTGTTCTACCAGTAAACTGATGGAGTGGCAGTAAGGACAGCTACTGGGAAGGACATGAAAAGGTTTCCTTTTTCTAGTGAAGTAATAGTGTCTTACTAATGGGGTTTAAAACTATGCTGGTACGGGAGTCCTTGAAAAATAATGTGGATGAAGACTATTGTATATCCGTACAATGGTAAGAAAAAAATTACACGTTTGGAGACTTAAGAAGTTCTTTTACCAAAGCTGTTCATGTATCTTATTCCTCCTTGCCCTCCCTCCAACCCTTACTCTCTAATAGAATTGGAAGAACACCTGTGTACTTAAATTTCATTCATATTATGGTTTATTTCAAATAAAGTGGCTTAAGTAGCTGAGCTGCCACTTGGAATTCCTTCTTAAGAAGCTTTAAATCAATCATTTTTATTTCTGTAAAGAAACGTGGATATAAAGAAGATTAATTTACCATCTCTTAAAAAGACAATGACAATTCACAATGTTGAATTTATTACGTTGGTTTTGAAAATGTGATGGCCACTAGAACACTCTTTATGCATTACTCTTTCAC
Source organism: Crocodylus porosus (assembly GCF_001723895.1). Classification (NCBI taxonomy): domain Eukaryota; kingdom Metazoa; phylum Chordata; order Crocodylia; family Crocodylidae; genus Crocodylus; species Crocodylus porosus. The sequence continues at coordinate 23,401,512 of NW_017728915.1, read as the reverse complement.
AGGTAGAGAATGTTAACATTATTGATTTGAATTAAGAATCTGTCAAGTATAGCTTGAGAGTTTAAGAGCTAAACTAAGTTTTCTGGCTTAGACTAGAGTGTTCTCACATACAGAGACCTTTCACTGGTGGATGTTCAGTGCACAGTTAGGGAACTAAACAGTCTTGAAAAGTTTTCAGTAGGTGATTTGGTGAAACTTTATCTCTGAGAATTTAGTTTTTGCTTCTAATTTTTACAAGACAGTATTCTGAAGTGTGTGAATGTATTTAGTGAATTTTCAAAAAGGACTGGGGAGATTCTTCAAAAGTTTTCCAGGAAATGTTTCCATCTCAGACTTCTAATATTACACCTGCTAAACTCTTTCTACGGCTAGGGCTGGATTTTGACAGGGTAGGGCCCTGAGCTACAGGTTCCCAACCTTTCCATGCTGCTGCCCAGCAAACTATGGACTGGAAGTGGCTGAGGCCTGGCAAGCTGCGGACCACCGCGTGGAGCCTGCATCTGGAATTTCCAGCCAGAACACAAGTAAAGTTACTTCCAGCCCCTTCAAACCTCAACTGCAGCTGCCGTGGGCCCTGCGGAAGGAGGTGCAGCTTCTCCACCTGGCTCTGCAGGGCTGTGTTTGCCGGTCTGCGGTTACTTATGGTTTGGCAGCTGACCCTTCAAGGTCCAGGGGTCGACTTAGAGGCCCCTCATAATGTGAGGCCCAGCACTGGCTACGGCACTGACTTGGAGTGTTCACGGTCCGCGGACGGCCTTGGCTGCAGGGCCCCTGTGGCCGCAGGTTCTGGAGGATAGGATGGGCCAACCCCGTGCAAACACGCACACACCTTTGTCTGTCTGTCTGTCTGTCTGTAACACTTTATTCTCACTCGGATTGGCTGTCTTGGCAGCCAGTCAGTGTTCCAAGAGCTTTTGGACTGCAGGTGGTGGTGGTGCTGCAGCAGAGTGCTGCTGTGACTACAGGGACAGAGGGGACAGGGTCCCCCTGCCCTGCTCCATGGAGGAGGCAGTGGTGACTGTGTGATGGGGGTGGGGAGCAGGGTTGGACCCATGGTGGTGGCACAGGGGAGTGGGGGAAAGGGGCTGTGCCCACCCTAGCATGGTGGAAGAGCAGACCCGGACACAACCATGATGGCAGGGACAGGGGAAGGAGCTTTGGGAGGCAGTGGAGATGGAGCGGACAGAGCGGGGGGACAACGCCCGTAGTGCTGACCTTACCCCCTGCCCCCATCTCCCTGGATGCGGCGGTGGCAAGGGGTGCTGGGTGGTGGTGCCTCGTCTGCACTCCCCCCCCCCCCACACACGTCATTCCTGGGGAGAGGAGGCAGGCAGATGTTAGGCGGGCAGATGGGGGAAGCAGGAGCAGGTCAGACCGCAAAACAGTGGTGGGGGTGGGGATGGGGGATGCACCGGGCCAGGCAGGTGCACGAAGGCAGAGGGGGGAAAGGGGGAGCGGGCCCTGCCCTGAAGGTGGGAGTGGCCAGACACAAGCCTCTGTTCCTCCCAGAATAATGAGCCAATTCCCTGCCTTTCTTGATGGGCAGTTGGCTTGTGTGTGTGTATGACTTGTTTCAAAACAGGTTTTTTATTTTGGGATACAGAATTTTTTCAAGTAAATTTAGAAACACATTTGAGACCAACTAAAACTTTTCTTTGTTCACTAAATCTGGGTTATAAGTAAAGAGTTAAAAAGCAGCAATGGAATTAAGGCTGATGACAAAAGATAAAGACGACAAAAAGTCCTTCAGGTATATAAGGAGCAAAAAGAAGGAGTAGGGTAACATAGGACCCCCTACAAGGCAGGATAGGGCAACTGGTGACAGGAGGGACGAGGCTGAACTCTTCTATGAGTTTTTTGCCTCTGTGTTCTTGAACACGGATCAAGACAAATCTCCCAACTGCATTACAGATGGACACAGGAGGAACACCAGCCCACCAACAGTGAGCATCGACCTCATGAAGGGACACTTGGAGGGGCTGAATGTGTTTGTCAGCAGGCTTGGATGATCATCATCCAAGGGTGCTGAAGAAACTGGCCAGTGTCATAGCAAAGCCCCTGGCACCGCTGTTTGAGCACTCATGGTGCTCAGGTCAGGTCCCAGAGGACTGGAAAAGGGCCAGTGTCATCCCTATTTTCAAGAAGGGGAGGAAGGAGGATCCAGGTAATTATAGGCTGGTTGGTCTCACCTCTATCCTTGGGAAAACCTTTGAAAAAATTATCAAGAATCATATTTGTGGGAGCCCAGCAGGAAAATAATGCTGAAGGGCAACCAGCATGGAGTCATAGGTAGATCCTGCCTGACTAACCTTGTTTCTTTTTATGACCAGGTCACAAAATGCTTAGATGCCGGAGTTGAGGTAGATGTCATCTACTTGGATTTTAAGAAGGCCTTCAGTATGGTATCTCATCCTATCTCATAAACAAACTGAGCATCTGTGACTTAGCTGATTACGTGGCCAGGTGGATGGCAAACTGGCTTAAGGATTGCACCCACAGAGTGGTGGTGGATGGGTTGGTATTGACCTGGAAGGGTGTGTGCAGTGGGGTCCCTCAAGGCTCAGTCTTTGGACCTGTGCTATTCAATGTCTCTTCTCAACGACCTGGATGAGGGCGTGGAAATCACTCTGTCCAAATGTGTGGATGTCACGAAATTATGGGGTAAAGTTAACACACTAGTGGGAAGGGATCGAATCCAGGCAGACCTGGACAGGTTGGAGACGTGGGCGGAAAAGAATAGGATACAGTTCAACGAAGACAAGTGCAAAGTGCTGCATCTAGGGGGCAGGAATTGCAAACATACCTATAGGCTAGGGGATGACCTTCTTAGCAGCACAACGGCAGAAAGGGATCTCGGAGTCAACTATGACTCCAACGTGAATGTGAGTCATCAGTGTGATGAAGTAATCAGTAAAGCTAACCACACTCTATCATGCATTAGCAGGTGCATCACAAACAGGTCCAGGGAGGTGATACTTCTCCTCTATGTGGCATTGTTCAGACTGCAGTTGGAGTACTGTGTCCAGTTTTGGGTGCCATACTTCAAGAAGGATGTTGATAGAGCATTCAGAGGAGGTCCACTCATATGGTTAGGGGCTTACGGGACAAGCCCTATGAGGTGAGACTGAGGGACCTGGATTCTTCAGCCTTCACAAGAGAAGGCTGAAAAGGGGATCTTGTGGCCATTTACAAATTCATCGGGGGGTGCAGCAAGAAATTGGAGATGCTCTGTTTACTTGGGCACCCCTTGGAATAACCAGGAACAAGGGACACAAACTGACAGAAAGCAGATTTAGGTTGGACATCAGGAAGAACTTCTTTACGGTAAGGGTTGCCAGAATCTAGAATGGGCTTCCAGGGGAGGTGGTGCTCTCCCATACCATGGGGGTCTTTAAGAGGAGACTGGACAAGCACCTGGCTAGGGTCATATGACCCCAGTGCTTTTTCTTGCCCTGGGCAGGGAGTTGGATTCAATGATCTATTGAGGTCCCTTCCGACCCTAACAGCTATGAAAACCATCCTTCTGGATTAATATGTAGGAGATGTGAAATGCAGCTATGCAAGAGGTTAGTAATTTAATATACAGCATTTATTCGTAAAGAAATAGATTGTACCACACACAATATACCTATTTCATCTTTTATCCCTGTAAGTACATTAATGCTTGCCAAAACATCTACTCAAATATAACTCTTTCAGAGGGCTGTAATCATGTTTGACAGTTACTGCAGTAGCATCTGTAAAAGCTATTAGTAGTTATTTTTGGTTTGGGGTTACCCTTTGTCTTATGATTTGTAGGTACTGTATTAACTTGAATCCAAAACAAGGATATTTTCCCCATTCAACTTGGGGAGGAAGGCACTCATCTTGGAGTAGAGTGCAAGGTGGTGGGCAGGCAGGTGACTGCTGCGGCTCCAACTCTAGTTCTGACCCTTCCTCTCTTCCTCCCCGTCACTTATTGTCCAGTGTGGCTCTGGCCCAATGCACAGAGTAAAACAGCTGTTGCTCTGACCCGGCCCTGCAGCAGCAGTGACAGTACCGCTATGTACACAATCTATGGGTGGTCATCTTAAATTCAAATTTGTCTTGCATTTGAATAAATATGGTGTATTAGAAGTGAAGAAGGATGGTCCAGAGCTTAGGGCAGGGGTCAGCAACTCCTGGCATGCGTGCTGAGCATGGCATGTGAGGCCATTTTGCTTGGCACGCCACAACCAGCCCTGGCTTCGGGAAGCTGCTGCCAGCGGCGGAGCCCAGGCTGCTTCAAGCAGGGCTTGCAGCATCCCAGCCGCCTGCTGGGAGCAGCCTGGGATCCTGGCTGGAAGCAGTTCCTGAGAGCCGGGGCAGCTGCAGCCAGGAGGCTCCAAACAGCTGCACCAGGCTCCAGCATCAGCTCCGCACCGGCGGGTGCAGGCAGGCCTTGGAGTAGGCGGTGGAGGCGGGGCCTGAGGCAGCGCAGCCCCAGTCTCTCCCCTGCTTCTGGCACGGAGGTGATGAGCCCAGCGCAGCTGTTTGGAGCCTCCCAGCTTCAGCCACCCCAGCTCTGGGGAGCTGTTGCCAGCTGGGATTCTGGGCTGCTCCTAGCAGGCAGCTGGAACGCTGCAAGCCCAGCTCGGGCTCCAGCAGCTATCCAGAGCCAGGGTAGCTGCTGGCACCCACAGAGCCCAGGCTGGGGGCCAGGGGCTGTGGGTGGGGGGCAAGGGGCGCAAGCGGGGTATCCTGCCATGTACCCTTTGCCCTCATTTTGGTTTTCTGCCATGCTGGCACTCCTGCATCTTCCAAGATAGGCATTATGATGTTTTTTGGCACTCTGGCCAAAAAACGTTGCCTACCCCTGGCTTAGGGTATAAGGTTTTGATCTGTGAGAACTAAATGCTATTCCCTGTACTGCAAGTGATTTCTTTGGAAGATCCCCTAGAGCCAGATCCAAATACCCATTCCCTCCCTCACTGACTATCCTCTAGCTCGGTGGTTTTCAAAGTTTGTTAGACTCAAGGTCCCCCTTGGAAAATGTTGGCTCTTAGTTTGCACTCATTTTTTGACTATAGAAAAAATAATGGAGTAATTTTTCGGTTGTAGAGAACCCAAAAAGCCATGTCAGGTCAGAATGGCTTTGACATTATGCATTATTATTTGAAAGCTCTGAGTTTATCTAGTGCAGTGGTCACCAACTGGTCGATCTTGATTTGACCAGTGGATCCTGGAGCCTCTTGAAGTTGTTCCTGGGCTGGGGGTGCTGAATGTGTACGTACATGTGAGTGTGCCCCCCCCTTCTCCCCAGCTCAGCAGGTCAGTCGGTGGGGGAGGAAAGGGGTGGAGGCCCAACAGTTGCATGCAGCGGGGCTCGAGGCACAAAGCCGAGCCCACAGTGGCCTCTGCACACGGACTAGGGGTGGGGGGACACATTCCCCGCCTCCTAAATGCAGGGCAGCACTGGTGGCTGCAGCAGCTCGGTGGTAGGGAATGGAGCAGGGGCAGGTCCTGCGCAGCTGATGTGGGGCAGGGGACGGAGCTGTGAACGGCTCATCCAGGGGGTGCAGGGAGGTGGGGCACATAGCCCAGGAGGGCATGGGGTGCACATGCCCCTGGATCTGCCCATGGGGAGGGCTGGGGCTGCGGGCTGGGGCTGGGGTGGTGCTAAGCTCTTCCTGTCTGGGCTGCGGTGGCAGCGGTGCTGAGAGCAAGGTCATGGGGTGGGGCTGTAGCTTCCCCCCAACTGCTGTTCCCAGTGCCAGTGCCGCCCACCTCGAATGCAGTGCAGGCGAGGCCTGGTGAGAAGAGCCCTGTGCAGCCTGCTCCTCCCCCTTCCACCCCCCCCAAGGACTTGGGGCTGGCAAGTATGGGGGAGGGTGGTCTGCAGCTGCGGGCTGGAAGGCTGTGCTGTGCTGTTCTCGCTGGGCCTGGCCTGTGCTTGTGCTTGGGGTGGGCAGCGCCGGTGCTGGAAGTAGCATATGGAGGAACTATGGCCCACCTCCATGGCCTTGCTCCCAGCACCACTGCCACCACAGCCTGGTCGGGAAGAGCCGGCACTACCTGGGCCCCAACCTGCATCCCACCCTGCTTCCCCGGCAGATCTGGGGGCATGTGCCCCCTGGACAAGCTGCTTGTGGCTCTGTCCCCCACCCTGTGCTGGCTGTGCAGGGCCTGCCCTTGCCCCATTGCCTACCTCCCTGCTGTTGGGGAAGGGGATGCAGATCAAGGCCCCAGAGGTGAGGGAGGAAGTGGGGCAAGGGCTGGGGCCTCAATCTGTCCTGTCCCCCGCACAGTCCTTTCCCCTTCCCTCCCCACAGACTTACCTGCTGGGCAGGGTGGGAGGTGGGGGAGGGAGGGTAGGTAGATATTTGGTTCCTTTTAAATTCCAGATGTGATCTCCAACATAAAAAGGTTGGAGACCACTGATCTAGGGAATCATGGATACAGCCTAACAGTACAAACAGTATATGACACCCTTGAAAGGATCTGCGGTGGCACTCTGGAGTTATTGTGGGATGCTGCGCTTATACTTTGTGTGTAATTGGGTAATTTGTGTGTTCTCTGAACACCGAATGAATTGGGGTCTTGGGAAGAGTTTAAGCACTTCCCAGCACTAATTTAAATCACACTGGAGCTTAGGCAGGAAATAGGCCGTTTTATATGGATTACATATAATATGTGTACAAGCCTAAGCCAAGATACCAAGAGAGCTTCTCAGACCAAAGTGGTTTCGCAGCTGTCGGGGCAGAATTGCTCTGGATAATTTTCTGCAAGTTAGGTATCCAAATTCTGCTGATGTCCTATTTAGGCACCGATGGGTTGCTGTGGGCTGTGACTGATACTCAAGAAGCCAGGGACTCAGTTGCGTAGAGAACAGGAATGAGGTCTGCTGTTGGTAGGGACAGAGATGAAAAGCTTAAAAAACAGAATAGTACTGTGATAAGGAAGCCGGAGATAGGTTGAAGGAGATGTAGCTGACAAGAATGAGCGTTGTACAAGAAAAGATAGACTTCCCCACAGAACTGAAATGGAGTCTCCATTCCTCTGTTGTCAGTAGATATCTGGGAAATCCACTGGTGAAGTGTTTCATCCTGCCCTGTCTCTGGTTACTGGTGATCCACATACAAGATATCACTCTACCACAGTTCCAGTTAGTTTTTTAGCTAAGTGTAGTGGAACTAAATGTTAATATTTTGCACAAAGCTTCCATCATCTGGTATCATTTTATTTTCAGTTGCTTCTTCGTTTTAACCTCTGAAAATAAACACATGCAAGTGTGCGCACGTGTGTGTGTGCACACAAAATGTTAAAGAACATAAGGTTGCAGTCAGGCACTTGAAATATAGGAAATGTATGTGCATAAGGTTAAGGTTGCACAGGCAACCTTAATTCTGACATTCCCCCAACTTTTAAGTGCCTACTCTTGAATTAAGGTAGGTTTTGTAATGTGGATGCTGGACTTAGAAATAGAGCTATCCACTTTGTTTGAGATTAATGACCAGCTATTTGATTACTGCTGAACTAGACTAAGTTTGAAACATTGATGCATTGGTGAAAAATTCTGTTCCATTTTCCAGTCCCCAGAATCAAACAGTCTTCCTACCCTGAAATAATTTTACCATTTGACCATAACGTGTCAGTCTTCTAGTCCACTGAAACAACATAGATTTACTGCAGCACTTAAGTTCTGATCATTGTATAAATGTATGAAAAATAAACAAATAAAATGTAAGTGATAAAAAGGAGTTATAAAGATACAATTGTAAAGATGATTCAGAAGTTTTATTTTTACAGTGTAACAGTAACTGCTACCTTTTTAACTGATTTAAATTACTGCTTTTTGGTAATCATTCATCATTTATTTAGAGACACGTTTGTTATTTGAAGGTGCATGTTGTGACCATTAATATCCACTCTTTAATTCAATGCTCAGGCTTGTTTGTTTTCCCTCCCTATCAGTCACAGCAGATGGATGACAAGCTGGGCTGTCCTTAATAACATGTTTCTCATTCTGTCTCTTTTTAATGGGTGATTTTATTTTAAGAGCCACCCTGCCATGAACATTCAGCAACTTGATATTTTCTTTACTTTTTAGTTTCTGTTTTTCCTTTATGTGCTTTAGCTTTTATTTTAAAAGCTAGATGAGGGTAAAGAACAGACACATGACAGATTGTCATCATTTTATCTACAAGCAAGCTAAGGTGTATGAGAGAGGAGTATGGGCTGTCCACATCTCAATCCCGTCAAAGTTATCTCTTTAGAAGTCTTATCATTTATGAATGAGTGAAGTACAGTACTGAAAAGTAGTCCGTCATGTACTGCATGAGTTTCCAGAATTGACAGTGGGGAAATGTTTGTGCTTGATTGTTCTACTTTGAGGGACACACAGTGACAGTGGGTGCAGTACCTTAGAACTTTTATCTCATGTTGTGCTATCAGAATTGGAACAGAGGATTTACCTGATTTGTGTTGGGATTTAGAATAAATGAGAGTTTTTAAGCTTACTGAAGTCAGTGGATGTTTTACATGGATAAAGTTTTTTCAGGACTGAAACCAGGGTTAAGATATTTATTAGCCTCCTCTTATTCCCTCAACCTCTTCCCCCCATGAATAAAAAATAAATCAGAAAGAACAACATTTTCTTAAGTCGAAAGCATGGTGTGCACATGCATGGCAGGTGGTGCAATTTTATGATAAGGGATAAGATCACAATTGGGGTCTCTATTTGCCATATAAGGGTGAGTTAGGGATTGTGATACTTGGCTTCCCCTTGGACAGGCAGGCTGAAAGTTGGGAGCCCAGAGGTCTGGGGCCAGGGTTGACAATCAATTGACTGTCAGCCCTGTCCCTGGGACTGCACCAGGGTCTCCAACCCGACAGTCAGCAGACAATCAGCCGATTGAACCTAGTGCACGTTCATTTCAACACACAATACAGGGCACCTTAAATTGGATATACTTGTAGCAGTTTGGCCATTTATGCCACGATTAACGCATTAATCATGAAATAAATGTAATGTATAGAGGGGGCCTAAGACAGGACAATTATCAAAACTTCAGTTTTTCAGAAACTTCTGTGGAGCTGGGGTAGGTGAGTGTCTGATTAACCTTAAAACATAAAAAACAGTATCATCTTGAATGTTATCATCTTGAACACGTTTATGGAGAGATTACACTTTTGATGCAGGCTGGAATGTAACAGCAATATTAACCTGAAGACTTGCAAGATTTTTAATGCTTCATAATCTTCTTTTTTAAATACATTGAAATGACCTAAAAATGCCAAGAACAACCAAACTTCTCACCCATTATTGGTTAATCATAATAATACAATACCTCTTCTCTCAGTAAAATCAAGGAATGTAGAATATCCATAATTGTGGAGGCATGTTCATTCAAGTATTATTCAATATTGTCAATTTTTTGTCAGAATCGTTTGCCAGCTCTATCCATTATAATAATGCAGAGAAGTCTGTATTTTAATGTGTATTAGTAGTTTTGTTTTTAAGCCCAATCTTAAGGAAGTGTCCATTTAGAGAGAAGATAGTCATACAGTACTAATGAAATCAGAAGTCTGAAAATATGTTGATTTTTTTTTTTTCAGATTGACAGCATCTTTTATGATTTGACATGGTGAGAGAAAACAGTTTAGAGGCAAAGCTCAGCCTATTGTATTGAAAAACATCAACCTGTTTCAGCACAGATGATTTCTAGGTTTGGTTTAACCTGCATTATACTTAGCATGCATCTTTAACTGAGGGGTTTTTTGTTTTTATTTTTTTTAATACTGACACCCTTCTTTTTTCCCTAGGCTAGTAATATAGGTAAATGTGGGGAGGGATTTCCAAATGCTGCATCAATGGAAATCGTAATAGCTTCTGGGTATGTTTGTATATTTTCTACTTTCCCAGTACACTAAAAGTGACACTGGATGATCAGAAAAGGCTTTTGTAGGCCAGAAATTCAGGGTTTTCAAGATTTAGAAATTATTTA
>NW_017728915.1:23385028-23391092 GCF_001723895.1 Crocodylus porosus | reverse complement strand
AAGATGGGTGGCAGGGAAGCCCCTCATCTTAGATTTGAGCACAGGGAGAAAGCGGGGAAGTGGCTGCACCTCCAACTCTGAGTCTGCTCACTTCCCCACCTCCCGCCTCCAGTGCCACTTACCTTCCAGCTCGAGTTGAGGTCCCACTCCAGGTCAAGGCAGGGAGCACAGAGCACATGCTGCTTCTTGCTCTGGCCTGATCATGCAGTGGCAGCTCTTGTCTTGGCGCTGGTGCTAGAGCTGCTGCCACTGCAGCACGTGCTGCGTGGCCAGGGTGGGGCCGGGGCAGCACATGCTGCACTGGTGAATGGGGGTGAGGGGTGATGGGATGAACTGAAGATGATCCTCCAAAAATTAGATTCTAGATATGGAAAATTATGATGATCATATGCGTTTTCCATGTCTAGAATCTAATTATTGGAGGTAATCTTAAATTTGAAGTTCTCTTGGATTTAGGTAAATAGTATTTGAGGCAGCCTGGAGTTGATTGGGCTAACTGCATGAGTACTTACCCAGGATCCTCTGGGAGGAAGGGTGGGGATTACAGCCTACACTAAACCCCATGCTGCTAACAGCTACATTTGTGGTCAACACCTGAGCTCAGACAGTTTAAAGCTAGTTTGGATATATCTGGACATATCCAACATATGCAGCTGACAGACCCCTGAGGGTTGCAGTAGACGGATCCCTAAGGAATCCCATTGCTCACAGGGGGTGAAGAGGACAAGGGGTATGGCTTCACTCATGGCAAAGACTGGCTTGTGGGACGGGATAGTAATTGTAAAAGGAGTACATTGTCCCAAGGAATGGTGATTTGTGAGCTTTTTGCACCTCCCAATGTCGCGACATGCAGTCCTGGTGCAGTGTGATTCTCCATTGCTTCCAACCTGGTGTTATAACTGAATGTTTTAATCTGTTCCACAATATTTTAAAACCAGGTTTGCAAGTTGTCAGTAGTGACAAACACTTCTTGTGTGTGTTTCTTTGTGTGTGTGGGGCAGGTGGAGTAGCAAATATTCATAGACTGCTTTTGGTGCTAGGTAGAAGCACAGTCCCTTCAAAGTGAAACCCTTTAGAAAGTTCATGGAGTATAACCTTGAGACCTTGTTTCTCTTAAGCCTGAGTATGTTAGGTTCAAGCGTGTAAGGGACAAATAAAATGCTGGAGAAAGTACAACCAGTCTGTTCTATGCTCAAGATTTTTGAAAGCATCTTGCAGTTTTGAGTGCCTCTATTTTGATGTCTGTATTGAGACCACAGAGAAATACATCATTTATTGCTAGGCATTGCCACTGAATATCGGGCCCCTCTATAATGTCTTATGTTTGGTTCCAAAAATCACAAATAACATTTAAGAACTTGACTTCTATCCTCATCCATTTACTGTTAGCTTCTCTTGACTCCCTGAGTTCAAATAACAACTGAATTTTGGCACCACATGAATTAAAAAAAAAAAAGTACTATTCTTTACTTAGGATCAGATTATAAGCCTGATTGTTCTATTTGTGCCACAGCAAAGGATCACAGATCTCTAGCTTTCCGCAACAGGAATAAAAAGTTCCCGCTCCCCCCCATAAGAGTGTAACTATTTAACATTTCCCAGTCTCAGGAAATATGCTTTGTGTGACTTGGTCTTTTTTCCCAATTAAGCTGAAGATCTTAGAGATTTGGAATGAGTTATGTGGTTAAGGGGCTGATGGTAGGTTCTTTACTCAAACTACCATTATGCAAACATTATGCATCTTGCCCTCTCTGACATGACTGGAACTACGGATGTGGGGAGAGCTGTAATCGTGATATACCTTGATGTTAGCAAGGCTTTTTATATGGTCTGCCACAGCCTTCTTGCAAGCAAGGTAGGGAAGTATGGGTTGGATGAATGGACTGTAAAGTGGATAAAGAACTGGCTGAATCATTGGGCTCAAAGAATAGTAATCAAAGGCTCGATATCTAGGTGGCAGCCGGTATCAAGTAGAGTGCAACAGGGGTCAGTCCTGGGGCTGGTTTTGTTCAATATCTTTATTAACGACCTGGAATATGGGATAATGCAGGGTTTCTCAAACTTTGTGCTATTGCAACCCCGAGTGCTGGATGGTGGTGGTGGGGGATGGAGAGCTCGCACACGGCAGCAGGTGCCGCCGTCGTCCACCATTCCTCACCACTGCCATACACTGCTTCTCCGTGCTGCTGTGGTACCACCTGGGAAGTTTGCATCCCCTTTAAAGTTGCTTGAGACCCCCTGGGGGGTCGTGACCCACAGTTTGAGAATCCCTGGGATACAGTATACCCTCAGCAAGCTTGCAGATGACACCAACCTGGGAGGGGGAATAGTAGATCATGCTAGACGGTAGGGCTAAGATTCAGAGACCTTAACAAATTGGAGGATTGGACCAAAATAAATCGTATGGAGTTCAGTAAGGACAAGTGCAAAGTCCTGCACTTAGAATGGAACAATTCCATACTAGGGCTGGGAAGTATCTGGCTAAGTAGCAGCTCTGCAGAAAAGGACCTGGGGTTATAGTGGACAGTAAGCTGAAGCTGAGCCAACAGTGTGCCCTTGTTAAGAAGAAGGCTAATGGTGTACTGGGCTGTATTAGTATGAGCATTACCAGGAGAGGGAAGGGAATGATTATTCTTCTCTATTCAGCACTGGTGAGGCCACATCTGGAGTCCTGTGTCCAGTTTTGGCCCCCCAGTACAGAAAGGATGTGGGCAAGTTGGAGAGAATCCAGTGGAGGGCAACGAAAATGATTACAGAGCTGGGGCACATGACTTCTGAGGAGAGCCTGAGGGAACTGGGCTTATTTAGTCTAGAGATGAGAAAAATGAAATGGGATTTAATAACAACCTTCAACTACCTGAAGAGTGGCCCCGAACAGGATGGAGCTAGACTGTTCTCAGTGATGGCAGATGACAGAACAAGGAGCGATGGTCTGAAGTTGCAGAATTGGAAAGGTTAGATATTAGGAAAAACTTTCTCAGGAGAATGGTAGTAAAACACTGGAACAGGTTACCCAGAGAGGTTGTGGAATCTCCATCCTTGGAGGTTTTTAAGAGCAGGCTTGACAACGCCTTGGCTGGGATGATGTAGCTTTTGAACAGGAGGTTGAACTAGGGTTGGAAGGGACATTTCCTGAGGTCCCTTCCAACCCTAATTTTCTATGATTCAGTAATTCCATGACTTTCAGAAAAGCACTTATTTGCAGAGCTCAGTGCCTTGTCTTGCGAAAGAGACTTCTTCCCAGAGGGGTGAATTTTGGCACGAGGTAGGCGGATTTAAGATGATTCATAAATTCTCCCTTTGCTGCCACTTTATATCAACAGACCTGGAGTCAAATTATGAAGCACAAGTTATTTCTGACCATAACTAGAATAATGCATTCTCAAATTTTCTTAGATGGTTTGCTGAGAGCTTTCTGGCTATACATTTTTATATATATATAAATACAAGAACTGAATGTAAAGCTTAGCACCTGGGGATATCATATAGATAAATAGAGACCTTTCTTGGAACAGTCTGGGTTTATAAATAAACAGATTATATTGATATGTATATAGTGTGCCTTTTTCTTATGTGATTGGTAATTGTAGTTCAGAGAAGGTGTGCATTAGGTTTACTAAATACGTATATAATATAGTTCAAGTAAGTTTGCTTTCTGGAATTGTTAACACAAACAATAACTAGAAACCTCTTTACACATACCTAAAACATGGTAGGGATATTATATACAGTATGGGCTGATGAAACGCTTGACTGTGTTTGGCAGGAAGAATAGCTGGAAACCTGCCCAACCATGCATTCAGGTCAAATGGCCCTTTCTTTGGTAAAAATTCCAATGCCTTAAAAGGGCAAATCCTATAGTACACACTTTGGTAAAACATCTGATAAGCCCATTGATATATTTTGTTTATATACATTTTTTTTCAGAAGATAAGCCAATGTATTACCCAAACATAACCTGCATTTAGGAGGGGGTTTAAAATTTTTTCTATGATCTTTAGAGTTTTCAGCTGAAGATGCAGGCATGTAAAATTAGTGGTTATAGGTCTTTGTGATTAGGTATGCGGGTTGGATCAAGAGGACAGACTCTGGAGATAGGGACCAAATTCATCATTGACTCTTTTGCCATCAGTGCTGACTTGACAGGGAGGGAATTCCAGCTGGAGGAAATAAAGTGGGGAAAGCAGCCTTCGGTGGGGTGCCTGAGCAGGTGGGCTTGGGATCTGAAGCAAAGAGATTCAGCCTTGGAGTAGGCACTCCAGCAATAGTGTAATGTTGGAAGAAAACTTAGACAAGGTTTTTTTTTTCCATTTTATTGTTCATTTGTTTATTAATCCCCAAGAGAGGGGAGAGGTTTGATTCTGGGTAGGGCTTGAGGATGCTATTTTGAAGCAGATGGGGTAAATCATCTGCTCACAACATTTATTTTTTGATGGTTTAATGAGAAAAATATAAATAATTACTTATGCTCAAATGAAAGCATTTTAGGGTGGTTATATCTGTTTGATTGGAAAGTGTTAATTTTCCCTTTTTAAATAAGAGTCTTTTTATTATTATTCAAGTACACTTTGCTTTTTAGATATACGTTTTACTTTAATTTACTTATTTACTTGTTATTCATGTTACAATACATGTTTGTAAAGAGATGTCCTTTTCAGTATTAATTGTACAGGATCTATGGCAAAGTAGTTGTTTATGCCTCTGTTTTCTTGTCTGCACCTTTTGCTTCATGCGATTCTATTTTGGCTTATGCAACAGCAATTTGGACTCCACCCATGACTGGACCACTGGTATAGATGGCTATACCCTGTACAAGAGGGATCAAGTAGATGAAAGGGGCAGGAGTGTAGCTCTATGTTAAGGAGAGCTACGCGTCCCTGCAAGCTGATATTGGCGAGCAGGGTGGATGACTGGAGACCCTCTGGGTTAAAATCTTTGGGGAACATGGCACAGGGGACACAACAGTGGGAGTCTACTACAGACCTCTTGCCCAAAGTCAAGAGGTTCACCCGGGAGCTGGCTGAGGTCGCATGCTCCAGGACCGTGGTTGTCATGGGTGACTTCAATTACCCGGACATCTCGTGGGAAGATCACTCAGCAAAATCCGAGCGGTCGCAAAGCTTTCTCTCATGTGTAGATGACCTCTACCTGACTCAAGAAGTCTATGGGCCAACAAGAGGTAAAACACTGCTCAACCTGGTACTGGCTACTGGGGGTGACCTAATCGGTGACCTAGTGATTGATGGGAAGCTGGGTGACAGTTACCATGAGCTGATCACCTTCACCATCCGCAGTAAAGCTGGCAAGTCAGCAATTCAGAAGTCCTTGACTTCAGGAAAGCCAACTTTGACAAGCTCAGGAGGCTCGTCAGTGAGGCCCTAAGGGACCACGACCCCAGGGGGAGGGGAGTTCAGGAAGAGTGGTTGCTCCTCAAGGGAGTGATCCTCAATGCACAAGCTAATTCTATTCCATCTCGGAGGAAAGGCAGCAAGAGGGCACAGCAGCCTCCTGGCTTTCCAGGGATCTAGCAGACCTCCTGAGGCTAAAAAGAAAGGCCTATAAAGGATGGAGGATGGGATTCACCACCAAGGAAGATTATTCTGCACTGGTTTAGTTCTGCAGGGAGCCAACCAGGGAAGCCAAGGCTGCAACTGAATTCCAACTAGCTTTGAGCATCAAGGACAATAAAGAGTCCTTTTTCAGATATGTGGGGAGCTGGAGGAAAAGCAAGGGCAACATTGGACCCCTGCTGAACCAGACGGGACAACTGACAATTGACACCCAGGAAAAAGCCAACCTATTAAATGGGTACGTTGTGTCAGTCTTTCATCAGTCCCATGGGTCGCCCATGCCCACTACGGGACAGGCAGGTCTGGGTGAGGGAGATCTCCTGCCCTCTATTAATGCTGACCTCATGAAGGAGCACCTTGAGAGGCTGGATACCTTCAAGTCAGCCGGCCCTGACAATCTACACACCAGGGTACTCAAGGAGCTGGCGAGCGTCATAGCCCAGCCCCTGGCACGGATCTTTGAAAACTCCTGGCGCTCTGGTGTAGTGCCCGAA
>NW_017728915.1:23377836-23384803 GCF_001723895.1 Crocodylus porosus | reverse complement strand
CACCTGGACAAGGGAGAAGAGATTGATGTCATATATCTTGACTTCAAGAAAGCCTTTGATCTGGTATCCCACTATCACCTCTTGGCGAAACTGGTCTCGATGATCTTCTGAGGTCCCTTCCAGCCCTAACGTCTATGAAATTTCTAAAATATCTATTTGAATTTAAATTATTTAAAAACCAGTTCTGTTCTTTTAGTAAGGAATATTTTCTGGTGTGGGCACTATTTTATTAGGTCCTTTCAGTTTTTATAGCTTTGAAGTCTTTAGGCTGCCACTTTGTAAGGAATGCTTCTGTCAATATTTTCTGAAATTATTGGGAATGTATTTGGATGAAATTTGGTGCAACTCAGATGACTTGCATATAGGATGAAGTGGCATCTTTCTTGCATTTTTTCCACAAATCCAAGTTGTGATCATTATAAAAATATTAAACTTGTTTAACATGGTCACTGAACTTTAAGATGTGTATGATGTGGATATGCTTTTAACAGTCTGTTCATTCACACAGACTGAAATTTTTTAATGTGTTGTCTTGCCAGACATACACAGATTACACATTATTGTCCATGTCAGTCTCTTCATCACTTTCACTGTCCTCTGACAAGTTCTTGTCTGATTATGCTTGACTGGATACCATGAAATTGTTTCTACAACTTGTCAGGTCACATTTGTAGGTCTGAGTGCAGAAAAATGCCATCTTGTACAGCAACTCTGCTACAGTTCTAGCTGCAGTGGGTGACGCACGAAACAGGCAAAACATTTTCATGACTCTCTTTTACATCAAGGGTGTTCCCTTATTATCTTGATTGTAAAAAGGCCACAATCATCTGAAAGCTTTATTATGTCAAACCAATTTTGGAGGCTTAACCAGATTGTCCAGGGTTGATGGAAGAAGCTTAGGAGCTTGTTCGCACTACAGAACCTCAGTGGCTATAGCTGTGCCAGCATTGCTCTGTCATAGAGCCCTCTAGTGTAATGCCCATATACCCATATGCTGCAAGAGGAGTTTTTCTACCTGCCTAGCTTTATTACCTCCTCTAGTGGCAGAAGTTAATGTGACACAGACTACCAGGGGTTTTGGTGGAAATACCAAGGCAGGTACTCTTTTATATTCCTGGCCAACATACATGTGCCAGCAAAACTTTGCTGTGTAAACCTGGAACAAATTCACCAAAGCAGTTTTCAGGGTTCTGGTGCATTGAGCAAGAGAGACATTTATGTTTGGCTCTTTGGTAAGATGATAAGTATAAACCACAGTGCAGGCAAACGAAGTTTCTGAGGTACAGGCAGTCCTCAACTTACAAAGTTTCAAGTTACAACATTTCGCACTTACAAAGTTTATGAATTGACACCCTGTTTCAACTTTCTGACATCAGTTTTGACTTTACAACACTTGATCTGACGCCAAGCCATGCCAGTGAACAAGTTCGCTGCATCGCCCATCTCCCTGGAGAACTTCTGTCAAAACTTCCTTGGACACGTTCTTTAAGAAAGTAGACAAGACTCCAGGAAAACCTGCAGCCGAGACTCCTGAGAAATCTCCAGCCAAGAACCCTTCAAAAAGTCTAGGGAAATCTCAGAGAAGTCCTTCCAAATCAATATGATTCCTATTTACAATATAAATACATTAATGTAGCCATATTACTCATCTATAATTGATTGAGTACAAAATTCTGGATTATTTTTGGTGAAAATGGGGTATTGGGCCTGTGGTTCAGGAACCAATCCCCCATTCATAACAGTTTCCTGTGTGAAAATCGGTTCGGAGTTGCAACATTTTGACTTAAGATGTGGTTTTCAGGAACCGCTTGCCTCAGAAGTGTGAGGACTGCCTGTATTGAAGTGCTGCAAAGGCATCTAAGACGCTGTTTATTTGTATGCTCCATATAGAGGCAGTTGGAACGGTTTTTCTCTCAGTGTAGTCAGAAGCCTTTTCTCCATTCTGGAAGCTTTTAAAAGTTTGTAGATAATCTACAGTCACTTTAATTTGCTGAACTAAAGTTTGCTCACTTTAGTTTGTCCCTTGTCTCTGGAAAGGTAAGCTCTAGTGAGAATTTGATTGCTACCTTGGTAAACCCTGCCCGGGGGGGGGACAGATTATTCGTTTGTCACCCATCTCCCTTTGAATTCTAGAAACGGTAACCTGTTATGACTTGACACAATCTGTTTCAAATTCTGTTTGCTGAAGATCTCTTGTTCTCTTCTGGATATACTCTTCACCCAAAAATGGGGAAGTTCCTTTACATGGGGGGGTGGGCAATTATTTTGGGCAGAGGGCTGCTTACTGAGTTTTGGCAAGCCATGGAGGGCCGCATGACAGGCAGCCAGGGGCAAATAAATATTAATTTTCTAAATTTTTTAGGGGCCTCGCAGGCCAGATAGTATAGGCTGGCAGGCTGCATTTTGCCCACCCCTGCTTTACACTGAGCAGGAAGAAACACATGCAGATATTAATTCTACTTACAACTGTCGGCTCACTAAACGTTAATATATTTTGGTACTTGGTATATACAATCTGCCAGTAAATGCATTTTGGCCCCAAGAGGTGCCATGGAAATCTGGATCAGGCTTGACACCAGTCCTCATGCATGCTAGCAAATACTGTTAACCAGCAGCTAGAATGCTTTGTGTTGTTAATGGCTAGGAGATCATAATGCCAATTAATATCTTGACTTAATACTTAGTATTCCTTAGAGAGTGGCAGCCTAAAGACTTCAAAGTACAAAAACTGCACGGATCTAATGGAGTGGCATCCATACTCTATATAATGTATCGTTTTTATTACTGTCGCCAACTGTTCATTACCTTCAACATTAAAGAACATACTTATTAAACAAATATATACTATAATTCTGAATCATCTTTGGGTACTGAAAGTGTATATAAAGTATCATTAAAAAAAACCTGAGACAAAGAGCTCTGACACAGGGTCTTAGCAAATGTGGATGAGCCTTTGGGAAACTGTAGTAGGCACTGCTCCCATTTCGTTACCTCTTATTCAGAATTCTTTCTATTCTAGGCTGCCTGGGTTTTGTGTTCCCCCAGGCGCACTAATATGTCTCGACACACAAGTGGCTGCTTTCCCTTTTTTCTTGTCTCATTCACTGGCTGCCGTGGAATTTGGGGGCCTTAATGTTCTATTCAGCAACTTTTGAGACATCCTTCTTTTTTTGGAACCCATCTGGTTCCATTTCAAGGTATGACAGTAAATATTATCATCTGTGAAGTTACCTTTTTATTTCCTTCTCTTTGTACACTTTCTGTGATGCTCCTTCTGGCTGTTTCTTGTGATGTGCTCTTCAAGAGGGGGAAAAAAGAAGAGGGGAATGCTTGCCTCAGTGGAATTCTCCTTCAACTTTTCACTCCTCTTTTTTGAGGGCAGATATGCCATGTTTTGTCCCATGACAAACAGCTTGAACATCTGGCAAGTTGTGTTTTGTCTCAGAACTGGCCTATAAACCACAAGAAATGTAATGTATATCTGGGTACTTTGTGTCACATCTGTCAAATTTGTCAGAGTTAACTAACTTTCTTTACCTCATTTCTCTTGTTACTTTCTAAAGAAAAGAATGTGTTTTGTTCCCAGTTATAATCATCATGAATCCAGAGCAGCTGTATAAGTCTACCTGAGAGAAATCCTTTGCCTATATTCTGTGAGTCTCAACAGTGGTATGCTTATTTTTATATTAATAGAGCTCTGTTGGAAAGGACAGAAAGTACTCAAAGGTCGTAATGGATTAAGACTGAAAGCTGTACTAAGAAACTTACATTTGACATTGTTAATCGCAGCACTGAGGAATTTTCCTTACCACAATCCATTTACCGGTTGTTTATAGATTGCAGATTATGATAGGGTGTGCTAAATATGCCACTTGCTATCTGACAGAACTAACTAATTATGAAAAGCTGAAGTTTGCAGCTGCCTTTAATATATGATATGCAAGATGTATTAGTATTGCTGAGAAAATGAAAGGATATCAATAAATGCATGTCAGATTATAGTCCGAAATCTTAGTGCTTTTGGGAATGTAACCTTACAGCCTACATAGGAAGAGAGGAAAACGGACTACCATTGATCCAACTAAGTGACAAAACTTAATGGGATGATACTCTGGCTTCAGATTAGAGAACTCCTCAATCCTTTAGTATTTTGGGGCTGTAAAATACATATACTTAATTTGGATCTAACTGATGGTTACTTAAGCCTTACTAAGAAAATACTTTAAAAATTACCACCACCCCCAAATATTTATGTGTACAATAGCTCATTTCTTGTAAAGATAAAATTAAAAAATATATATATATTCTGAAAGTACCAGAAAAAATATTGAGACCTCCACTTCTGTAGAGTCTCAGGGGAAAAATACATCCTGGTTGAGAAAATAACTCTCTAAATATGAATGGAGTGTGAAATAATGCAGGTAATAGTGATGTCTAATGCATTTGCAGAGACAGTGCTGTAAGTGCTGCAGGGGTCCTGGTTTTCTCTGATAAAAATTCTCTGATTTAAAACCCACATTTTGTCTGTGATTTTAAAATGAAATGCTATATATAGTGTTTCATTTTATTGATTCAGTGTTGAACACAATATTTTATTGATATGTTTACAATTTTAAAGCAGTTTGGAAGCCTACCACTACCTCAATCATTTATAATAAAATAATATCTAAATACCTGTACATTTTGGCATTTGATTTTGGCTTTTTTATCATGGAAAATCAGAGCACATCCTGCCCCCTTCATACACCAGGGTGCAGGTCCAGCTGCTGCTGCCCCTCTGGCTGCTTTGTGGTGCTGAACAGCCCTGACAGGCCAGTGCTCTGCCCCTGCCTATGGCGTTGCCCCTTGCTCCCAAACCACAGCCCCCCCCCAGCCCTGCTGGTGTCCCTCACTCTTGACTTGCAGCCCCTGCCCACCCCCCACTTGCTTCCTCCTGGCAGCAGCTCCCCCCCTGCACCAGGTGGGTGTGTTGGGAAGGGTATGTGTTTCTGGGGCAGAGAGTGTGTGGGCATAGATGATGCCAGTGGCAATGCATCAGAAAGGCATGTGGGGACACATGCCCTCTCCCCAGATTTCTTGGCCAACAGGGGGGCATGGGGCACTCTTCAGCCTGTTCTGACTGGCAGTGGGCAGGAACCACCTCCACAGTGCAGCAGGCAAGAACCAGCTTGTGATGGGGCAGGGAGACTTGATGCTGCTGCTGCCACTGCTGGGAGCCCTGTGCCACCATGACCCCTTGCCCACTGCCAGAGTGAGGGGGCACAACTCCATGCCACTGTGACTTCTTCTGGGGGGGGCAGGAGGCAGCTCACCTTGGCAGCCAGTGGCAGCAGTGGCGGCAGCAGTACCGAGTCTCCCTGCCCTGCTCTGCCCTCCTGTGGTGGGTCCTGGTTTCTGGGAGGTGGGTCCTGCCCAGTGCTGGTTTGGCCAGGCTGCAGCCCTGTGCCTCACTGTCAGGGCAGAAATCGGGGGGGGGGGGGCACAGGACCCCCCCTCTTTTTGTCCTCCCCGATGCCTTGCATGGGCATGCCCAGACTGTGCCTAGACAGTCTCCAAGCCTGGCCTTACAATGCCTGCTCCCCCACCCCCGCTCCCATAGATTTATCTGCATCCAGCTTGCCTGTGTGTGTGTAAATTTGTATGTGTATGTGGTGCCCCCTGCCTCCAGTTGCCCTCCCCACAGCCCCAAACTTCTTGCATGCTCGAACTCTGCCACCCTGCAAAGGGAAACCCACAGTCTCTTGCTTCAAAGGGAAAACTCCGAGTTTTTCTTCTTTTCCATAGGAAACAGAAAACTTGAATCCCTGGTTGATGAGGAAGGAAGAGGCAGTTGCTGGCACTGTGGGGTGTGCATGGAGGGGAGGGCACAAGTACTAGCCACTGCTGTTACGGTGGCCACCACTTGAGGATTAGTGTACCAAAGAAGAGGGCTACTACTTCGCACCCTGGATCAGGAGGCCTTGGGTAGAAACCACTATTCAGACTGATGTCACTTTGGATATTAACATGTGTAATAATTACAGCATTTACGCAAATCCAAGATGATTTCAAATTTAAGAGGATTCCCTAAAAATTAGATTCTGTACATGGAAACCAGTGGAATGGAAGGAGGGGCCAGACCCCCTGCCTCTTGTCCATCCTGTGTGCCCTGCGCCTGTACTTGCTCCCTACTACCTGTGCCAGTCTACTGTTGCCCATCTCTCCACCCCATGCCCTCAGGCTTGTGCTTGTCCACTATTCCCTGTCATTGACCCTCTGCATCCCTTTGCCAGCCTCCACCCCCCTGCCCTGTTTGTGCCTGTGCCTGACCCCTGCAACTTGTCTCTTCACTGAGTTGAAGCTGGAACATCAGACGCCCAGCAGTAGGGTAGAGAGCCCCTGCTGCCTGCCCCAACCCTTCTTACTGCTCTGCTCTCCCCTCCAGTCTACTTGCTGTCTCTGATGTGGGGGGCAGGGAGGAGGGAGGAGTAAAGAGAGGAGCCACAAGTTGCTGCAGCCTCTTGCAGCACCACCCCTGGCTGGCATTAGGGCATGGAGCATATGGAAAGCCTTATTCTCTCTGGCCAATCAGTAGCACTGACATCAACACTGCTGCATGGCCAGCCAAGGGCTGAGCTTCCATTTGTTGTGCCTTGGATAGAGCAGCTTGAGCAGTGAGTAGCGTGTGACAGTAAGGGGTGGTAGAGGGGGGAAGAGATGGGAGGAGCAGGGGGGAAGAGGCAGAGACTTGTGCGGAGGGGCAGAGGCTGTGGGGAGCTGGGGGTGGGGAGGTGCAGGTGGCAGGGGAGCAGGAAGGCTACAGGGAGGAAGAAGTAGGCAGGGCAGAAGGCACGGGGGCCACTTGACCTCCCTTTCCTCAGCCACTGCTTTCCTTGTAGCAGTTTGAAGGGGAATTCAAGACAACCCTCCCATGCTTAGTTTCTATACCTGAAAAACTATAACACATTTTAAAAATTTCAATATATAG
>NW_017728915.1:23375888-23377736 GCF_001723895.1 Crocodylus porosus | reverse complement strand
GGGAGTCATCTTATCTTTCTGACCATCTTATATTTGAGTAAATATGGTATTTTGGTCTGTACCCTCTAGACAAGTTGTCATCATGCTAGAAGAGGCCTCAGCATGGCTCTCAACTGACATGAGAGCATGCGGCATGTTTTGTGGGAGGCTGCTAGGAGGTTCTTCTGCCCAGGTGACTTAGTCCTTGGGCTCGAGGGAGTAGGCTGAAGTCTTCAAGGTGTTCAATAGCCATCAGGAAAACCAAGCTATGGACTGATAATATCCAGAGAAAACAGGCCTTCAGATATTTTTTTAATATTGCTTTGTGTAAATTTCAGTCACCAAAGGTTACCAAGATTATTATAGCATATATTGGTTTAACACGTATGTTCTCTAATGTAGCAGGTAATAGTTTGTGACAGTAGTAATAATAAATAGTAAAGTGTTACCAATCTTTGGAACAAGCAAATAACTACAGGAGGTGCTTTACTGATAACTAGAAGAGGTGACTTTTTCTAAAATCTGTGCTTTGCTTTCCTTGTACTTGTAATTTTTACCACATCCCTTGAATTCTGTATTCATAAAAGAGAGTTTTGTTATGTTTACCTCTCTGGCTTTGAGTTATAACTTCAGTTTTAGATGCAGAAGATTTAAGGAAAGTTTCTTCAATGAGAGAGTATTTTCCTTTTTTTTGTCATTTTTTTTTCTGTTCTTATTTCTGATTTAGGATCTTTAGTGGTATTATTGATTGGTTAAATAACAATAGATATGTAGCAAATAAATGCGATCAATGGGTTAGTTATCTATCTCCCATTTAGAAGAATTAAAGTTTTTTTTATAAAAATGAAAGTTTAAATTCTGATAGAACTTTACAGTAAAGTTGTAAAGAAATAAAATCAGTAAGTAAGATAGAACCTATCGTACAGAGAAATGGTGACAACATTCCTGAAAATGTCAAGTTTTGGGAAAAATTTTGATCACAAACGAACAGTTCTTGAAACATGTGAAATTTAATGGAAAATTTGAAATTAAAGAAACTGTGACCAGTTCAAATAAGCAGCATTCCAAGAATGTGGAGCTGATCCTGGAGTTGACAGCATTTGTATATATTGTTCCGTCTGTATGAAGCTCTAAGGAATAGAGACCTACTGAATTTGGGGTGGCTGTCTCCTGACTTTGTGGTTTGAACGTGGTGGTGGGCACCATTTTTGTGGTGGAGCATAGCAGGCCCCCCACATCTCTGATTGGCTGAGGGACCCCAGAAGTCCTGCCTCTCCCCACAGATTGACAGATAGTCATCTATTCATTTCCATGGAGGGGTGAGCTGGATTTCTGGGGCCCTGTGACAAGGGGCAAACTCGAGGCCAGATCACAAGTCATCCTGTGCACCTGCCTAGGGCAGTCTGCTCTAACTCACTTGCCATGACTTGAATGTTTCATAGTTTCATAGTTGCTAGGGTCGAAAGGGACCTGAATAGATCATCAGGTCTGACCGCCTGCCATGGCAGGAAAGTACTGGGGTCAAATGACCCCAGCAAGGTGTTCAACTAGCCTCCTCTTAAAGAACCCCAGGGTAGGAGCCAGCACCACTTCACTTGGAAGTTGGTTCCAGATCCTAGTCTCCCTGACTGTGAAGTAGCGCCTCCTGATGTCTAGTCTGAATCTACCCTCTGCCAGCTTGTGACCGTTATTTCTAGTCACTCCTGGTAGTGCTCGGGGGAACAGTGACTCCCCCAATGCTTGCTGGACCCCTCTGACTAGTTTGTAACAGGCCACTAGATCCCCCCTCTCAGCCTTCTCTTGTGGAGGCTGAACAGGTTCAGGTCCCGTAGCCTCTCCTCATAGGGCCTGCCCTGCTGCCCCCTGATC
>NW_017728915.1:23372333-23375645 GCF_001723895.1 Crocodylus porosus | reverse complement strand
ATGAGAATGGGGTGAGAGACAGTGTCGAAGGCCTTCCGAAAGTCCAGAAATACTACGTCCACTGCTACCCCTGCGTCTAAGGATTTTATGACCTGGTCATAGAAGGCCACCAGGTTGGTCTGACAGGACCTGCCTCTAATGAACCCATGTTGGTTGCCCCTAAGCATCCTGGACATGCACCAGGATAATTCTCTCAAAAAACTTACCCAGGATCAAGATAAGACTAACTGGCCTATAGTTTCCTGGGTCCTCCTTCCTCCCTTTGAAAATGGGAACTAAATTGGCCCTCTTCCAGTCCTCTGGCACCACATCAGAGCACCATGAGTGCTCGTAAAGCTGTGCCGGGGGTCCCGCAATGACCTCAGCTAATTCCTTCAGCACTCTGGGGTAGAGATCATCAGGACCAGCTAATTTTAAATATGTCCAGGCCCTCAAGAAGTTCCCTGACTAGATCCTCACTGACCGTAGGCCTGGGTGCGCCTCCCCTGGGGCCTGAGAAGGTCCCGGTGGGGGGAGTGATCCGGTCCCTGCTCAGGAAAATGGAGGCAAAGAAATTGTTAAATAGGTTAGCTTTGTTGTCTGGTGTGACAACCAGATTTCCTAGTGTGTCTTGCAGAGACCTCATGTTACCTGATACCTTCTTTTGCCCCCTATGTATTTAAAAAAAGACTTCTTGTCCTTGATCCGGGTAGCTAGTCCCAGTTCCATCTCCGCCTTGGTCTTCCTGACCGCCCCCCTGTAGCCCTAAGCAACTGAGGTATAGTCTTCCCTGGTGGTGGCCCCTCCCGTCCATTGGGTGTATGCTTCCCTTTTAGCTAGGAAAAGTTCCCATATGCTTTTGGTGAGCCATGGGGGCTTTTGTGCCCTCTTGCCTCCTTTGATCCGTGTTGGGATTACCTCCTCTTGGTCTTGGAGGATCGTCTCCTTAAGAAATGACCACTCTTCTTGGACACCTGACTCCCCTCCCCTCTGGGACCTCAGTGCCTCCCCGACTATTTTCCTTACCTCATTGAAGTCCACCCTCCTGAAGTCCAGGGCTGCTGCCTTGCTGCAGGCCTTTGCCACCTTGCGCTGGATGGTGAATTTCCAGCAGCTGATGATCGCCGCTGCCCAGGTGGTCGAGTACCTGCAGCCCCCTCACCAGGTCATCACCTGTGGCTAGCACCAGGTCCAACAAGGTGTCTCCCTTGGTGGGGCTATGCACCTCCTGGGTTAGATATGATTCATTAATATGCCAATAAATATTTATTAATATGTTAATATGATTTATTAAGTGGGAGGCTGCCCTTGCATTACCCCAATGCCAGGTGGCGCTATTCATGGCTCTGAACCTGCCCTACACTGTGGCCCATACCTCTCAGGTGGCATCCAGATTATTGTTCACCCTGGTTCATGGCCAGGTCAAATTCAGTCCACTGTTGGGCCTCTAGCATGCGCACACTCACTCCGCCCCCCCTTTCACAGGGGCCTCTTGCATACTGCCCATCACTGGGCCACTCTACTGGCCTGTTCCATTGAGCGACCCCCTCTGGGCCATAGGGCTTGCCTATTTCCACTCTGGCACTACACACGCAGCGCCTTTGGTTCACTCGAGCTCCCTTATTCTATGCGGCTTCTCCTTGTGCCAAACACTGGGCTGCTTTTGCCCCTAGCCCCTCACCAGGCAACTGATTTCCCACACATGCTTGGGTTTGGCCCATGTACTGTCCTTTAAGCTGCTTGAGCATCCCTACTTGATACACCTCTGGTGCAGCCCTTGAGGCCACCCTCAGCAGCCCTACTCTGCATCCCACGTGCTCAGTCCTTCAGGCTCCCCTTATTGCACCCTACTCTGAGTGGCCTCACATTGTCACTATTCACAACACCACTACCCCCTCTGGGATCTCCAGGACCCTTTGTCTCTGCTGGACTCAGGTGCCTGTTAACAGGTGGACCTAGCCCCCTCACAAGTCCCCACCAGGTGGTGGGGGTTGGGGTTAAGGTCACCCATACCCACCTTTCACCAGGAGGAGTGACTGGTCTGGTATTTCTTGGGGGCTATCCTGCCACAGACAGCCCCACTAGACCCCCCTTTTACCTGGCAGGGTGCAGTTTAGGTCATGCCCAGGACCAGGAGCCTCCACACCTCCCCACAGAGCCCCTGCCCTTATTTCCAAGATCACAGAATCATTGAAAGAAGTACCGGAAGGGACCTATAAGATCATCAAGTCCGGGTCCCTGCCATGGTCAGGAGGTAATTGGGCTTAAACAAACTCAACAAGGTCCAGGTTCCTCTTAAAGACCGCTAGAGATGGCAACTGCACCTCCTCTGCTGGAAGTGTGTTCCAGGTTCTAGGTACCTGCGCAGAAAATAAGTTTTTCTTTATGTCCAGCTGAAACTTTTCCTCGACTATCTTGTGTCCATTGGTCCGCGTCTTTCTGTAGGAGGGGGTTGGGGGGGAACTTTTCTGAAGTTCACCTAAGTCGTGGTGTTTACCCTTGACATTTGTAGGCAGCTATCAAGTCACCTCTCAGCCTTCTTTTGCTTTGGATGACCAGTCCCAGATCCTAAAGGCTCTCCTCACAGGGCCTGTCCCATCATGCGGGTGGCCCTTCTGTGCACCCTTTTGAGCTTGTCTACATCCTTCCAGCTGTGGCCTCACCAATGCCGAGTAGAGGGGGAGGAGCACCTCTCTGGATCTGTTGGCGACACATCTGCTGATGCACGCCAAAGGTCTATTTGCTCTGTTGGTGACTTTTGTCATACTGGTGGCTCATATTCATCTTCTGGTCGATCGTCACCTCTAGGTCCCTTTCGGATGCAGTGCCAGCCAGCGGACCACTACCCATTGTATAAATATGGTGAGGGTTCTTCCTATTGTGAGGGACCCTATTGAACCTCATCTGGTTTTGTTCAGCCCATAGGACCAGCCTGTTAAGTTCATCCTGAATCCTTGACCTGTCTTCTGATGTGCCCACTTGTCCCCACACTTTGGTATTGTCTGCAAACTTAATCAAACCCTCGTCCAAGTCAATAACAAAGATGTTAAAAAGCATGGGTCCAAGCACTGTTCCCTGGGGGACACCACTGGAAACAGCCTTCCAGGATGAGGCCACCCCATCAATCAAGACTCATTGGGATTGGCCACTGAGCTCATTCCCAGCTCACTTCACTGTACCCTGGTCTAGGCCAGAACTCTCCAACTTAACTGACAGGATTTCATGGGAAACAGTATCAAAGTGTGGGGAGGCAGTCAAGAAGGCCAACCGTACCCTGTCATGCATCCACAGATGCATCTCGAGCAGGTCCAGGGAGGTGATCCTCCCCCTCTA
>NW_017728915.1:23286226-23372322 GCF_001723895.1 Crocodylus porosus | reverse complement strand
CGGTGCTCTTTCCTGCCAAGGCAGGGGGTCGGACTAGATGATCTACCTAGGTCCCTTCCGACTCTAGCTACTATGATACTATGATACTATGATACTAAAGGCCTTGCTAAAATTTAGGTAGATGATGTTCACCTCCTGTCCCTTGTCCAGGTGGTTATTTACCTGGTCATAAAAGGACACCAGTTTTGTTAGGCATGACCTTCCCTCTACAAAGCCATGCTGGTTGGTTCTCAGTACCCCACCAGATGCGAGCTTGTGGGCAATGTCCTCTTTGACAATTTTTTGAAGTCAGACTGACCAGTCTATAGTTGGCAGGGTCATCCCTCTTTCCCTTCTTAAAGATGAATGCTACGTTTGCCTTCTTCCAGTTGTTAGGGACAACTCTTGAGTTCAATGATTCCTTGAACAGCCTCACCAGAGGCACTGCTATGAACTCTTGGTTGAAGGTCATCTGGACCAGCTGACTTGAAACTGTTCAGCTGATATAAAAGTATCTTCACTGGTTCTGGACTGATTTTATGAGGACCGCTGTTATTGCTGTATTCTCTGTGCCCCCGGTCTGGGGACCAGTTCTCACCTGATTTCAGGAATGCAGATGCAAAGTAATAGTTGAGGAGCTCTGCCTTTTTATGGGGGTCAACTGTGGGCTTCCCCTCTGTGTTCCATAGGGGTGCCACAGTGGAGCTTGATTTTTTTTTTTTTCGTGTTCCCTATGTACCTGTTGAACGATTTTTTGTTGTCTTTATTTTCAGTTGCCAGCTTGACCTCCATGGGTGCCTTAGCTTTCCTTGTCTCGTGTTTGTAGAACCTGGCCACATGAGCATACTCTTTGTTTCTCAGCCATAGCTCAGCCGGCTGATGTTTCTCTCTCAGCTACTGGCAGAAAACTGCTGCCTCACCCTATATCAACTGGGTCTTAAAATGGCCGCCCTAATCAGGCACCTGCTGGGTGTCTGCCTCCAGCCCTTAAAGTGGCGAGCACCCAAAGGTGCACTGCCACAGGCCCCTTGGCCAGTCAGAATCATGGGGCCCATTGCATTCCACTATGAAAATCTTTCCCCACCTCCCTCTTCTTTCCCCCCTTGCTTTACACTCTTCCCCACCCCAGCTGCTGATTTTCACATTTTTTTTGCAGCAACTGATTGTATTTTTAGTTTCTGCAAAAAATGTGAAATTGTGAATTTGGTAGGTCCCTACTTACAAAATAGTTCCTTTTAAGTGCAGCAGAAGAACATCTGCATCTTATTAACTATGAAATTGAGTTTTCTACAAGTATTTCTTTCAATTATACTAGATCCTCTCTGAACAGATTTTAGAAATTCTATTTTAAGTGTTTGTAAGCAGCTGGCTAAGCATGTCTTTATTTTTTTGTTAACTGTCAGGAAAGGATTGGTACTTGCTGCGTTTAGAAGTTACTGTGACAGATGTGAATGACAATGCACCTGAATGGGCCATGGAGCCATTCCCATTCTTGGCTGTGGTGTCTCCTAAAGCTGCAGCAGGAACACCAGTATATAAGCTTCTTGCTGTGGATAGAGATGAAGGAGTCCATGGAGCTGTAGAATACTTTCTCCTCGAAGGTAAGTTAAAACACGTGCATTTGCAAAAATTTAACACTCTTGGTTTTTTTCCTTCTATACTTAACAGGAGTAGTTGTAGTACTGTTTATCCTCAGAGGTGAATTTGTTTGTATGCCTCTAGTGAGAGTTTTTCCCATATTGGTAGTAAAGGATGAGTGAAAATAAACTTCCTGTATTTGACTAATAGAATATTCATTTCTTTTTAGGACCCATATACCAAAGTAGTGAAGTATAATATCACACCTAGTGATATCCTTGCAGAAAAATCTCTACCTTAGAACAGTAATTACGAAAGCAAGTTTTAGATGGATTTTTATATTATTTTTAAATGTATATGAACTTCATGGGCCTTCCACCTCTTTCAGTACATTCCGTAAAAAGTGGTTGCTGGTCATGATTTCAGGATTTGTGTGTGTATATATGTGTATATCTATATATAAATGTATTTTAGGTGGAGAAGACAGATTTATTGTTGAGAAGGACACTGGCTGGATTAAAACAACAGGATTGCCACTTGTAAAGGACAGAGAGTACCTCCTGACAGTGTTAGCAGCAGATAAACTTGGTAACAAAGGATCTCCTGCCTCTATTTCTGTGATTGCTGGGCTTCGACCACCGCAGTTTACCAACATATCATATGTTGCTAATGTTCCTGAAAACTTTCCACAGGGAAAAGTGTAAGTAGCAGTTTAAAAGCACCTCCATACAAATCATAACAAGGCTTCCTAGCTTAACTGTGATACTATTATCCCAAAGTATTTATGGAATTGGCAGATTGCAATTGATATGAGTGGTTATTACTCAATGGAAAAGGTATCTAAGATATAGTGGGTGTACTTTTCAGCCGTCATTTTATTTCAAATAGTGATGAGGAAGGGTAAAACGTTTGCATTTAAAAGTATGTTGATAATAGCAGGTAGTGGACATTGCATATACCATAATTTTTAAACCATTGTCCTTAACAATTGAAGCATTAAGAAGGGAAGGAAAATATCCTGTTGTGTGTACTCTTCCACTTCAGGAAATTTGTCAACATTTAGAAGAAAATCAGTTACATCATATGAAAACTAGAAGCAGTCGTTATGTTTGCTGCTTTTATTAGTTGCAACAAAAAACTAAGCAAAAAGGAAGATGCCACAAAGGCTGATCATTTGATTTTGGATGGGTTCATTGTGCCATTCTGATAGGTGTGACCAAAAATTGAGTACAATAATGCAGAACCTTTTACGGGGCTAGAAAATGCTGTTAGATATGGTGAGATAAATTCTACCTTCGCTTCCATCCCACCATCCTCACTGACTTGCTGTAATGTTTCAGACAGCTTATACCCAAAATGGATCGACACATCTGTTGATTTTTAAGCTGATATGTTGTATTGTAACAGATATAGTATTCCAATTCTATTATTTTTATTACATTTTTCAACATGGATATAGCTACATTCTTTCTGAGTGTAATGATACCAACTGATGTTGTGTGTGTGTTTGCTTTAAAAGTTGGATGGATAGAAATCTTTCTCTGTTCTGGTATTAGAAGAACTGTGGAATTCTAGCAGAGCATTTCATGCCTGCCATCTTGGATTCAGTCAAGGCTTGAGCTAAACATAAGAAGGATTTTGTAACAATTTTTTTTCTGAGCACTCAAAAATATTTTCAGAGTTAAGAGGATACTAGCCAGCTAGGCAGCCAATTTGTCATATTCCCCAGCAGTTTGCAGAAGGAATGACCCATTTCATCTTGATTGTAATCAGATTATAACATGACAGAGGCCATTGCTGTAGAAATGCCCCCTATTGAAAGCAATCTATCATTGTACAATAATAAATATTACTAATACAGATTATTGTAGAACCCTGCAGGCCTATTCATCCTATATTAAATAGGATAAATTGGCTAGGTATTTTGCACAGTGGAATCTTGGTTCATGATTAGGATTCTTGATTACTATAGAATACAAATAATAAATACCATAAAAAAGATCTGAAACAGCCTTTGACAATATCAGCATTTCAAATACAGTATCAACTTCAGAAGTTCTGACCAGCAATATAAAAAGGTGCAGGAAGAAAATACTAATTTAAGCTGTCATCTTCTCTATTTAATTCTGCGTGATGGTGGGAGTCTGAAGGAATTTCCATAAGGCATGTTCTATATGATCAGACAGCATATGTCTAAGTGATGTATTTTTTTTTCCATTTTTAGGGGCAAATTCCATGGTTTTTAAGGTAAAATTCTCATAGACTCCAGTTAATTCCGCTTCCATTCAGTCTTCATGACTGAGTTTGCAATTTTACTATATTGTATATTTTCCTGTTTCAAATAATAAAATTAGACAAACAAATATAGGAGATTTATAAGAAGTTATTTTTTTAAGAACTTCAAAGAGGAAAGTAATCACTTTAATTTGATGACTTTTCTCTTTGCCAGTTTCTTTTTTCCTTTTTTTTCACTTTGCTTAATTTTCATCCAGGTTTCTTACCATTTCTGCTTTGTCCTACCAAAATGAATCCCTGAGCTACAGCTTACTCACTAATCCTAGTGGCCTATTTAGCATCCACCCAGCAGCAGGAGAAATCAGCTTGACTCGGAGTGTCGATTACGAGAGCGATCAACACCAGTACCTTCTTCTGGTTAGAGCAACAGAAAGTCAGGAACAATTTAGCAGTGCAGTTGAGGTAAACACTCTGCCATTCTTCTTTTTCTATCAGTTTTTCTAATTTTCCTGCTACTTCTCCAAGTTAGTCTAGATTTCTTATAGCAGTGATACCTAACCAGGGTGCCGTGGCAGCAGACAGGTTTGACAAAATATGAGGTGCAAACAGACACAACAGAAGATACTGGCTGACAAAATATGAGATGCAGGATAACAGCAAGATATAGGGCATAGACACCTGGGAGGGGGGAAGAGGGGAAATATAATGACCCTTTCCACTCTGACAAGAATATTTCCCCCTGACACTTCACTCACCCCAACTTGACCCAGCCAGGACTTGAGTTCAAGTCTCCCACCTGGGAGGTAGAAACTCTCCCACTCAGCCACAAGTGCTGGGGTTGGTTTTGATTTTCTGGGAGCCCCACGCCTTACATTGAGCTGCCTGCCTCTTGCTGGAGGAACTACAAGCTGGGCTGGGAGCCTCTTGGGTTGGCTGCACACCATGCTGCCCAGCATCTTGCTGGGGAAACTGGAAGCTGAGCTGGAAGCCTCCTGGGTTGGCCACATGCCATGTCGCACAGTCTTTTGCTGGAGCTGGGTAGGGAACCTCTCCTGCAGGTCACACTCTGTGCTGCCCAGCCTCTTCCTGGGGATCCTGGAGCCCAGTGGGGACCCTTTTCTGCCGGCCGCGTGCTGCGCTGCTGAGAGCTCAACTGCCGCCTGCAGGTCCTGCTCCCCGGGCTCTTCTGGGGCAACTCTTCAGAGCTCCTTCTTCATCATCCCTCACTGGTCTCTCCCCAAGTCAGCTGCAGTGCCCCTTTTATCCCCCTCCAGGTGGCTAGAGGGGCCAATCTGGGGACATGGAGGGTGAGTCTTAATTCAGGTCTAGTTTCTCTACCTGGGCCATGGGGATGGGGCAAATCCTTCCCCATCTCTAGGGCCTGGTTGGTGAGGAAAGGGAATCCCAAGCCCTCCAATCATTTTTTACCCTTTTAAAACCCGTGGGCCAAATCACTACTGGCTAGCCTGTCACATTAGCATAACAAGTTGTTGCCATAGCACACGAGCAGTGGATAATCATCATTGATAGTTGCTGTTTTGTCTAATGAAAGAAGATTTATAAAGTGGGAAGGTGGGATTTGAAGAAGGCCAGGAAGGTTACTTTGCAGGCACATCTACTTATTGCAGTTTTACTTAAAACTTTTTAACAGTGGCACAACTTGCTCATTGTAAAATTATTTCTGAGTTGTGCTGTTCTAAATCGGAGAAAGACTATAGATCTGTCTACAAGGAGTAATGCAATGCCAGGTAGCGATAACCAAGCAAGATTGTAAAAGAGGTATTTCTAGTACCACAAGCAAAGGTACTGGTATTCACCAAAGCCAGTGCTACCCTGCATCTCAGATGCATTTGAGAGTATGTCTGAAGATATATCTACGCTAGGGATGTGAACAGTTACATGGTTAAATTACATATTTATACCGTTTACTGCTTACTGTTTAGTGACCTCTGGCAGGAATGGCCCTGGCCCCTTATGTCTTCACTGTGTACCCAGTGCTGTGTGGGAACCAGGCCACTGGTGGAGAGCCACGGGCAGGGGGCAGTGGGCATGGCTGAGTCGCTGGGGGTGGTGCCCAGCTGCAGAGCTGCAGCTTTTCTTCACCCCCATGAGCAGGGGCTGGGGCTGCAG
This sequence comes from Crocodylus porosus, assembly GCF_001723895.1. Lineage (NCBI taxonomy): Eukaryota > Metazoa > Chordata > Crocodylia > Crocodylidae > Crocodylus > Crocodylus porosus. Next base: position 23,366,400 of record NW_017728915.1, on the reverse strand, counting down.
ATGGAGCTGAACCTTTCCTGTGCCCAGATCCCACTGCCAAGGGGAAGGAGGGAGGGAGGAAGATCCCAGGGTGCACACAGGGGTCAGGCAGGGCCTTCCCACAACAGCAGTGAGATGTCTTAGCTGTGTAGTGGATCAGCAGGGATCCCAGGGGAAACTGCAGTAGTAGCTGCTGCACCGCTGTCCCTCAGGAATGCCCTGGGGCTGTGCTCACCACAGAAGGGGCTGGCCACAACCCCTCAGACCCAGCGCTGCCCACTCCAGCTGCTGTGGCACCTCTTTGAGCCAAGCCAGCTGCCCACTCAGCCCCACCTCAGGGCTGGGCAAGGCCCCACACAACCCCAGCACCATGGGTGGGAGGGGAAGGATGCGGCACGCCTGGTGGAGGCCACCCCACTGGGACCAGACCCTCCTCCTCCCAGGGCAAGCTGGGGAGGGTATGGCCCAGCAGTGCGGAGGAGCCTTCCAGGTCCAGGCTGTGGCAGCACAAGTACAGTGGGAGGCACAGGGATCCTGCTGCCCTGCCCAGGCCCTGCTACTGCAGGGGGTCAGGCACCCACTGTGGGGCCGGGAGCCTTATAGCTGTGGCAGGAGGGTGCCATCTGACCCCTGTGGGGTCCCGCCACCTCCCTCCTCTCCGCTCCCTCCCAATGGTATCAGGATCTGGGCAAAGGAGAGGTCTACAACTCAGGCTCTATCTGCATCCCCAGTCCCTGCTCATGAAGGTGAGGGGAAGCCATGGCTCTGTGCAGCTGGGCACCATCCCCCAGTGGTGCAGCTGTGCCTGCTGCCCCCTGCCCATGGCTTCCCACCAGTGACCTGGGGCCCGCACAGTGCTGGGCGCATGGTGAAGACATAAAGGGTCGGGACTGTTCATGCTGGCTGTCTCTAAACTAGGTGTGATCTGTCGGTTAACAATTTAACTGACATAATTGAAGGAGGTTAAACAGATAATATTTTAAATGATATTTACATCCCTGGTCTACACTATAGACAGTAACATAACATAGATACAGTCCAGCTAACCTAAGTATTGGAAGCAGTCTAGTTTATAACAGCACACAGCTCCATGTAGCCTGGTTTATACAGCATCTCACTGTCTCTGTGGGGTAGATGTATTCCTGAGCCATAATATTGACCAAAGGGAATGAAAATATTTTAAAATAAGGTTAGGAGCAAGTCTGTATTTGCATTGGTCTAGCTACCTTCAGTGGAGTAAGTGTAGTTAAATTCAAAATCTGGTCTCAGCCACATTCATGCTGATAATGAATGATAATTGACAGTTTTAGTATTGGCAGGTAGACATAATAAAAAATATTGCAAGTTTGGAGAGGGCTAAGAAAACAAAAAATGAGAAAAATAAAAAAATATTGCTGTAGAAGAATTTTGGGATTAGACAACTGCTATTGTGTGGGAATCTGCCTGATATAAAGAACAGTTCTCAGCTAGAAAAGAGCAGTATAATGAAATCCGCTTTTCCTATGGGCTATAGCTTCTGCATCCTCGAAGATGATTATTTTTAGACAATCCTTGCATCAGATATATCTATGCTGATGAAGGCATTGCCCTGATCCACTCTGATACTACTTAATGCTTTCATCTTTTCCATTCAGGTTTTGGTTGTAATCAGAGATGTGAATGATTGTGCCCCAGAATTCCAACAGTCAATCTATAACAAAGATAATGTTCCTGAAACAGTTACTATGACAACTGCACTTCTGCAAGGTAAGCACTTTTGAAAGCTATTTATTATCCTCAGTAGCAGTATTGTTTTCTGCTCGTAATTAGAATTTTCCCTTGGAAGCACAAGTTACCAGTTTGAGGGTATTCATAACTCTGAGGTGGCAATTGGCATACTGTAGGTTTGGGTCGTGGGGCCGTGCCCCTGTATGTATAGCTCAAAGAAGTTAAATGGAGAGAAGAGGAAGGAAAGAAACAATTTTTTTCTATGAGAAACTGTAGGGCATTGCAAATGCGGTTGCTGCTGCAGCCATGGAATTGCAGTAGCCATATAGTTCCTATATCCCATTTTCTGAGGGATGGCAATGAATTTGGCCAGTAGCACCACTGAAACATCCATGTGTTCTGCAAAGAGCCTCTTTGTGGGATGTCCACTGTTTTTCTTTGCCCCAGTATAGTTCACTGAAATATACAGTAGTTCTGCTGTACTTGGGGCCTTGTGTGTTGTGAGTATTTGAGCAAAATTTGGACCTTACTAGATTTATTGTTTAGAATGAGGATATGCACCTCTTTGAAAAATGTGAAATGGCAAAATAATATAATCGAGATGCTTCTGGAAAAATTAGTAGTCAAGTAGTAAAACAAATTTACACCAAACACAAACAGTTGCATAAGGATTTAAGAGTATTCTTTTATTTACTTTTTCCTTTGGTTTGCAAAAGTATGCACACAGATTAAATTAGTAAATTACTAGCAGAATATTGAAAACTGAAACTCAGAATATTGAGTAATAGAATTTTGCAGTCTTCTGATAATGTTGTTTTGGGTTTCGCTGTATTTTTGCAGATTGTGAGGCTTAGCTGGCAAACGCTCAAATACATGCTTAATTTGACATGCATGAGAAGTCCAGTTGAACTCAGGGGACTGCTTGTGTAAAGTTAATCATGTATTTGATGGATCAGGGATTATGGGGACAGTTAATTTGGGTAGTACAAATCAGGTGGGCATAAGATTATAAGTATGCATACAGAGGAAAGATTTCTGATAAGAGGGCTCTTTAATGAAGAGAAAGCCTAACATGATTCAATAGCTGCAACTACTCAGAGAATTGAATATCTTCTTTTGATACAGCACTTATGGAGATTCTTGTCTTCATAGCTTTTGAAGTATAGTCAGTCATTATAGAAACATTATATCCTGTGGATTTTTTTTAAGGAATTCTTTCAACTGTTACATTTTAAGGCAAAGTTATTACTGTGTTAATGCCATTTGTTACTTTTTTATATAAGTTTTTAACAATCTAATTCATAAACTTTGATTTAGAAACTATCTTTTTTCCTTCTGTTTTACTAGTGGCAGCCAGCGACTGTGATTCGGAAGAAAATGCTGAAATACTGTATTACACATTGAGTCCAGAGTTTAGTATTTCTTCAGAGGGTACTATCTTTCCAGCAGAACAGTTGGACTATGAGCGACCCAACCATCTTTATGAGTTTATAATAATGGCTGTAGATAAAGGGGAAGAGCCAAAGACTGGCACAGCAACTGTTAGGATCCATGTTTCAAATGTGAATGATGAAGCACCTGAATTTTCCCAGGCAATGTAAATATATAAGATATTTTCTTTTTACTCTTGTCTCTTGTATTAATAATCCAATTGAGATGTGCATAGAGGGCCAGACCCTTTCATCCTCACCAGTAAAATGAGACCTTATATTTGGTTCTTAATTCATAAAATGTAAAGCTAGTTTCAGGGGACTTTGTGACGCATTCATTTTTGAGTCTGAAAAGTCAGGTTTAGAGAGTCTGATTTGGCATAACTTGCACCTACTGGTAGTATTTCTTTTGCACTCCCCCAAAATTTATTTGGCATCCTGCAGAGTTTCATTCTCTTAAATTAGATCACTCTTGCATATATAATCTTTTGTACTTAGTCCATTCGATTGAAGAGATTCTACCGTTTGTAACACAGATAAATGGCACATTCGTATCAAGAAGCACACCTGTCCCCCTGCTTCCACTCTCCATGTGCCAGATGTCAAAATGAGACAGGAAAGCTATCCAGAGGATGCTCTTCATCACCACTTTTGAAATCTCTATCTACATCACTCTTTAAAATAGCAGGGGGTACCCTTGTAGCAGCTTCACTGCCTCATTTCCAGATTTAGTTCCTGTGGAGCAGGTATGCTTCTCAATGACACCTGCTTGGCTGCACCACAGAACTAGTATAAACATGAACAAAGGGGCCAGAGGAGATAGGTGATGCAGAAAAAGCAACTAAGAGTAGTATGTGAATACTTACTTTAAAGTTGGCTGCTTCTTGCTTGCATCATCTTCCAGCTCTTTGTGCCAATCATCAAAATTTAATCCTTTACATTCTCTCACACAATGGTAAGTGGTGAAATTGGGTCTAATGGGGCCCAACTGAGAAATTTATACCTTCTCCCAGAACCTGGTCCTGAAAGTCCGTAGGATACTTAGTAGGATAGCTACTTCAAAAGGTAAAAAAAGTTGATTGTTTAAAAGTACAAATTCTTTGGAAAAGGGATTCTGTAATACCTCCAGCTGTGGTTTTTGGCAGAGGTACACAGATATATTGGTTGCAAATTGGATTGGCACTGATAAAAGGAAAATTAACATTATTGGCTATTGACTTTTTTTGCCTGGTGTAGCTGATAATGTCACTGATTAACTTCTACATGCTGGAATGCAGCCTGGCTGCATGGAGAGCAGCACCATGCCAGTAAGTCTGTGGTGAGGAAAGGGCGTGGGGGAGGAAAGGGGCAGATTGAGGCCCCCACAGAGAGGGAGCGGGGCAGAGGCAGATGTTGCCCATATAGGACAGTGAATGTGACCCTGCAGTGGGGCGCAGGATGGAGCTGCAGGAGGTGGGGAGGGGTGGTGGCTCTCTGCCACTGCATGCACCCCTGGGGGAGGCCTTGGATTTGTGCACAGGGTGAAAGTGGGCTGCAGGCTTGGGACTAAAGGCTGTGGTGGCCTCTTCCTAGCAGGGGGCTGGAAGCAGGGTGGGCAGAGGTGGGGTGGGCTCAGCTACGTGGGTGAGCAGTGGTGGCAGCTCTGGAAGGGGTTACTACAGGGGGGTTACAGGGAATTTTGGGGTGCCCATAGCTCTACAAACTCCCCCTATAGCATCACCCCTGCTTGGGGCACTCTGCTCTGCTGCCTTTTCTTTGGGGTGGCTCTAGCTCCCCAAGTCCTCCCTGTGGCCAGCGCAGGGTTCCCAAATTCCTTGTAGCCCCCTGTAACCACCCCTTTCAGTGCCACCGCTGCCCCCGTCCACTCCCAGCCCAGCTTCTTCACTGGGAAGAGGCCAGCCACAGCCCCTGGCCCTGAGCCTGCAGTGGACAGCTTGCACTCACCCTGAGCACAAGTCCAGAGGGGCACATGCCCCCCATGCCCCCCCAGGGATGTGCACAGTAGTGGGGAGCTGTCCCCCCTCCCCATTCCCTAGTGCCTCTTGGATGAGGTGCCTGTGGCTCTGTCCCATTCCCCAACCTGGGGTCACATTCACCACCCTGGCTGTGCAGTGCTTGCCCCTGCCTCTGCCCCCATGCCCCTTCTCTCCCTCACACCCCTTCCCCTTTGCAGATTTACCAGCAGGATGCTGCTCTCTAAGCTGCCTGTGTGCATTCCTGTAGATCAGCTATTGGATTGGTATCAGCCGATATGGTTGGCTAATAATCAGCTATCAGTGTTGGCCAAGAAAATCTTTATCAGAGCACCCCTAGTTTTTGGTTTTGAGATCTTCATTCATATATCCAAATCCTCATTTGGGATTATGAGCTAGGATCAGATCCAAAATTAGAAGAGAACTTTTTCTGGATGTATACCAGGATTTCAGGATTCTTTTGAGATATGCTGCTGATGAAGCTTGTAGGGAAACAGGATTGAGTCCTCACTTACAGCAAAACATTAAAATTTTATACATTTTGCAAAAAAGAATTAATTGATTCATGTTTGGGAGGAAGGCAGAAATTTTGCAAGTTTGTTTTTTCTTTTCATGGTGTGAAGTGATTTGTATAGAAATGCAGACGTACATACTACCCACCGTGTATAATTTCGAGACTGTCTGACAAGTTAATCATCTTCTAGCTGTTCATTGGTAACATTGTAACATTGTAATGGGCTTTTTGATTATAGGTCTTCATCATTAGTCTGTAAGTAAATGAATACTGTATTGGCATAGACTCCAACCATTGCTATATCTAAACTGATTCTTAACTGTACAATTTGTTGACTAACTTAAATTGACAACAATCGGCAAATAAATGGTTTAGACTTTGGTAAAACTTTAGGCTTTAGTAAAATTCTTGCACCCCAGTTTTACTGAATTGCTAAAGCAAAATGCTTAGTAAGTGACAGTCTTAAATGACTACTGTATTAGAGAAGAAGTCACAGGATAAACGTATACAATAGATAAGTGGAATGTGTTTCTTCTCGGTCACTTCCTCCACAAATACAGATTACATGCTCTAGGCTTTTTCTCTTCAAAGCTTGGGTTTTAGAAGTGTCTGAAGTTGTGTCAGAAGCAGAATGCCTTTACATTCAAGTGACAGATTCCTGTGGAAGTCCCAGTTTCCCACTGTTACCTTCTGATTTTCATTTATCAACTTAAAAGTAGAAGTTGCTCTGAGCAAAGCTCAGGAAGGGATTTCAGGAGTACCAAGTTTGCACAGTTAGAAATCAGCTCGTATAAACCTGCACAACTTCAAGGTTGAACAAAACTTCAAGGTTTCCTGACATTCCTTATATTATATAAAGGAATAAAAAAATTCCTACTTTCCTTCCTTCTAGCAAGCCACCAGCTGAGATGCAACTAAATATTCTTGAGGTAGTTTGGAAAGACCTAACATTTATAATGCAAAATTGTTAGTGGTGCTCTATGCATGTCCAGATGTTGCTACTCTTAAATTCTGCAACTCTTACAAACGCACATCTTTTGATAATATTCAAAGCTGTTAAATTGACACTTCCAAGGCAGACATACCAATCTGTTAGCTTGTTTATTCCTTATACATAGTTGTGGAGCACAAGTGTCTTTGGCTTCATGCATTACTACTTTAAAAACAAAGGTTTTGGTACCTGTTTTTGTTAGATAATGAATGCCAGTAGTCATGTTTTAATTATCAACAAACTGGAATCAGAATGCAAACTTAGCAAAAGTCAAAGAAAAAAAAGTTTAACATTCAAGTTTTACTACAGAATATATTAAAAAGTAAGCATTATTTTAATGTTGTTTTAATTATTTTTAATTTCTCTTTTTACTTAGTGGTCTCTGGATCTATTTTATCCGTAGGGAGATTTGCATGGAACCAGCTTCTGCTGTCTGGATGCATACAGTTTTCTCAAGTCAATACAGCCAGATTATTGTATCTGGGAGCAAAAGTTTCACAGTCATTTTGCTGTTACAGAACTGGCTATGAACAGATGTTCAGTTTCTCCAGGGAGAGTCCATGTTCTCTCAGGAGAAACCATGAGTGTACAGATGTTCATAATTCTTCTCCCAAAAATGGCCACTCTGGAGAAAAACAGTCTGTACTCTGGAGTGTGTGGTGCTTAGTATTTTGTAGCTGGCATTCAGGGCCAATGAAATTTGGAACCCGAACCACTTAGCTTCCTGTGATGGAGGGTAGCTGTGGGAGGAATTTGATAATCTCATGCTTTGGGACTTTTAATGCAGTTGTTTTTGTTTCTTGGTTAATTTTTTCCCCTTACCTTCCATTGAAACATTGAACTTCATACTTCTTATGGCACGCAGAAACCTTTCAGGTATCTGTTCGATGGACTTGTGTAGGGTCAAACAAAGTGCCAGACTTGGGGTCACAGAACAATTTTCCGTCAGGTCAAACATTGCAGGTATTTTCCTTGTTTGAAGAGCTCAGAAGTGTCTTCCACTGTGTCACAGGGCACTGAAGTGACTGCTCCTAGGAAAGGTATGGGTGCCGGTTGCTGGGGCAACTGCAGTCGGTCAGCTGACCAGAAGGGGGCAGGGCCTGGCCTATATAAACAGCCTAGGCTGAGGCAAAGCAAGCAGTTCCCCATTAACATCGAAGGAGCTCTGCTAGAGTAGGCAGCCTAAGAGAAGCTTGATGGCCTGAACAGCTTCGGCTTGAGGACTGGGAGGAGAAAGCCCTGGTAGGGATTTGAGGGAGGTTTAGCCAGAGGGCTAGAGTTTGCATTTAGCCAGGAGGCTTAGTTTTGAGTTGTAGCCAGTTGGCTTATGTTATTGCTTTTGGTTGTTAGACTGGAGGACCAGGTGAGGCTGTAGGGGTTGGAGGAGGCCTCATAGGAGCTCCTCCATAGCGTGGGGGTTCCTGGTGCTGGAAAGGGCACCATGTTTTGCGGTGTATTGACCCCGGCCCCAGTGTGGCAGTGTTGTGAGGGAAAAGCCCCAGTGGGGCATAGGACCCGAGAAGGCAGGTCTGGGGGCCAGGCACGGCTATGGCCACCTGAGCCTCGGTGGGGTTATAGACCCGAGGAGGGGGTGCAGTGACCTCAGCCCTGAGAAGGGGCACAGTGCCTTGGGGGCCAGGCACGGCTACGGCCACCTGAGCCCCAATTGTGAGGAGCACCAGAGTAGGCACCGGTGAGAAGCCCAGAGGGTGCTTGTGTTAAGCCCCAGGGAGGGCGCACACAGGAATAAAAGCCCCAGGGAGGGTGCACACGGGTCCCAGTGCAGGAGGGAATCGCAGGGCAAGGCCCCGGCGTGGGCGAGAGAGAGAGAGAGCCCCGGTGAGGGCGTGGCTGCAACGAAGGCCGGAGAGCGTCCTCAGGGAGCACAGAGAAAGGCCCCAGGGTGGGCTATTGAGACGAGCCCAAAGGGTGTCTGCAAGGGCGCGGGCGAGAGTAGACAAGCAAGGGGGTGCCATGAGGGCGCGGCAAGGGATTTTGACAAGACAACGTCCGGTACATCTGAGAGGCTTGGGGCGTGGTATTAGGGGTGGTAGGAACCACGTGTCGCCCTTGAGGCGGGAGTGCACAGAATCACCATAGATGGGGCACAGGCTGGAGTACGTCAGGGGTAGCGTGCCAAGGAGGACAAAAGGCAGCTTCCCTTAATACTCTTACCATCAAAGATGTGGCAGGCGAGAACGAGGGTGCATTTATACCAACTTGGCACGGTAGGGGGCACTAGGAGAGATCATGGCTGCTCCTAGGACCCTGCCCTGTGACACACTGCTGTGTTCCTTTGAGAAGGTGTTCTGTTTAACTCCATGTACATTCCAGGTGATAACTTCTTATTTGGTTTTTCTTTTTTATGCTCATGCATTCTTGAATCTAATGCAGATGAACTTAATGCAGATTTTATCTGTAATGGTATGTTGCATACATTCACCATAATCACCTATACATCAGTTCCTTTAAGACACTACTCTGCAGACAATGTTATGCTTTATGTTGGACTAAAGCGAAGTTGCAAATAATGACGATGAAGATATCCTTTCTTTAAATTTTGTTTGGAGATATCTCTTCCTATTATTATTTTGTACCTCAATTATGAAAAACTTAAAGCTGCCACTCTTGTTTCATTTTGTTAATTTTCACTGTCTGCTTTTTTAGAGAGTAAACTTGATGATTTGAATTCCTCTGTCTCCATATTTAATGTTTAAAGTTATCATTTATAGTTCATTTAGTTTTCTGGTGCAAAGTTAAGATATGGTTTTGAATGACTGAATTACCTGGGCTTCATGAAGCTTTCTTATTTTGCTGTACATTAAATGCAGAAAAAAAGAAAAGAAAAGAAATCCAAAGTGGTATGGAAGGAAATGGCAGAAATAGCCTGTTAATTATTTGCTTTGATAAATATGAAGCCTTATTGTTTCATTGACAAAATAGCACGTCTCATCAGCATATTGTTTTGTTGGTTAACAAAGTAACGTCACATCATCTAAAGTTGCGTTATTCATGAAACTATAAACCTCTTAATTCTTTTATAAAGATAATAATTAAATAATGTAATGAAGCATCATTCAGTTGTACATATATTTTATAAGACCTTTTCATCAACATTTGTAAATATGTGATTATAATTTCTTTTTATCAGCTACAGAAGTTTTGTTTCTGAAGATGCAGGTCCAAATACATTGATTGCTACAGTAAATGCTATAGACCCTGATGGAGATGATGTGACTTATGACATTCAAGCAGGAAATCAAAAGGGAAACTTTGTTATTGACCATCAGAACGGTAATAAACTTTTTATTGTTGTGCACTGTATGGTCTTAAGAGTTTCTGGTGGTTTGCATGTACTGTACCTTGAATCCTGTCTTAACTATAAGAAGTGAGTAGGATACCTGCTGTTGCAAAGTTACTACTCTGATAATAAAAAATATGTAATAAAAAACAGATGCAACTCTTCTACCGTCACAATTCCTTCCATCTTCATTCTGTTCTAATAGGCATCATTTTCCAGGCTATTGTTTGTTATATATGCATTGTCTGATTTTAATCAATGTAGAGAGAATGATTACCTAATAAGCTAACTTAAGCTGTTTTCCTGTTGTTCCACTTCCTGAAGCATTTAGCTAAGGAGATAAAAATATATATATATATATATATATATATACGCACCACCTGGGTGGAATATTTAGCTACTGAGATTGCTAAAAATGATATTTCAAATGTTGGTATGGGATTGCATTTGCCACTGAGAATAGTCATTGGCATTATCTGTAACACAGGATTCCAGGGAGAAGTGACTCTACTTGCAGAAGATTAAAGTTTCATGTTGGTCTTAAAGTTGTGAGAAATAGTTATGTATTACTATTGTGTTCATAGCATTGCCACACTGAAGTTTTAAGCAATACTGTAGTTGTTGGGTGTGTGCTGTTGTAATATTGAAGACTGGAGCCATCAACAGCTTTTGTACACCAGCAGACTGAGCAGTGTGTTCAGTCTGGTTTTGGGAGCACATGGAAGTTTTATAGACTTAACTTACACGTGGTAGTTTTCTTTGGTAATTTGTGTTCATCTCCACACACACAATTGTGTCAAAGCATAATAAATGCTATGGTCTGTGGAGAAGGATACTACATTATCTTGTCTGCCTTAATATCTCCTACTACAAATACATATTTTGTAGATTCAAGCTTTGCTTTATAGTCCTTACCTGGGCAAAAATCTTAGTGACCTTGTTTGTAATGGCACTTTTGCAAGAGTAAGGACTGCATGGTCCATAATATTGTGTTGCTGATAGAATTTTATTTATCAGATATCTACTATGTATTATACTTAAAATGTTCTTACAGCCTTAAATGTCCTCTATACTAACATTACTCTTTCACTTGAGTTTCAGCCCATGTACATATGTGCTATAGAAAAAAGCTGTTAGTGTACCCGTAAGGGGACCAGGCATGGTGTGGCAAATGAAGAGAGCTGGCATAAAACCTGTGCTTTACTTACAACCCAGTTATGTCCTGCTCCGAGGGCCTAAGCTCTATTTATGTCATGCATAGCTCTTGTGCTTGTTCAAGTTGAATAACCGTTTGTGCTTGGGGAATTTATACATCTCTCATAACAACTGTTTATGTGCTGAATCTTGTTATGTAAAAATTCAACCTGGGATCAATTTCTTAACACAGCTCTTTCAATAAAACATTTTAACTCATTTGAATTTTGGAGGAAAACACTGAGGTTTTAGATAGTTTCTATGTTGATGGGCATGCTTTTGGCAAATCACTTACTGTGCATGCATGAGTAAACATATCCAATGATTTTTACAAGTCAAGAATTAATGTTCACTTGTGCATTTGAGGGCAGGATCAGATCTCAGCCCTCTCCTTTTCATGCACTTAAAATTCTGTAAAAGTTATAATTATGCATACCTAAATGTATTTATGGAGTTAAGCCAAAACCCAGCACACTATTTCTCACATGAGTTGTCTGATTTGAATCAGGAGGATTTCTTATATGAAAGAATATTACTTATATGATGGAGGTTTTGCAGAATTGGGCCCATACTCTGCAGCAACAATTTATGTGATTCCTGTAGCGCTGTCACATAATTTTGAAATACCAAACAAAGAGAAACACCAGCAATCTCATTAAAAAACACACATTGAGACAGCTGGCATATCCATTTAAATTAATCGGATTTGTTTGACATTTACCTTTTGAGAAAACAAAGAAGGATATTTTGAATTAGGAATGGAAGATCAACTTGAGATTTCAGTGACATCAGTTAAATCTGGAGTAATTCTGTTGAATTCTGTAAGTTACACTGTATTTAATCTGTTTTAGTGGCAATCAGAATTTTTCCTCAGTCTGTGAACTGTGAGCTCAGGAAACTCAACACAGGAAAGCGATCTGCCATAGATCCATCCTTTTTTCATTTCACTGTCACAGTCGCACTTAGCATGAAAGTTTAATTTCAATGCAAATACTGTTTTTGCAATATTAATGTTGCAGTTTCTGAATGTATTTCAGACTTGCCTAGAAATGTTCCAAAAAGATTTGCCCAAAAGATAAATGGACTGCAGGATACTGCTGCAGATGTGAGGCCTGACCCTGAATGTGCTGACTTCCTGGTAACCATTCCTGACCTCACTAAAGAGTTGCAGGATCTTAGGGACATATTTTAAAGGTTTTTAACTACCTAAAGAACCTGTAGGTTCCTAGCTGGATCCTTAGAAGTTCCCAACTGGCACAGATGTAACCTGCTTGAAAATCCCCACCTGTCTCTCAAATACACAAATACCTTTTAAAAAATTGACCCTTAGCACCTCCCGGGTTCCTGCATTTGGTACTATTTAAGGTATTCTTGTAAGCAAATGAATCTTTGCTTCCCAGATACACTTTCTTGTTTCCAGAAGTTAATCCGGGTATGATAGCTTTTTCAGAAGCTCTTTAAGCTTTAGTTATTAATAAAATCTAAAGGATTTACGTAATGGCTTTCAGTGGCTTAATTTGAGACATAACAGCAATTAAATGGTCATAGTCCATTGTTGCACAAGGTGAGGCTGAGACATATCAAAAGTAAATGTTGTATAGAGACCAGGTATTTGCAAGCAAAGTGAGTGACACCGATCCTTTGACAATATCCCATTTCATTGACAGTTTCTATTAGGCCAGATAAATAATAGAGGTGATTGATGGAAGTTGGTGGAAATGAGTGACAGCTGCTTGCTGTATGCTTTTAGATAGCTGCTGTCTAACTTACTTATGTACCAGACCTTTCATTATCTCTCTCTGGCAGTCCCTTTATGCCCTACCTGGAAGTTGATGCCATTGGGATGACATGAGGGCATCAAAGTAAAGGCTTCTGAGGGTATGTCTGGACTGTCAAATAACAGTGTGATTGTAGTGCAGGTGGGAATCCTCCAACTGGGTTAATTTAGTTAACATGAATAATACCAAGACATGGCACCACAGGCTAGCAGACTCATACTCTGGGTCTCTGGTGGGCTGGTACAGCCTTCGCTGAACACTGCTGCCACTTTGTCCCTGTCATTTCCATTAGTCGGTAGACTGATCCTAGAACAGGTATTCCAGCATATTACTGCTACACCAACATCGTGGCCGTGTTGATGTACTCTGAGGAACTCACCATTTAGTTGTTTTTATGTAAGGTGAGACTGTAGTATGTATACATTAACTACATTAATGGAAATAAATGCATATGAAGGTAATTCATTTGCTGTGTTTTAATTGACATATATTGCATTGTGTGCACAATAAGAAGTTGTATTACCTTCTAGACCAATCCCCGTGCTGTATTAGCCATTGCAGAGTGATCTCTGTGATCCCTCTGGCTAGGGACAGAAGTTACACATAAAGTGGTATAAATAGGGACTTTGCTAACTTGTGGGGGCTGCCCCCCAATTTCATGGGTATAACACAGCTCTGGGCAGCCATTTTGCAGAGTGCAGTGCAAGCTCCTCATGCCTCTCATTGGCTGAATGGCTCTGGAGGCCCTGCCTCTTGCTGCTGATTGGCTACAGAGGCTGCATGTTATGTGGCTCCACCCCCTCACCACTGCAAGGGCTTTTTGTCATGTAGCCCCACCCCTGTCATGTGGCCCTGCTGCTAATTAGTGGCGAGGGGTGGGGCCACATGACAGGCAGCCCTCACAGCCAATCAGTGCCAAGGGATGGGGTGGTAGCCATCTTACCAGCAGCCCTGTGAGTCGGCATCTCCTGCCTCTTCCCCCACTTTCCCGCCCCAGAGATTTGGCACAGCACTCGGTAAATTTTCTTTTTCCCCCCATGCATGGGCGACTGGTGCCTCCCAAGTCTTGGGGGGCACCAGATTGCCAACGGAAGGGTGGGGTGGATGAGGGTCCCCCAGTGGCCGATCGCTGAGTGCGGAGCCACCAGTGGTAAAAGCAGAAGGGCACTTCCATCGGCACTTTTGGTTTCACCACAGACGCTTCCAGGGGGTTCACATGCACCTGTGTTTACCCTCTACACAATCTCAGGGGGTGTTCATGCACTCCCTACACATTACCAATGTCCCCATGGATTCCGTGCATTAATTCGCAGGCTTTGTCTGGGATGTGTGAAGTCTGTGAAGCTGGTAATTCGGTAGGGATCTGGGTTTTCCATTTGCCATGGAAAAATTCAGATTTTCTCCTTTTAAGAAGACAAATGCAGGAAATTGCTGGGTTCCAGCCTGCAAGGAGCTGTTTAGGGTTGGGGGGAGTGGGACAAGGGTGTTCAGGCAGGGGGTTCCTCATGCATGTATGCTTGCACACATGCATGTGGCAGCCAGGCAGTGTGGAGAGCAGCTTTTTCAGCTCCCCGCAGCTAAGTCATTGGGTGGGAGAGCAGACTGAGGCCCCCATGATGAAGGATGGAGGGGGCAGAGTGGGGCAGGGCTGGGGTTGGGGGATACTGCCGATGACGCTAAACTTTGGGGCATAGTGTCCACACCAGAAGACAGGCTAGTGATCCAAGCTGACCTGGATAAACATAGTAAGTGTGCGGATACAAACCTGACAATGTTTAACATAGATAAATGTAAGGTACTCCACCTCGGGAGAAAAAACCCTCAGCGTGCTTATAGGCTTGGCAGTGCTACACTTGCTAGCACCATGGCTGAAAGAGATTTGGGGGTCATGATTGACCACAAGATGAACATGAGCCACTAATGCAGTGTCGCAGCTGGCAAAGCAAACAATACTGGCTTGCATCCTTGGATGCTTCTCAAGTAAATCTCAGGATGTCATCCTCTTGTATACTTGGCCTTGGTGAGGCAGCAGCTGGAGTACTGCATCCAATTCTGGGCTCTGCAATTCAAGAAGGATGTCGAGAAGCTTGGAAGAGTCCAGAGGAGAGCCATGCGCATGATCAGAGGGCAAGAGAATAGACCTTACAAAGAGAGGCTGAGAGCCATGGGACTCTTCAGCCTGGAATAGTGCAGGCTCGGGGAAACCTGGTGGCTGCTTATAAGTATATAAGGGGTGTACATCAGGATCTGGGAGAATGGCTGTTCACCAGAGTGCCCCAAGGAAAAACAAGGACCAATGGTCATAAACTTCTCCAAGATCGTATTAGGCTGGACATAAAAATTTTTTTTGCTGTCCAAGCCCCGGAATAGACTCCCTCCAGAAGTGATGCAGGCACCTACTCTAGACTCATTCAAGAAGCGTTTGGATGCGTATCTTGCTGGATCCTTTGACTTCAGCTGACTTCCTGCCCCTGGGACAGGGGGCTAGACTTGATGATCTTTGGAGTCCCTTCTAGCCCTAACATCTATGAAATCTATGGGGCCTGGGGCCAGGGCCAAAATGTGTGACTGCAGGGCCTGGTGAGGGAGTAGGACGGAGCCACAGGCAACTTGTTTGTGGGGGGAGAGGGGGAAGGGAGGGTGGGCAGTGACTCCTCATCTCTATGCACAGTTCTTGGGGCATGGGAGGGTATGTGCCCCCCCAGATTTGGCCATGGGGCAGATGTGGGCTGCCCGCTGCATGCTTGGGGCTCCTGCTGCCTCCGTGGTTCAGTGGGTGGGACCCAGCTTGGGAGGGCAGAATGGGGCAGGGAAGTTCGGTGCCACTGCTGGGAGTCCCATGCTGGCTGTGCCTCCATTGTGTGCTGCTCCTTGCACACCTGGAAGCGGTGGGGGGCACAACTCGATGCTGCTGGCAGGCAGGCAGGGGGCACCTTGCCATGGTAGCGGAGTTGGCATGGGGCTGTCAGCAGTGGCACTGAGCATCCCTGCCTCCCACCATGTGCTGCAGAGGCCCCCGGGGGGAGGATGGCAGGGCAGGGAGCTCCAAGCCTGCAGAATGCAGTCTGCATCTTACTCCCCCCCCGCCCCCCCTGGGCTGCGCTGTGGCCATGACACCCACAGGGGAGCTGGAGCCAGGCTCTTTACTCTGCTCCGGCTGCCACCTCCCTTGTGTGGTAGCTGGAGTTTGGGCACTGCTGGGAGGGAGGGGGACAGGGGGCTGTGGGCCCTGGCCCTGGTTCCTGATCCCTTAGTTATGGCAGCTGGGGCCCCCCTCCAGCAGGGCTGGGGAGGGTAGAGGGCTGTGGGTCAGGAGTGAGGGACACCAGCAGGGCTGGGGGATGGGGGACTGAGGGGCACTGGGGGGGTGAGGGGCTGTGGGTTGGGAGTGAGGGGCACCAGTAGGGCTGGGGAGATGAGGGGATGTGGATCAATTGAGGAGCAGTAGGAGGGTCAGAGGGTTTTAGGTTAGGAGTGAAGAGCACTGGCAGGGTTGGGGGGGCTGGGGGTCATGAGTGAGGGTACCAGCAGGGCTCAGGGAGCTATGGGTTGTGTGAGGGGCAATGGCATAGGCAGGGCATTGGCATATTAGGGCTGCTCAGTGCCACAAAGCAGAGGGTGGGAACAGCCATAGCTGGAGCTGTGTCCTGGTGAAAAAAGGAAGCAAAGGGAGCTCTGACTTTCTTTGATAAAACCCCCCCTATATGAAATGCTAAAATATATAGGTATTTAGAATGTATTTTATTATAATGATTGAGGCACTGGTAGGCTTCCAAATTGCTTTAAAATTGTGAATATATCAGTAAAACATTGTGTTCAACTGACACACACACACACACACACACACACACACACAGGCATTTCGTTTTAATCTTGGAAAAAAGTGGATTTTGGATCTTTTAATTAGAGAATTTAGGTTTTTTTAAATCAGAGAATTTGGGGTTTTTAAACAGAAAAAAACAGAATCCCTAGTGATTGGAAACTGGTTTAAACCTGCACCAGAACAGAAGTTCAGTGCGCATAAACTGATTTCAAAATGGCCGAACCCGGTTTAAGATAAACCTGGATGGATGTAGTATTCGACTTAACTGATTTTGGTTAAACCGGTTTATGGAACTTCTGTCCCAGTTCCCCTCTTGAATCAAATTACTTTGCAGTCCCCCAGCATGCACTGGGGGCCCCTCTGCTAATCCCCTTCAGAGGGCAGGCATGCTAGCGTTGGCTGCGTTGTCTGCTTTGGCTGAGCTGAGGCTGGCCCACCCCACGGCTTTCACAGAGCTTGAGGCAGCCTCCACTCCCCAGCCTGGTCCTGCTTGTGCCTGTCAGCCCTGTGGTGAGGAGGGCGGTGGCAAGAGGAGGGAAACAGAGTCTCCAGCCCTGAGCCTTCGTCTGTGAGGGTTGTTCCTCCCATTTCCAGGACTGGCCGGCATAAGTCACTGACATGCTGGGGGCAAGGGGAATGGAGTCCCCCTTCCCAGCCAGTCCCGACCCCAGCATCTGCCAGTGTGGGGGGAGCCCCAGCTTGCAGGGGTCCCCAAGATGCCCTGGGTTGCCCTGGGGTCTTGTGCTGGGTGGCAGGGCCCGATCCTTCTTTCTATGGAGCTGGCCTGGCAGGGGGGCAGGGTGGATACAACCCAAGGCCTTAGCTCAGGGGGCTAAGACCACTATGGGTGGTTTCTTTTCCTCCTTCCTGTGCACACCAGTGACTTGTGCCGAGCTGGCTACGTAACTTCCCCCTATGTGGGCAGATGTTGGGGTCGGGCTGGATTTGGGAGGGGGGACTTCCCCCTTTCTCCTGCACATCAGTGATTTGCACTGAGGGGAATTACTTTAGTGTTCCCCGCCACCGCACCTGCAGCTGAGGAGGGAGATCAAGGCTGAGGGGTTTCCAGGCTGGTCTGAGGAGAGGCATGAGGCCTTTCCCAATTGAAAACTGACCTTCAGTTCAGTTAGTTATCAGTTCAATCTGTGCGACCTGGAGAAACCTGCGAAGATTGAATTGGTTCTGCCTTGGATTGTTTGACTGGCTGTGCTTAGCCACTGTCAGTTGGGTACTTGTATGTGAGGATTTTAACTGGAATAGCCTCCAGAGGGTAGATTTTGAGGTACTCACTGACCTTTGGTGCTAAGATCCCCCTCCCAGAAAGCATATCTATCTAATGCCTGGCCTACCTGCCCAGGCTGTGTGGGTTTGGGATTTTTTTCTAAATCGTAGTTATCTTACCCAGTATCTTATACCTACCTAGCCTCTTGGTATTTTCAGCTAGCTGTTTCATACTGCTCTAGGTTATTGTATTACTAAGTGGTAAAATTAAATGTGAGAGTTGGCTAAGACTTTGCCATAAAAGATTTTATATAAGGGGGAAAAAAATCTTTGCTGTTTCCTAGCCAGAATTGTGGGTTTTCCAGTGACTACTTTAAAAATGTACCATGAGTGTATATTACTGGCTGCAGTTACAGCTGATTGAATTCATTGAGCCCTATTTAAGACCTGGCCTATTTAAGACCAGGCCCTATTTTAGGGGCCTGCAGACAAAGCCCTACAAGGAGAGATTGAGGGCCCTGGATCTCTTCAGCCTCCACAAGAAAAGGCTGAGAGGTGGTCTTGTGGCAGCCTACACATTCCTTGGGTGGGATACACAAGGAACAAGAGATGCTCTGTTTCCCAGGGCACCTCTTTGAGTAACTAGGTACAACAGCAAAAAACTGATGGAGAGCAGTTTTAGGTTAGACATCAGGAAGATCTTCCTCATGGTAAGGGTTGCCAGAATCTGGAATAGGCTTCCAAGGAAAGTGGTGCTCTCCCATACCTTGGGGGTCTTTCAGAGGAGGCTAGACATGCACCTGGCTGGGGTCATCTAACCCCAGTGCTCTTTCCTGCCTAGGACAGGGAGCCGGACTCAGTGATCTCTTGAGGTCCCTTCCAACCCAAATATCTATGAATCTATGGCCAAACCCACTGAAATCAGTGAAGTTTTCTGATTTTGATGAATTTTGGATCAGTCTACTTGTCCGGACAATGGGAAATTGATTAAAAAATGACTATACATAAAGTTGCACTAGTTTAACTAAAATAATTTTAGAATATCACTTTAGGTAAACTGGTACAACTTTCTGTTTAAACCAATTTGCATAGTGTGTAAGTGGTGGAGAGAATAGTGATAATCAATTAAAATAGTGAAAAATAAGAGACACAAAATGTATTGTTTCTATTTTTATAGGGTTAATTAGACTTCGCTCAAATCCACTTCCTAAGCTTCAGGGGGCAGAATATGTTCTTAATATCACAGCTACTGATGATAATGCCTCTGGAGGGCCTCGTTCTCTCAGTAGCACAGCACTTGTCATTGTGAAAATTGACGATGTCAACAATAACAAACCTGTATTTCAGAAGGTAAATATACTAGCTTGTGTGTTATATTAAATACCTTATAGAGAATAAGGTTCAGTTTTATGTATTGTATGTGGGAAGTACTAAATACATCTCTTAACCATTTTCTAAGATCATCCTATAAATCTAATTAACAGTTATTGTCATAGACTACAGTACCTTTCTGCACTGAAATATGTAACATGCACTATAATTGCTATGACAATAAAAAATACTTTTATAACCTATGTAGAGTGCAGAAATTAAAAAAAAAGACTTGGGAGTTCTGGGATAAATTTTGTCTTTGAGGACAAATATTAAAAGCTTTAATTTTAAAGTATTTTACAAAAATAAATAGCATAAATTGTGTTTTCAGCAATGTTGATTAAAGTTTTCTTTGCTCAGATATTATGAGCATGATACTGCCTCCAGATATGCAAAAGGATATTGTTGCATATTTTGCAAAATCAGCTAATATTCCTGTGGCCCTTAAGGATCAGATGTAAATGCTGTTCACCTATTCTTGACAAAGCTAGGTTGTACTGAAAACTTTCTTTGACCAAATTGCAAATGTTCAGTTATTAGAGGAAAAGGTTTTACAATTGGAATCATCTGCAACAGCAGCAGTTTTGTCAAAATATATTGCTTTCTTGCAAGATGCTACTATTCATCTCCATATAGTTTAAAAAAGTACAAAGTAGTAAGTGAAGTTAATGGATTGGTCACAATGTGTATACAGGAACAAAAATGTCTAAGAATCTAGTTAAAGCAGATTAAAGTTTTTTTTTCCTCTCAATTTGGGAGTTGGCTTAGACTTCCAGGCTTCATCGTCATAAAAGATTTCACTCTAGGAAAAAAATCTTTGCTGCCCTAATTTACCTAATTTGAATTTCCTGCTTTAAATTAAATGGTGGGTGAAGTATTTGAGATTTTTCCCTAGTGTCAAGATTATCGGGAACATGCTTCTGTGTTGGAAAACCAGCCGCCAGGGACATTTGTTCTGCAAATTGAAGCCACTGATGCTGATGAAGGAGCCAATGGTAGAGTGAAATATGGCATGATGCACAGAGATGGTGTCTTACCAGCATTTAGGATTCATCCTGATACAGGTGATATAAATCTCCTAATATTTTGGGTTTGAGTCTAATCTTATTTGTGTCATTGAAGTTGGTGTATTACACTAGTATAAAGCATCTTTAAGAAAGATGAGACCCAAGCCTTTAGTTGTCAAACAATCTAAACTGGATTCAGAGTGTGCACAAATCATCTGCTACTTTGGGCTGTATAAATGTTCAGAACTTAACTGGAGTTAAGCTTTTCCTCAAAACCTAGAATTTCTGTTGTGTGAAATAGGTGCTTATTCTTTGTAAATAGATGTTTTTGTATTTTAAATGCATGTTAGCTGAACTTTAGTTTATAAAATATGTCTTACCTAAAGGGTAGTTTCAAAAAAGACTGTCAAAAAGCAAAAAATATATAAACTAAGAAGAAAAAACCCTCTTCATAATAGAAAACATAATTGATCCATATATACTTGGAGGTAGCAATGGAATCAATTACTAGTTGTTTTCTTGCATATGAATTTTAGCTGGAATTCCACAGCTTAAGATAAATTGTTCTTAATTATTTGCAGTTAAAGCAATTGGTAATGAATTTATTCCATAACAAATTATTTTGATACTTAAAGCCATTTTCTAATTTAGCGTCCCAGTCCTGCATATACTCCAGTATTCTGTAATCTTATGTATCTGAATAATACTGTCAAAAAGTCACTGACGTTCATAAGTCCTTGTAGGATTTAGTGTGTGACTTGTGCCATTCTTTACATTCTTGGGATAGTCACTTAGGGCTCCTATAGAAGTTGAGGGAGCTGGCTTCGATGTGCTGGAAATCCAGCATGTCAGAGCAGACTCGATTTAATCAAGTCTGCTGGAGCACAGAAATAAATGCGCTCCAGCGGACTCTAGCATCACATAAATCAGCATCCCTGCAGTGAAAAATGGTGGCAGGGCACCTTGAACTAAAGCTTGTTTGAGCTTTAGTTCAAAGTGCCCTGCTGCCATTTTTCACCTGGGGGGACATATGTTGCCCAGGCAGTTTTAATTAGCGCAACTCACTAATTAAAGCACCCTCCTCCCCCTCCACACACACACCTCCTGAAGCACATGTAAAAATGCCCTTGCATCGTAACCAAGTATATTGTTCTCTACCATTTACAGTCCCAAAAGATATCAAAGTAATCTAAGTGACTGGAAAAGAAAACTGCATGGTATTTTAACTTCTTGACCTTCAATCTGTTTTCAGGAGTCTTGACAACTGCTCAGAGATTTGATCGAGAAAAGCAGAGGGAGTATCCTATTACTGTGACTGCAACAGACCAGGCTGCAGAACCTCTCATTGGGATCTGTCAAATAAATGTTGTCATCCTGGACCAAAATGACAATGATCCCAGATTTGAAAACACCCGCTATGAATGTAATTGAGACTCATTGGATAGAGTTTCAGTACCCTGAGTGTGAGCGTACCTGATGTCTAAGATTTTTGTTTTGGTTCCCCTTCCTCTGACCCAAATGCAACTAATCCTGTGAATTCCAGGCAAAATTAATATTTCATTACAATCAAGGATGGATGCATTTATCTTTAGATATTACACAGTGAAAACAAACACAGTCATTCCCCAGAGTCCTCTTTGAATATTTCTAGAGGCAAAATCCTGCCAACACATTGGAGTGCTAGTAATTTACTCCCTGAGTAAATCAAAGCTTTGTGGGGCTTCTCAGAGGTGTGAAGGTACCCAGGAATGTAAGTATCCATAGAATCAGGCCCTTACCACTTTGCATCATTGGCCAATTAACTTTTTTTTGTCCTCATTGTTACACACCTGCTTCCCATCTATTAATTCTATCCTTTAACACTTAATTTTATTATTTTTTCCCTATAATTCTAAATTTCTTATAAAAATGAAATGGATTTGGGGGGGGAGACATTTTTTCCAGTAATCAGGTAATAGAGGGATCACACCTTAGCTTGAAAACTGATTGTGCATATGTAGGAATATTTTCAGCAACTTTTATAATGGGCATTATGCACATTAAAAAGATGTTGAAATATGACATGAGCATTTACAAGGTGTGAAGTCAGACAGTTATGTAAACATGTATGCATAAATGTTCATGTCATGAATAGGAATTCTTTGCACTTAGTGAAGAAGTCAAAATATGGTTCATGTTATATTTTTATTTATTGAATCAATAGATTGTAATGTTTTGGGCCTTTGGATAGATAATGCTTATTTAAAAAAATTATCCAAAGTCATAATTACTTAATAGGGTAGCCTGTAACTATTTTGGGTAATCATATTTATGCATTGTGTAATTATTCTGTATTAAAGGAAGAATTAAATCTGTAGGGTTACAGAAATCTAGAGCTAGATATGAAAACTATCTTTAAGCCACCACAGTATGCTGAGCATTCATTACAGGGTTTTCTGTTAGAGGATGATTTTACTTGAAGTCTTTATTGGAGACTTTTTTATGAGTAGACATATATAACTTTCACAGAGAAAAATAGGAATTATGTGCTATATTTTTGAAAGGCTAAGGTCCTGCTTATACTGGAAAATAATTGTAATAGGTTTCAGCTTCAAGACTCAATTTTTGTGGATTTCAGTTCTGTGTCAAATGAACACCTAAAGCGAAATATTTAAAAGTGTTCTCCTTAACTTAGGCCCAGATTCTCCACAAAGGTGTGCACACCTTTTGTATTTTGGCTGCTTGCAGATGTGGAAAAAACCCCAAAACAACGCTTTACTTTAAATTCAGCACGCTCCCGTGCCAAGCCCAGTACATGCCCAAAAGATGCAATGTGTTACTTGAACCTGACTTTCCCAATGTCTGTAGAGATCAGGTCCTTTAGTAGTCAGAACTCTTGGGAAGGTGTTATCTTTTATTAAACCAACTAGACAGCTGCAAAAAAGTCTTTATTTGCAAGCTTTTGAGCACACACACCCTTCCTCAGGCATAGGAGAATGCAGAGATAGTAAAATTTCTCCCAGGTGGAAATTAAAATTCATATTTCACGGGAGAGCTGAAAGGGAGTGTAAAATCTCTTGTCTGGAAATGTTCATTTTATGCAAAATAGGCTCAGATAAAAATTAGAGGAGCCTGTTTACCTCAGAGTTATCTGATGACAACTAGGACATTGAATTATGCTTCTTCTTTTTATGATGTTTCATATTTCACAGGAGGGTGGACAACGGAAGGTTCTCCTGGGCAAGGAATTTCTCTTGTGTTGAGACTGCTCAGTGAGCATGCAAATTTGGCTCAAAACAAAAGGCTGGAGCTAGTGTCAGCTTTCAGACCTGAAGGTGTTGCATTTTGCTTCTTTTTTGTAAAATTATGAAGCTTTCATTTCAAACCGGCTAATTTTGATATCTTCCATGTTTCAGGGATACAGGTAGCCATATTGATCTGCAGGCAAAGGTAATCAGAACTCTTTGGGAGGTGATATCTTTTATTAGACCAACTAGATAGTTGCAAAAAAAATATCTTTTTTTGCAAGCTTTTGGGCTCACACACTTCTTCGGGCATAGAAGATAGCTGATTGAATCAGCTTTAGCCAAAAGCATTATAGAAAGCCCCGCTGAAGTGCCTGATCTGCACAGATGTTGTGGAGGTGGGTCCAACTAATGTGGTGCTGCTTCCAGTAAAGCACATTTCCTGCCCCTTCCCTGTCTGTCAGCACCCTTATAAGTCTTTCTGTCCATCTGACATTTTTGTGTAGGTGTTTTTCATTCATCTTTCTTATACACTGAACAGTGCATTGGACCCTTTTCTTTTTAGTCCCTGTTGAATTCACCAAAGGCGGCAGGTCAGTTTCCTACAGCTCATTCTTGGCTGAGCCATTCCCAGCCTCTCTAGGACTGGGTCTTTGGGTACTTATGCCCCTATTTTTAATCATATTTATATAACAGATCCAAATTGTTTAGCACTCACAAGCCCTTGCACTCAAGGGACTGCAGCAAATGAGCTGCAACACCGACATGGCTGTAACCCTAGCTGTTATTTAATTTTTATTGTTGAGCCATCTAAGAATCCTTTCCTTTCTAACTCCACAGGAAAGAACCCAACATTGGTAAACATACACAAACATGCCCCATATTCATAAAAAGAAATGTGGCTATTTCCTGGTTTGTTACAGTTTTCAAATTTAGAAAATGTTGAAAATGCTGATTTTGAAAATGCTCTCCATATTTATTTATTTATTTATTTTTCCTAGTTTAATGCAGCACTTTACAATACTATTTAAATATATATATACAGCATTGTACCTCATTCATTCAACATATATACTTGGTCACAAGCAAAAATATAGGGTTGTAAAGAAGGTGGCAGTTTCTCAGAGAAACAGAATTCTCAGGTTGTGGGTTTTGCAAGTTAAGATGGGATCCATTAGTTCTGGAGTAATAGCAGAACTTCAGAAACTCCAGTTTAATTCGTGTAGTATTGTTACAAAGTGGAAAAAGTATTGCCTGTGGCTTTTTACTTGAGTATTTTTCATGTTTCTTAAGGAATTGGTCATATTGCTCCAATGAATTAATTGTCAATATGAAAAATGGGCAATATTAAGCCTGTTCTCCTTGTGTTAGATTTCCTGAAGGAAGACACAAAAATCGGGACTAGCTTTCTTCGTGTTGCAGCCCATGATGATGATTATGGTTCAAATGCTGCCATTACATACTCAATAGCAAATGAAGATCCAAAGTATTTGCAGGTCAATCCTAGTTCAGGCTGGGTATATGTCAACCAACCCATATCTCAGGTACAGTATGTATTTCCTTCTGAACCTGGATAGCTAACTAATGGGAAGGAATAGGGATGAGTCTGTTTCCATCTTCATGCTGACCCTCACAGCTTAGAGAAAAACAGTGAATAAAATTGTGCTTGTTTCTGTTCTATAAAGTATGGAAAGAGACACCCTGTGACTTTTCCTTGCCTTTAAATGTGTGAAATTGCATTGCTACTGTAAATCCTCTGTTAAGAATGTGCTCACTCTGCCACACTGTGGGGTACTCACTCTTCAGTACATCTATAACTATACCTTATTTAGGTAGTTATAGGTAGATTTAGATATCTATAGGTAGATTCTGCCTGACTAACCTTTAAGTAGATCCTGCCTGACTAACCTTGCTTCTTTCTATGACCAGGTCACTAAAAGATTAGATGCAGGAGTCAAGGTAGATGTCATCTACCTGGACTTCAAAAAGGACTTCAACACAGTATCCCATCCTATTCTTATAAACAAATTGCATGGCTGTGCCATAGATGATTACACGTTTATGTGGGCGGCAAATTGGTTTAAGGGTCGTACCCAGAGAGTGGTGGTGGATGGGTTGGTATCACCCTGGAAAGATGTGGATAGTGGGGTCTCCCAAGGCTCAGTCCTTGGGCCAGTTGCTGTTCAATATCTTCATCAGCAACCTGGATGAGGGCATGGAAAGCACTCTGTTCAAACTTGCAGATAACACCAAACTATGGGGCAAAGCAAACACGCTGATGGGAAGAAACCGAATCCAGGTGGACCTGGACGCATTAGAGAAGTGGGTAGAGAACAATAGGATGCAGTTCAACAAGGACAAGTGCAGAGTGCTGCATCTAGGGAGAAGGAATCACCAGCACATCTATAGGCTTGGAGGATGACAGTCTCAGCAGCACAGTGGCAGAAAGAGATCTTAGAGTCCTTGTTGACTCTAAGGTGAATATGAGTCATCAACGTGATGAAGCAATTAGCAGAGCTAATTGCACTTTGTCATGCATTAGTAGGTGCATCATGAACAGGTCCAGGGAGGTGATGCTCCCCGTCTATGTGGCACAGGTCAGGCTGCAGCTAGAGTACTGCGTCCAGTTTTGGGCACCGCAGTTCAAGAAGGATGTGGACAACCTTGAGAGGGTCCAGAGGAGGGGCACTTGTATGGTTAAAGTCCTGCAGGCAAGGCCTTGCGTAGAAAGGCTGAGGGACCCGGACCTTTTAGTCTCTGAGAGAAGGCTGGGGGGGGATCTTGTGGCAGTATATAAATTCACTGGGGCAGGAGGAGGGAGCAGCAGGGAATAGGAGATGCTTTTTTACTAGAGCACCCCTTGGAATTACCAGAAACAATGGCCACAAGCTGATAGAGAGTAGGTTTAGGTTGGACATCAGGAAGAACTTCATGGTTAGAGTTGCCAGAATCTGGAATGGGCTTCCAAGGGAGGTGGTGCTCTCCTGTACCTTGGGGGTCTTCAAGAGGAGACTGGACAAGCACTTAGCTGGGGTCACATGACCCCAGCACTTTTTTCCTGCCACTGGCAGGGGGTCGGATTCAGTGATCCTTGATGTCCCTTCTGACCCTAGCTTCTATGAATCTATGGATATTCCACATGGAAGATAAAAACACTGTAGACAGTAGTTGCTCAAAAAGCTAAAAATTTGATACCAAATAAATAAAGGGTATGACACTTTCAGGGCTTCAAATTATCCACAGCTGGTATTGAATTTGTATATATGGGCTTTGATGCTTAGACATCCATTTGCAAATACTGGTCATTTATTTAAACTGTGATGAGAACGATGCATGGAATTTGGATGAAGTGTTGTTGGGTTTTTTTTATATACTTTCCTTCTTTCATATATACTTTGCTCCTTTTGTATAGCGTCAGATATCAACTTCCAAATATATGAGCCACTGTCTCGTATAACTGCTGAATATGCAGATTCCATCTGCACCCTCTGGGCATTTGTAAATGCGCAGCTTTCAATTAAGTGTCCAACAAACAGTGCAGCACTGCATTTACACAGGGGGTTGTCTAAGATGTTCATCGTGTGGAGTGTTGTTTTGAAGTATTTGTATCCAGATCTCCATTTGTTCAGCTTGACCTATACTTCCCTCTTCTTTTTTTTCCTTCTAATTTTGATATACTTTCCTTCTTGATTCTGAGCATGCTGGGCCACCCAGCAGAGCTGCTGCTGCATAAACCAGGCCTGTCTCACGGGAACTCCAGAGCTATGAAGGGAGGTGTGGTGCATAACATTCCCGAGAGCATGCATGTGGCTCCTGTGATGCAGTGGAACTGAATCTTATCCTGCTGTTCATTGCCTTTTAAAAATAAGACTTACCTTTCTAACATTATTGTGCCCATCTGTACAGTTAAGCTTCCTTTGTGCAAAATTTTAAAAAGAGTATAGTTTTGATTATATCAAATTGTACAACAAAATCTGAAATTACATGGTTGAGTTTTTTTCTCAGGTGAAGGAATGGTGTAATAGGAGGGGTATTGAATGCATTAAGTCATTTCAGTCCTTTCTGCTCTAATCTCTTGACATGAGACTGCTAAAATAACCTATTACTCGTTGAGTATGCAACAACAGCACTTTTTATTTAGTGTGCACTGCACTCAGTGGGCCAAATTCAGCCTCTTCAGAGGCTTTGGTGGGTGAAGTGATGAGGATGCAACAACGTTGGAATGGGCGTGGGTGAAGGGAATGCAGCTTTGGCGGCACATGGTAGTTCAGGACCATGGTTTTACCTCCTCACCTTACCAATAAATGCCCCTCCTGTATCTGTTGTTGATGCCAGAAGGACTAGTGCAGTCTTCTCCCCTCCTCCTCTCTTCCCTGCCTACGTGGCTTTCCAGCACATTGCTAAACTTAAGACCCCATTATATTGTAAATGCACCTGTGCTAAAGAAATCCAGATTTTGTTCCTACATGTTTTGATTATCTGCTGAATCCACGTAGCTGTGTATGCTAATAAAAACAGCAAAACAGCAATAATGAAGTGCTACTGACTAGTAACTGTCTTTAAGATTCCTGTCTAGTTTTTTTTAAAGTAAATTGTTACAGTGGCCAAAGAGCTTTGGGTTTTTTTGTTCTTTTTTTTTTTGTTCTTTTTTTTTTTTTAATAAAACTCTGGTGGTTATGAGAGTTAGAATATTCATTTTTCAGATGAAGTAGTTCAAGAATAAAAAGTTATAGTAGGACTAGATGTTAGCAAAAGTAATCATTGCATAAAGACTTTACAGACCTGTAATTAATTTTCTCTTTTGTTCAGAAATCCATTATAACTCAAGAAATTATTGCCACAGATGGAGGAAACAGATGTAGTAAGGTTGAATTAGTAGTAACAATTACCACTTCAAAAAATCAGCCCCCACAATGGGAAAGAGGAAGTTATGAAGTTGTACTTCCAGAGAATACTACAAGAGATACACCTATTGTGGTATGTAGTACTGTTGCAGTAGACTGTTCAATTGCTGAAAAGGCTTCTTTGGTTAACAAGAATGTTATATGCCCATGAATTGAAATTTCCACTGATTTGCTATCACTTTCCTCTCCAGAACTATTGACCAGACTTTGCTCTCAGCCAAATTTAAATACTCTCATTTGACTTCAGTAGCGTTGGTCAGATATGAAAACAGAATTTAGCATTCTCAAATAAAATGGTCATATTAAAATAATTTCTTGAAAACAGGGACTCTTCCTCATCATTATTTCATTGTTATATTTGTTGTTCTTTTTTAGTTTTCCTATTTAGGAAAATTATTATCTTATTAGGAAAATTATTAGACTTAATAATTAGACCCACTTCCTGGCGAGAAGTGGGCAGCGGTGTCCTGCAGGGATTGGAGCTCAGTCCAGTACTTTTCCACACGTTTATTAACAATTTGGATGTGGGGGTGAAGAGCTCACTGGCCAAGTTTGTAGATGACACCAAGTTATGGGTGAGTGTGGTCACACTTGAAGATGGGCTGCAGTTACAGGCAGACCTAGACAGGCTAGCAGGTTGGGTGGATCGGAATCTGATGAAGTTCAGCATTGAGAAATGTAAAGTGCTCCACCTCAGGACGAGCAACCCCCACACACCTACACCTGACTAGCACCACGAATGAAAGGGACTTGGGGGTAGTAATAGACCACAGTATGAATATGAGCCAGCAGTGCGATGCTATAGCCAGTAGGGCAAATAATACCTTGGCATGCATCAATTGATGCATCTCCAGCAAAACCAAAGAGGTGATTCTTCCGCTCTATTCAGCACTGGTGAGACCGCAGCTGGAGTACTGCATCCAGTTCTGGGCACTGCACTTCAACCAGGACATGGAGAAGCTTGAGAGAGACCAAAGAAGAGCCACCCATATGATCAGAGTCTTAAAAGGCGAGCCATACGAGGAAAGGCTGAGGGATCTCGGACTCCTCAGTCTGAGGAAAAGAAGCCTGAGAGGAGACCTGGCAGCAGGTTACTGCTACGTTAGGGGAGTACATCAAGGGTTCACTGAGGGGAAAACCAGGAGTAATGGCCCCAAACTCCAGGAAGATGGATTCAGGCTCAACATTAGGAAAAACGTCTTCACAGTCAGGGTGTCCAGACTGTGGAATAAGCTCCCTCCAGAGGTGGTGCAATCACCTACCCTGGAAATCTTCAAGAGGAGACTGGATGGTCACTTTGCTGGGGTCACCTGACCCCAGTTTTCTTTCCTGCTCGGTGCAGGGGGCTGGACCTGATGATCTTCCAAGGTCCCTTCTGGCCTTACAATCTATGAATCTAACTTACATATTTTTATATTGACAGGCAGCTTCAGTGTGGTTGCACAGAAGCAGTAACTAGTACAGTTTTGCCAAATAATTGTAAAATATGTAATGTTTTACTGATGACATGACATGCAAACAAATCTGCTTGTAGTCTAATAATCTTTGACTGAAATTGACCTGACTGGGTATATAGAGATGCTTTGAAAAATATTTAATTTTGTTCAAATTAAAATGTTGGGGCATAGTTTGTACACAAATAATATATAAAAATATTTCTGAATCTACAAAACTACCAGTTGTGTAAACATTGTATTTTCAATTGCACAGACAATTAAAGCAACCTCTCCCCTTGGTGATCCCCGTGTGACATACAATCTGGAAGAGGGACTTGTTCCAGAGACCAACATGCCAGTTCGTTTCTACCTGACTCCGAACAGAGATGATGGGTCAGCTTCAGTACTGGTAGCTGAGCCATTAGATTATGAAACAACAAAGAACTTTTTACTGAGGGTTCGGGCACAGAATGTTGCTGCAGTTCCTCTGGCAGCATTCACCACTGTCTATGTCAATGTAACAGGTATATAATATGTTAATAGCAACACTGTAAAATACGAATTAAAAGACCATCTAAAAATGTTACAGTTCTCAAGTGAATTTAATTATATATTATGAGCTCTGCCTTTTGAATATTTTAGATGTCAATGACAATGTGCCTTTCTTCACTTCATCAATTTACGAGGCCTCTGTAACAGAGGGAGCAGATATTGGGACATCTGTTCTTCAAGTCTCTGCCACTGATCTAGACCTTGGTCGGAATGGGGAGGTAAGCACGAAGTTGGACTCTAGATTACACACAATACCTCTCAGAGTTCATCTATACAGCATTTCTAACATGTCCCAGGAAAGATGCCCCTGAATGCATCCATCCAACCTGCTCCCACTATCACATGTCAAACCTTGAAACGTGGCAGTGACGCTGCCTTGGGGTGTCCTTCTGTGGTGACTTTCAAGCCCTTGGTCTCCAGCATGCATGAAAACAGCTACAGGAGAAACCCCAGTGGAGCTTCAACACTCTCATTTTGGATTGGGTGCATGTGACCTGGAGCTGGTGGGTGGGACATGCTTTAGCCATACTTTTTTTTTTCTGATTAGACAATTATAGAAAGGTATTGATGGCCAAGGGTTTCAAAAACCTGCTTCAATTTTATGCTTCAGTGTGGGATTCTTTAAATTTTAGAGTTCTGACTTTTCCAAATCTGCCAAACAGTCACCCTTTAAATATCAGATCCTTTTCATCTGTCTGAAGATGAACATCCAAGTCTTGACTATTTCTGTCATGGCAGGAAGAGGGTGAAGTCAGGGGTAACCACACATACATGTACTGGAGATCAGTACACTTATAGGCCTGTAATTTTTAACATATTCTTAAGAGTGGGGCCCTGTTGTATAAGTACTGTATGAACATGTAGTAAGAAACTGTCCCTGCCTCAAAGAACCTACAATATATAAATGGACAAGACAGGAAAACGGTAGGAGAAAAGTAGTAGTATGGTTATTTTCTTTTACTGGATAAGAAATCAAGAGACAAGGAAATTAAGTGATTTGCCCAGTCATGCAGGGAGCCTGCAGTAGAACTAGGAATTGGGCCAAATCTCTGGAGTCTAAGTCCAGCACCTTAGCCACAGGATCATTCTTTTCTTTCATGGCTGTTTGCTTGTGAAAGGATGGAGTAACCCTCTTCTATTTAATCCTTCAGATCAGTTACTTTCTGTTACATGACCGTAGTGGGGACTATACTTGTTTTCGTTTGGACTCACAGACGGGCTCAATATATACTACTTCAGTATTTGATAGAGAGAAGAAGGGCTCATATCTTTTAGAAATAAAATCTGTAGATGGCTCTGAATCAGCTCGACCTGGAAAACATGGGCAACCAAACTCTGGTAAGAAATAAGCTGAAGTATCAGTATGGTACATTTGTCTAAAAAAGTTACGTTTGTCTAAAAAAGAAACTGATTTAGCCCCCAGTGTTGTTTTTAAATTCATTTTTATCTAAGGTCATTTGTAAAAGATGTGTTTTGTTTTTTTTTTTAACTGTTTTCTTACAGCTGAAAGAAATATTTCATATTTTGTGTGAAGAACAGGTAATTTTTCAATTCTAAAACATAAAAGAAAATTGCAACTTTTTTGATATAGCTGCCAGATATTAGAGGAATCCTAACTAGCACAGCCACACCCACTACTTTTTAACACAGGATGCAAACCTAATTTGGGCAGAGGAACTTTTCAAATCGCTGCATACTGTACTGTCCTCGGTCAGGGTGATAAGGAAGAACTGAACAGAAAATGTTAAGACTTCTTTAAGAAATTACATTATGAATTGACTTGGTTGAGGTTAAACAGAGAGTTAAAGTTGGACTTTCGTGGCTTCAGGACAAAAAGTTATGACTTAAAATTGTACAATTGCCATATTAGGCATCAATTATTCACATGTTATCTGTTTAAGTAAATTGGATATGACATTCATTTGATATTCAAGTGCTTTTGAGTAATGTTGGTATATAAATTGTCCACAACCCTAAGGGTTTGTTTCTGTATTGTCTGCATATTCTTCTTCATCTAATGTGCAGCTAGACAGTTTAAGGAATTGTAGCTGACAGAAGTGGCACAGCTGAGTATTTTAATCTCTTGTTTCTTGTCTCTCCAGACACAGCCTACGTGCGCATTTTTATCAGCGACGTGAATGATAACAAGCCTGTCTTCACTCAGAGTGTCTATGAAGTTAATGTAGATGAAGACCAAGATGTGGGCTCTACTGTCATTATAGTCAGTGCTAATGATGAAGATGAAGGTAGAGTATTGGAATTCCCTATAGCTGCATCTAAAATATTAATAAGTTAATTTCAGCACACTAAGACATATTTAGTGGTGTTAGGAAGGAAAATGTCTTTATGTCTCTGCATTTTTAAACTTCTTTATGTCTGAACTGACAGAGCATGAATGTTACTTCATAACTGGGCTGAGGCATAAACCAGATAACTAAGTTAGGTAATGCATTAGCACAGGATGATGGTGAATAACTTTTCTGCCAGCAGATACAAATTTGTTAAAGACTTGTAGATCATTTCTTCTGTTAAAAAATGTGGTAGTAAAAATGTTCTAGTTAACTAAAATGAATCAGAGTTTGTCTAGAAAAGATTAATTTACTCTTTTGGTTCTAACAGCAAAGTTGTATGGTTCCTTTTTTGGTACACCGAGGCATAGTATTGTCACATGAAATGGTTTGGAGACAAAGCAGCATAGGAATTGGTTGTCATAAACAACAACAATTATTTAAGATCCTAAGGGAAGAAAGGAAGGAGAGCAACAGAATGAAGACAATGGACTTCAGAGGAGCATACTTTAAAAAATCAGGGAACTGGTGGGCAGAATCCCCTGGGATCAGAGGGGAAAAGATGTCCAAAAGAGGCGGCTGCATTTTAAGGAGGCCCTTTTAAGGGTGCAGGTGAAAGCTACCCTGATGCTACAGAAGAATAGGAAGTACAACAGAAGACTAGCCTGCCTAGACAGCCAGTCAAAAACAGAGATGTTGAATCCAGTGCCTGTGGCACTTGTTCTGGTTGGTCTGGGGCTGCACCTCACCTACTGCCTGCTTTGGCCCACTTCATCCCTTGTCCAGGGCATGACCTGCACACAGTGCCCACTTCAGCTGGTTTGGGATGTGCACTGTGCGCCGTGTGGGTCCTTGAGTGGCTGCTGCATGTGGTGCAGTCCCGGACCAGCCAGAGTGGGTGCTGGATCCAGTGTATGCACATCCGTGGAGGAACGGGAATGCACGGGCCCTATCTGGCTCAAGGGGCCAGTCCTGCACCATTCATTTGGCCTGTGGACTGGTCCTGAGCCGCTCATCTGGCCCACAGCACTGAATATGAGCCAACAGTGTGCCTTTGTTGCCAAGAAGTCTAGTGGCGTACTGGGCTGCATTGGTAGGTGTGTTGCCAGTAGGTTCAGGGAAGTGATTCTTCCCCTATGTTCAGCACTGGTGAGGCCACATCTGGAGTACTGTGTTCAGTTTTGGGTCCCCCACTACAGAAAGGATGTGGACAAATTGGAAAGAGTCCAGCATAGGGTGACAAAAATGGTGAGGGGGTTGGCGGACATGACTTATGAGGAAACTGGGCTTATGTAGTCTAGAGAAGAGAATGAGGAGGGATTTAATAGCAGCCTTCAACTACCTGAAGGTTGGTTTGAGAGAGGATGGAGCTAGACCAGGGGTGGGCAAAATACAGCCTGTGCACCACATCCAGCCCACCAGGCCGTTCTATCCAGCCTGCCGGGCCCCCTAAACAATTTAGGAAATGAATTATTATCTGTCTCTGGCTGCCTGACAAAGATGACAAGGCACCAGTGGTAGTAGGACTCAGGGGAGGGGGGGAGCCAGTGGCAGGACCTCTCCCTGCTGGTGCAACCTGGCCTGGCCCTGGGCCCCACACTCCCACCCAGCTGTTGCTGTACTCCTGTGCATCTGCTCACTGCCGCACACTCCCCTACCTGTAGCTGCCATTTCCCTGCTTCTGTGCCTGCTGCCCCTGCTTCTCCCACCCCTGCCAGCTGCTCCAGCATCACGTGGTTCCTGACTGCATTGCCAGACTGCAGGACTCAGCGGACGTTGGTCAAGCCCCCGCGATTTTCGGCTGGCTCTGAGAGAGAGTGCGTGTGCATGTGCATCTGTGTGCACGTGCATCTTTGTGCGTGTGTAGGGTAAGTCCCACACCCTCCCCTCACCATGTACATGCACGCCCCCCCCACTGCCATGCATACCCACACCCCCTCATACACCCCGCTCCTGGCCTAGGCTGTTTTCAGTGACAGCAGATGACAGAACAAGGAGCAACAGTCTTTAAGTTGCAGCAAGAGAAGTTTAGGTTAGATATTATGAAGAATTTTCTTACCGGGAGGGTAGTAAAACACTGGAACATGTTACTCAGCGAGGTGGTGGAAGCTCCATCCTTGGAGTTTTTTAAGACCCGGCTAGACAAAGCTTTGGCTGAGATGATCTAGTTGGGCGTGGTCCTGCTCTGAGCAGGGGTTGGACTAGATGACCTCCTGAGGTCCCTTCCAACCCTCGTTGATTCTATGAGTTTGACACCCCTGAGCTATATTGTATATAGACTACCATATAATACTTGTATACTAAAAATCCAATAGTAAGATAGGAATTTAAACATATGGGCAGATTGAAATTTGAAATAGAAATAATTTGATATAGTTGCAGTTTTCCCTCGCTTTATGCTGTACATGCATTCTTGGAACATGATGCATAACTGAAATTCGCAAAAAGGGAACCCACTTTACAATGTAACAACTAGGGATACATTCCAAGACCTTGACTGTACTGACCCCCGGACCCATTTCTACCACTTTTACAAGACAATTTTGGTACTCAGCGTCAAAGATCAAAGTCTTGATTTCAGATGCCAATGGCAAAAGGTCAGAGACAAAAGGTCAGAGACTAACACAACAAACTCTGCAATTGTAGTCTATCCCTCTGTATTAATGGTACTGCATATATACACCCCTGTCTGTGCCTCATTTCAAATCACTGGAGCTCCCTACACAAGAGAAACTAACCTTGAATACGTCAAAAGAGATACTGTAACCTGGTAACAAGATACCAAATTGGCTGACTGTAATGAAGTTGTAAAATTAAATAATGTACTGTGCTCGCCGTCCTGTGACCAAACAGGACCAGTATCACCTAAGTAAAAAAATGATCCCCCTTTTCTTGAAACTTGAGCAAACAAAGAGAGCGCAAGTGCCAACTCGTTAATTATTCATACCTGGCGTGTAATAATTGGCTATCCTACTTAGTATAACTTTGAAAGAACTTCCGCCCAAGGCGGAGATCTCGGAGCATTCCCAGGAGACACAATCTGTAACCTGATCAGTTACAGACATCTCCCCGCCCCGGTTTATTTTCTTTTGGTGTAACCCCGTTTCTGCCAGCCCATCTTATCTTCCTTGTCAAGAGCTCTCGGTAATCTATAGACCGTAGTAATTTGTGTGAACTGTTTAAAACCTGTATTCAGCAAGTCTGCAACCCACTGTAATCGCTGGGTGACAGAGCATCTGCATGCTGTAACTGAATAAATCAACTCCTCTGCCTACGCTGTACTACATCAGTAGCGTAAGTCAAATAAACTTTCTGTGTAACCATCACGCTTTAAATCATCTGACTCCTGCTCGCCGTTAACCCCCACCTGTCCGGTCATAAATCCCTCCTTGTGCCAAGCTGGTCATGCCGACCCAGGCTCGCAGGTCAAGGGTGCACCGGCATCAAGGGTGTGACACTCAGCAGCAGACAGTACACACAAGAACAGGGCAGTATCATAATGGCTATGGCAACTACAGAAACACATGTTGCAGACAATGAGTGAGGAGCACAGATCCACACAGGAGACCATATTTTGGTGCGTGTCACTCCCACAACACACCTCACAAAGCAGCTGACTGTGGGCTCCCACCACACCGATTCCATAGGAGTAAATTTACCTCACATATAATGAATTTTTGGTATAAAAAGGGTCTTCGTGTAAAAGCAAATTTGCACATGCAGAACCCACATAAAATGAGGGGAAATCTGTATTAATATTACTTATTAATGATCAAACCTTCAGATAGAAATGCTGTAAAATAATTGCATATTTTGATGCACTTTAAATGAAACGTGAGTTTAATACTCTGTTTGTGGATTTACAGGAACAAATGCTAAACTAAGGTACCAGATCACAGCTGGAAATATTGGTGGCGTACTTGATGTTGAACCAGAAACAGGAGCCATCTTTATTGCTCAACCACTGGATTATGAAGAAGCCAAAATGTATGAACTACATTTATTGGCCTCTGATGGTAAATGGGAGGATTATGCAATTATCATCATCAACCTAGTGAATAAAAATGATGAGGCCCCAGTTTTTTCTAACAGTGAATACTATGGAAGTATTATTGAAGAACTGGATGGGTTACCAGTCTTTGTACTTCAGGTATTTTATGAACTTCCTTTACTGGTATTTTCATAGAGCAACATATTTCTAGCATTATTATTCTAATCGGTTAATTTAAATTTAAATGTTAAATTTAGTTCTTTAAAGAAAGTGCGTTGTAGGTAGATACACATGCAGTTTTATAAAGAAAATAATTATGGTATGGTATATAATATTATCATAAAAAGTGATAGACTATTATTCCACAGTACAATTACTTGAATAATCATATGAACACACAAAATAGATTGCTATAGTGTGAAGTAGCAATATCTATTTTCTGCCACCTGTCATCAGTCTATTAGGAGCATATGCTGCACTTTCATTGGCATCTCTTTTTCAGGACATAGTAGCAAATGGGATATAATTCAGAAATATGTATTGTATCATTAAACTGTTGCATCCCCTTCATAGGTTGCAGCAAATGATCCTGACAGCAGTGTGGATGGAGGAGATTTGAGGTATTCCTTGCATGGACATGGGGCAGCTGAAGTCTTCGCCATAGATGAAAACACGGGCAGCATTTACTCTCAGAAGATTCTGGACCGAGAAGAGCGAGCACTATGGAGATTTGTTGTGTTGGCAACTGATGAGGGAGGAGAAGGACTTACTGGATTTGCTGATGTAATTATTAATGTGTGGGATATAAATGATAATGCCCCCACATTCGTGTGCATGCCTAACAATTGCAATGGGAGTGTCTTTGAAAATTCTCCTGCGAACACGTTGGTCATGGAAATGACAGCTGTAGATTTAGATGACCCAAATGTTGGTCTTAATGCAGTTTTGACTTACAGGATGATTGAGAATGCAAAAAATGGGTTTGACATTGATATGTTTAATATTAACCCCAGTACTGGTACAGTCCATGTGGCAGAGGGGATGCTAGACAGAGAGAGGACTGAAAAATACCTTCTTATTGTAGAAGCAAGAGATGGGGGAGGGTTGACAGGAACTGGTACTGCCACCATATGGGTTGCAGATGTCAATGATCATATACCTAAATTCACTCAAGAGGTCTGGCAGGTGGTGATTCCTGAAAACAGTGCGGTCAACTCAGAAGTTATGGAATTATCTGCTGTAGATGCGGACACTGGGGAAAATGCTCGCTTAACATTCAGCATCATTGCGGGAGATCCAGATCAGAAGTTTTACATTGAAAATGCTAAAGAAGATCAGCGTGCAGCTATCCGATTGAAAAAGCACTTGGATTATGAGAAACCTCACGAAAGGTGGTTTAACCTCACTATTAAAGTGGAAGATCTTGATTTTTCCAGCATCGCAACTTGCCTGATTGAGGTTGAAGACTGTAATGATCACAGTCCAGTATTCGGTTCTCAGTTTGTTCATACAAGCCCTTTCTTTGAAAACATACCTGTAGGTACTCCAGTCACTGTAGTGAAAGCCACAGATGAGGATTCTGGTGTGAATGGGAATATTATATATTCTATTAGATCAGATTCAGATCCTTTGAGTCAATTTGCAGTTGATCAACAGGGTTATGTGACTGTGGCAAGTGCACTGGACCGTGAAGTTATTCAGCAATACCATTTAATTATACAGGCTTCAGATCAAGGGATTCCTGCCCAAACTGGAAGTGTTACAATCCTGATTAACTTGCTTGATATTAATGACAATGGGCCATGTTTTGAAGCACCCTACATGCCCGTGGTTTGGGAAAATACACTGGGGCCTCAGGTAGTGTATATGAACCATACCTCAAAGCTTCTTCATGCTTTCGATCCAGACAGTGATGAAAATGGACCACCTTTTACTTTTTCACTGCCACTAAGTTATCAGAATTCTTTGGATTTTTCACTTACTGACAACAGAAATAACACAGCCACCATCAAGGCTCTGAGGTCTTTTGACAGAGAAAAGCAGAAGGTATTTCATCTGCCAGTAATTATAGCAGATAGTGGGACTCCATCTATGAGTGCTACAAACACACTGACCATAACAATTGGTGATGAGAATGACAACAGCCATGCAGCAGGCCATAAGGAAGTCTTTGTCTACACACATAGAGGTAGGTGCTGTTCAGATATGCAGCCAGATGGGTGGAAAATGTAAAATTTGGCTTGCTATTAATTTAGTTTCTTTGTTTTGAATATTTTGTGTTTTGCACAGTTATCAGTTACTAAAACCCTAAATCTACAGATAAACAAAATGATTCAGTGGGTTGAATGTATGGGCCAAAGTGTGAAAAACGTCATTTGGCATCTACAACCAATACAAATCTTATGTTTTTAATGTGTATGCTTTTTACCTGTTTAAAAGCAATAAAATTATATATAACAACTTTTTTTTAATGCTCAGGATTCTCAGAAATGATTTATTTTTATTTAAGTTTTCAGCAAAAGATTCTCCTGGGACTGACTGGATCAGGAGTGGAAGTAAGGGAAAGTTAGAATAAAAACATTAGAAAATGTTAATCTTAAACTTTACTATAGCTTTTACTATGTATTTCAGCAATTACATTGTATTTTTTCTACTGAATAACACTTGTTTGTTTGCTGTTTTCTGATAGCATATGAAATTAGAGTAGGGTGTATAGTGATTTCTTCAGTTCAGTCCAAGAAAACCTGGCTCTGGTCAAACTGAAAAGAATTCTTTCAGTTAAAAGCAAATCATTTTGCCTTTGAATGAATTCTTTCATTTCCCCCAATATTTTCAGCCAAACCTGAAAATGTGCTTAGTTTGACCTTAATTTTACAAACAGGTTTTGATGTCCCCTAAATCTGCAAGTTTACTGTTCACCAAAAATGTTTTGTCTAGTTCTGTTTGAAATGAGGGTGAAAAGCAGCTGAAAGTTAAGTAGGGCTTGCCTGAATAAACTCTGACTCCAGACCTGAATTTAAAGAAGTTTGTATATTTTTTGCCATACGGTGTCTGTGGATAATCTGTGCAGATAAATTGTACAAACAACATTAAACCTAATGTGCAGCCTCATCCTGGTGCTGTTCTCTGTTAGCTCTTCTTCCTTTCTGCTAGAGCAGCCAGTCGGCTGTCTTGTTACTTCAGCTACAGGGAACCAAAATTAGATGCAAGAAATGATGCAGTAAGAGGCATTATTGTCCATGCCCTTTCCTCTGAAATCATACACTTGGACTCTTGTTCAGAGAAGGTGCAGTATAAGAGGTGCTATGGTGGTTCTGTACCATGAGAAACTCCTCCTTTTACTGGGTTGCTTTGTACTGGTTTAAGTCTAGATTACACTAGTGCAGTGATTCTCAACCAGTATGCTGTGAGGTCCTTTGAAGGTTACTGTAGGAAGTGTAAGGAGGTAAGTAGATACAGGCAGATAAAGGCAGGCTCAAGCTTTGGGTGTGAGGTGGGGTTGAAGCTGTCCTTGTTCAGCTGCCCTGTCCCTACTGCCTGCCACCTCTGTAAGGAGGAAATTCCTGTAAAAAATGAATTTTGTTTTTGAAATGGAGTGCTTTTCAGTTCACAAAAGTTACGGAAGGGTGCTTTGAATCTGATGAGTGGTGTCTTGAGTCTCAAATTGTTGGGAACCTCTGCACTAGTGATACAGTATGAAATAGCTGCCTCCTATTAGAATTTATGAATCTTTAAATTCTGGTTTAGCCCATTTTTTGGTCTGAAAATCAGTTCATAAGTGTATTATTCTTCTTTTCTTGTTGCTTTTTGCACTATATTTCTGGTCTTTGCCTAGCTTTCACATATGTTTGTAGGAGAAAGCAGACTACAGGCAGTACGCTATTTCAAGAAGCTTGGTTCATAACCTTCACCAGAATCTAACAGGAATATGAAAATGATAAATGTAGTAATGAATGCAGTGGAATTTAAAACCCTTTGAAAAACAAAAATTAAATGCAGATTTATTATAATTTATCTCAACAGGAAAATGGTCAACAACAGAGCTTGGGGAAGTGTTTGCACCAGATCAGGATGACTGGGACAATAAAACATTTCTCTCTGAAGGAAAAATGCTCAAGTGAGGACTGTATTTGTGTCAAACTGAGTAATATTTAATGTTTATGCTTTTGTAATTATTTTACTCACCATGTGATTTCTCTATGTTATCTGCATAAAGCCAGGATTATCACACATAACAAGCAATGTGCTGCCTGAATATGCTTTTTCATTTTAACTTGGGTAACTAGATTAGAAGGAATTTATGTATTCAGTATTTTTCCTCATCCCAAATAATATAGGGCCACACAATGCTATTGATTTTTAAGTAGAGCTTCCCATCAGTTTTCTGTGTGTTTAAAGTTGTGTTAAATTTTAGAAAAAAATGCTAAAATAAGCTTCATTTTTGAGATCCTGCCTCCACTTATTATAGTCGCATTCTATCTGGGCACACATGAGAAAGAGAAAAATCATGCAGCCAATCATAAGTGAGAGTGATTGTGCTGCTCTTCCAGAGCTGAATTCACCACTTCATTAGCAGACATGGCTCTGTTCAATTCGGGTTATGTCTACAGTGAATACTGGCAGCATATTATGGTACAGTATCTAAAGTAGTGTAGAGAGAACGTATTGGTTATAGAGCACCTTCATAACCACAGAATACTACCGCCTTCATCATGTTTCACGGGCATGTCACAGTAGTTCCCATTTGAAGCTTCCTCGTGGTACACACCAATGGGGCCAGTTAGGTTCAGTTTGGTTTTTGCTCTAGTACATTTCTGAGGTTGATTTTTAATTCCAAATGGATCAGTTGACAACAGAGCCTGCATAGCAGCCTTCTAGGGCTTGTGCAGTGTGTATACTTTAGAAAGTACATGCAAAATGTTTCCAATATGATTCATTAGGTTTTTTTTCTTGATTCTGGGGATTACTTCTAGGTTTTTCAGATTAAATCAAAAGACTGGCTCTCTGGTAATGGTGGATAATGCTCCTCAGGGGACATATGACTTCAAAGTCAGAGTTTCAGATGGAGTCTGGCCTGATGTTGTATCTACAATACAGATCCATGTCAAAGAGTTGGAAAATGAAGCCATATATAATTCAGCGACTGTACGTCTGGCAGGTCAGTTTGCTTTTCAGGAAGAGGTTGACTGGCGCTATATTTGAGTATTAATGTAGGACAGATACACCTGCAGTTCTACCTGGTAGGTGAGTTGAGAGAGTAACCAGTGTCTTTAGGTGTTTAATTTTGGTATATTTATGAATCCCAAATGCAGATGTCACAGCAGAGGAGTTTATAAAGAGAGATGAGCATGGGAAAAATAAACATGACCAGTTTCAGGAGCTACTGGCAGAAATCTTCTCAGCTCAACCTAGTGATATCAATATCTTCAGTGTGATGAACATTGACAGGAGACACACAGACTTGAGATTTGCAGTTCATGGCAGCTCTTCATATTACAGACCAGAGAAATTGCATGGTGATGTTGCAGCATTTAAAAACAAGGTATGTGCTCCAGGTTTACTTCAGCAAACTTAACATTATGTATGGTGTTTTGTGCAGATATACAATGAACATCCAAGAGTCATTTACTATGGAGGCGCATGCCAGGCCTACCGATTTACTTTTTGCTCAAGTGAAAACCTATTATACAAAATTTTGTCCTTTTTTATTTGAATTTGTTTTCTTTCCTGTGCACCTTTTTACATAATATTTAATTTTAATAGGTATTCTACCTTTGAGTTGCAAGAAG
This sequence comes from Crocodylus porosus, assembly GCF_001723895.1. Classification (NCBI taxonomy): domain Eukaryota; kingdom Metazoa; phylum Chordata; order Crocodylia; family Crocodylidae; genus Crocodylus; species Crocodylus porosus. The sequence continues at coordinate 23,323,927 of NW_017728915.1, read as the reverse complement.
GCAATCCTTGCTTTCAGATCTTATCATTTTAGTTGTCATTAGTTGCCTCTATCTTTATGAAGTGTATTATTATTAAGTATAATTATCACAGGAGTGCCTGAGGCCAACCGAGATAGGTTAGATGCTATAGAAGCATTTACCTTATTTACTTGCATCTAAGACAACCCCCCACTAATTAAATTCTCTACAGGGAAAATGTATACATTTATTATAATTTTCCTTGTATAGAATTTAATTATTGGATGATTGTCTTAAATTTACGCCCCCCCTCCCACACTACTGCAGACCATAATGGGGTAGGCAGTAAGGAGGCAGGTGTAGGAGGGAGCAGTGGTGGACAGGCAGTAGAGGGGCAGGTGGTAGGGGGCAGGCAGTGTGGAGACAGTGGGGCAGGCATGCAATTTGTCCTTTGCCACCTGTGTTCCCCCTTACCCCCCACAGCTTCAGGCCCCCAAAGTCTCTACCCCTCACCTGCCCTTCCACCCACATCCCCCCATACCTCTGCTATGGTGCTGGTAGGCTCCATCCCTGCTGCAGCCCAGAGTGCTGAGCATGGCTCCAGCCAAGCCTTGTAGCAGTGGGGAGGTGCCAACACTGCTGCTACAGGACTGGGCTGGGGCTGTGCTCCATGCTTTCTGCTCCAGGTTGCAGCAACTACCTTATTTACTCAAATCCATGACAAGGTGGTCCCCTCATTTAATGTGCAGGGTGGGGAAAATGTCTCTGTGGATTTGAATTCATGCAGAGGGTTGGGGGAGCAGATGACCACTGCAGCTGCAACTGGCCCTGACTTGATCAAAGCTACAGCCTCTGCCTACCCACTACTGCTACTTGTTTTCTGGCTCCAGGTTTGGCTTTGCTCCAGCCTGGCACATGGAGTACATGGTTGCTTTGGCCCCAGCCCAGCCATGCAGCAGCCTTAGCTGGAGCCAAAGCTGGTGCCACCATAACCAGTGCTGTACAGCTGCATTGTGGCTGGAGCTACCATGTGCTCTGTAGCCCAGGCTGGAATAGGGCCAAAGCTGGAGTCAGAGGGTAATCAGCAGTGAGCGAGCAGAGGCTGGAGGGGGCAGAAGGGGTAGTGGGTGTGGGGGAGCAGAGACAGTGCTGGGCAGGAGGAGGAAGGGGGCAGGCCCTGGAGTGGAGACAAGTGGAGTGGGCCATGTGTGTGTGGTGGGGGAAGATGCTGGGGGGGTGGGTGCTAGGGCACTCTGACACCAGGAGAGGAGATAAGTGGGGGGGAAGTGGCGGGGGGGAGCAGGTGCAGGGGGGAAAGGGGCAGGGGTCAAGCATTTGATTCCCATGCTGGCTGTCCCCCTACTGCCTGCCTGCCACTCTGCAATGTGTGTGTATGTGTGTGTGGGGGGGGATAAAACTTAACACCATCCTCCAATCATTAGATGTTATACATGAAAAAATTATGGAAAACTTATACATTTTTCCTGTATAGAATCCAATTATTAGGGCATCATTTTAAAGTCAGAGTTGCTTTGGATTCAGGTAAATATGGTAATAAACCATACTAGAAAAAGCTTGCAGCCTGAAAGACAAGATATGTCAGGATGGATAAAATAGTCAGGGTGGGAGAAAAGGTGGGCATAACTTTTCTGAAAATACAGGATCATAGGAACGTAGGGCTAGATGGGAAGGTCAAGTCTAGTCCTCTATTTGAGGCAGAATTATCCCTGACCAAACCATCCAAGAGCAGGTGTCTGTCTAATCTACTCTTGAAGATTTCAGGACTGGAGGTTCCACAATTTCTCTAGGTAATTTGTTCCAATGCTTGACTACCTTCATAGGCAGAAATTTCTTCCTAATCTCCACCTAAACTTCTGCTGCAGTTTGAGACCATTGCTCCTAATCCTGTCCCTACAAAGCTTATTTCCATCCCTTTTATAATTTCCCTTTAGGCATTTGAAGACTGTTATCAAATCCCCGCTCAGTCTTCTCTTCCCCAAGTGGGTTTTCAGCCATTCCTCATTACGTCTTGCTTCCCAGGCCTCTAATCAATCACTTTTATCACTCTGGACTCTTTCCAATCTGTTCACATTTTTCTTGAAGTGAGGAACCCAAAACTGGACACAGTTTTCCAGGTGAGGCCTCATCTGTATTGAATAGAGTGGAAGAGTCATTTCCCTTGATTTGTAAGTGACACTTGTATTGATACTGCCCTGTGTGGTCTCAGCTTTTTTTGCAACAAGAGCACGCTGTGGGCTCATTCAGCATCCTTCTTTGCAGTACAGCAGTCTAGCTACTCATTCCAGTCTGTATTTGTGCATACACTTATTCCATTCCAAGTGCAGGACTTTGCACTTGTTCTTGTTGAATCTCATCTTCATAGTTTCATAGTTTCTAGGGTCAGAAGGGACCTGAGCAGATCATCAAGTCTGACCCCCTGCCATGGCAGGAAAGAGTACTGGGGTCAAACGACCCCAGCAAGGTGTACATCTAGCCTCCTCTTAAAGACCTCCAAGGTAGGAGCCTGCACCACTTCTCTTGGAAGGTGGTTCCAGATCCTAGCTGCCCTGACCGTGAAGTAGCACCTCCTGATATCTAGCCTATATTTACCCTCTGCCAGCTTGTGACCGTTATTCCTGGTCACTCCTGGTAGTGCTTGGGGGAACAGGGACTTTCCCAGTGCCTGCTGGTCCCCTCTGACTAGTTTGTAACAGGCCACTAGATCCCCCCTTGGCCTTCTCTTGTGGAGGCTGAACAGGTTCAGGTCCTGTCGCCTCTCCTCGTAGGGCCTGCCCTGCTGCCCCCTGATCATACAAGTCTGCATGAATCTGATTGATTGCAGACCATTTCTCCAGTTTATCCAGGTCATTCTGGATCTTGATGGGTTGTGTACAATTCTTAGCCAATCAGGATCAGAAGTCACAGCTTGTTCCTTGCCTACCCATTATCAGACTGCAAAATACATATGGTATCTTTTTTTATTTGTCCATTAGTATTCTAAAAACCCAGTGGCCAAAGTTATAATACCAGAGGGGCAGAAACTGTTTTTGCAAAATTACAACTTTCTTTTGCTTATGTATGGAGCTATTTTGATAACAAAGTAGAAAGTTGCAGAAATATCAAATAGACTGCTCCATATTGCACAGCAGTGTGATCCGTTAAAGTGAGAACAAGTGGACCCTTTTTGGGTTACATCGTATAATTAAGAAATAGTATTCTCTTAATTTTCTCTCCCACCTTCCAAAATTAGTGACTGGTCTGTTAGTAATCAAGACTTTCTCTACTTATAGAATGTAAACCATGAGTAGAAAATGCCTCTCTCATCTTGTGTGCAAGAGTTTTAGTTAACTACCCATACAGAACATTGGTAGAAACTCTGAAATTATTATTAATTTAAAATTTTAATAAATAAAAGGTTATTTGTTAGTCCCCTTTGGATAGGACTTTATCATAACTGTTTTTAGCAAGCAACAAAAATCAGCCATCCCAATAATGCAAAGGAACCAAGATTGTTTATATGCCCCATCTTTTTCTGTAAGACTGCTGCAAAGCTGTCTAAATCTGTAGTACAGAATCCTCACTAGTGGTTGATAGATGCTGACAGCATGGCCCACAACTGCATTGACAGGATGCATCATGTCACTGTGTAGTATAATTCATGCTCTCGGAGATCTCTTTTTCAATACATGTCACTATATTTAGAAACGTATCAAATAGGTGGTTATACAGGCCAAAGGTCTTATTGGAATGGTGGATTGGAGTGAAGGCAATAGTGAAATGAAAAGAGAATGCTGTTTTTGTTTTTGACTTCTGGAGTTTATTTTACTCTTTTTCTCATAGATTTTATAACTCAAAATAACAGCTTATTAAATACACACAGTTGCTTGGATCTAAGTCTAGTTTTGTCTTAGTCTGCTTTAAGAGTAGCATAAAACAGGGATAAAACTGAGGCCCTTAATATTATATGGTGATGATTTAATTCTAAGAAATATTGCTACTCTTAATGTTTTCAAACCCTGAATAGATAATATAATTTCCTTTATTTGATAAGTCATTTCAGCTGCTTATGAAATCTAGGCTGTTAGACAATTTTCAAGAACAATTTTCAAGAAATTAAAGTATTCCATAAAGTATTAAAATTAATGGATTCCATAAAGTTTGATTGCATAATTTTTTCAGAAACAAAGGAATAAATGAAAACAGTCCAGTAGGACCAGGCAATGATTTACTAACTGCATTTTCCTTAGATTCAATCAGCTTTAAAAGTGAACGTTTCACAGATCGATATAGATGAATGCAGGAAGACAGACTGCAGTGGGAGCAATGGTTGTACAAACTACTTCATTGTGAGTGACACCCCAACTGTCGTGGATGCTGGAAGTGTGTCATTTGTCTCTGTAACAACCAACATCAGCACAGTTTGCACCTGTTCAGCTAGAGACCAAGTTCATCAGTCCTGTGCTTCCTACCCCCAGAACCCATGTCTCAATGGTGGGACATGTATTGACACACTGAACGGCTACAGGTGAGAACATTTGTATTACAGCTTTTTGTACTTTATTTTTCTTTTTTAAATGTGAAAGGGGGTTGTGACCACTGGGTTTCGAATAGCCGCTCTCGGGCAGCTTTCGCTCTGGTGGTAGACGTCAAGCTCCGTACGGACTCGCGTTGTTGCCTGAGTAGATGTCTTCCTGCCGAGTCTCCAACCCCGTACTTGCCTGCCACAACTTGTTGTTCATCAGTGTGCGGGGTTGTTTGTTGAGTAAACTCGGTGGCCTGTAGTTCACCTGGCGGTCATGGGGCTCCACCACCCCTACACCCCGGCCCTACGCCTCCTTCGGTGTTCCATTCGTCTGTCAGCCTTTTCCCCCCTTACAGGTAATACCTTCCAACTTAGTGTTTGGGCATCCGTAGCCTATTGCCACGCTCACCCATATGGGCCTGCCCCTAGGCCCCCTTCACCTTCGCCTTCACCCCTCCTTCAGGGAACGTACCAAAAAACAGGAACAGTAAACCCTCCGAGACTTTTCTATAGCCTCGCTCCTCGGGGAATCCGCACCCTTCCCCTATGTCCCGTCATCCAGGGTAACTAAATACTCAACAAAAAAAATACGGGGAAACCCAACACTCCCTGTTCCCTTTCTATCATTCTCTGGGCTCTGTGTGGGTTACTTTCTTCCTGACCGTTGCCTTCAGTATTCCCTCTTGTCAGCTCATCAATCCAGTTGGGGTCCGGCGGCGATACCCGTCCCAACTGCAAACCCCCTCCGGCTCGCCCGGGGTCTTCTTCCCTCTGACGTGACTTCCTCCACACCCTGTCATCCCCGCACTCCCACCTGGGGTCAGCTCTGTCTCCGGGTGCCGCTCCAGCGATGCTTCCGGCCGGCATGCCTGTTGCTCCTTTGCTGTCCCATGAGGGCTCCTGCTGGGGTGCTCCTCCCGGTCCCGTCAGCATCTGTCCCTGCTTGCCCAGCTCCATGGGTCCCATGGGAGAGTCCCTTCTGTTGCTGGTGATGGCTGCAGCTCTTTCCCTGTGCCATCCGCCCCTCCGCGGCATCGGCTGCCATTTTTATCCTTGCCGGCCGGCGTCTGATGCTGACGTCACCAGCTGGCCATAATTGAATAAAAAGGCAGCTGATGAGCCATGCAGGCTCTTCTTTCCGCCTCTCTCATACCGTGCCCTGAGCTGCTGGTAAGTATCTCCCATTACTTTGTCTCCTGGGACAGGGGTTAACAAGGTGCAGGCCTAGAAAAAGAAAGCCTTTAGCTCCACTGCATTCCTGCAGCTGGATGTGTTGGTTAGCTGGCCAGTGCTTCCCAGCCTTGGGAGCACAACAGAGTCTTGAAGGGCTGTGATGCACTCCTGCACCTAGAGCACTTAATAGCTGACTGATGCTCCCAGTCATGGGGACACGCCAGGGCCTTGAAGGGCTCCAATATACTCCCATGGCTGGGAGTGCCAGTCAGCTGATCAGTGCTGGCCCCGTGTTCAAGTTAAGGTGCAATGGGAACCAGTCACAAAGTTATAATTATTTATATAATAACTTTGTGGTTTTATTCTGTTTTACCATGCTGTTAATTGAATGAATGTGCAGATGGGATACTATTTAAGACATGATTAACTGGTTAATCATGTCTTAAGCTTAGTGTCTGTCAGGGGCCTCAGTATAAAAGGAAAAAGTGGTTTTCCAGTTTTTCTCTAAGAATGTAATACTGATGTAGGAAATATCTAGGAAAAATATGGGAAGCTGCTTAAGCCAGGAGTAGAGGGAGTGCGGGGAATATGCTCAGTTAGAAACCTTCTGGGCTAGAACATCAGCTGATGTAAATCAGTGTAGTTCACCTGCCTTCAGTTAAATGTCAGTTTACACTGATGTTATATGAGTATTTGGAGCGATCTGGTGTGGAACGTTTCATGTTATGAACAACAGCCGGTAGCTCTTTGCTCTTGTTGTATGTTTCTGACTGTTCACGTGCAGTATCATAAAGCTTCCAGAAATATATGTTTTTAGTTTCGTTTGGGATAATGGAACAAATAATCACTTTGTATTTCTCAAGGTATTTTAATAGGCATCTTGAACTATGGTAAGGCTTGAACTTAAATACAAAGCTTCATCATGCTTCACTGTTACCACTCTAAAGCTCTGTACCACATCAGCCAGTGCTCTGTGGTCTTAAAGATAAGCTGAATATAAGAGTGTTTTGATTTTGGCAATTCTTTTTTTTGCTGTAGTCTTTTTCTAATTTGCTCTTTCAGATGTCGTTGTCCTGTTTCATTTCATGGACCTGAATGCCAGCAGACTAAGCTCAGTTTCCATGGAAATGGATATGCATGGTTTCGTCCCATCCAGCCTTGTTTTGAGAGCTTACTATCCCTAGAGTTTATTACTGAGGTTCCAGATGGACTTTTATTGTACAGTGGTCCTTTATCGGATCCAGAGCCTGAGAATACAGAAAACTTCATTGCAATAGGTACTGATTCTCTGCAATTGTGTACAAAACTAAATACTTCTTAGGGAATTGAAGTAATGATTCTCTAAGAATTGATGTTCCATGGACAATATAGTACTTATAGTGTGAATTTTTAACTTCTGTCTGAGTTAATAGACAGCTTAACTCCCAAGTTTAGGCATAGATCTCGTCTCTTGGGTGCAAGATGTTAGAAAAATGAGAAGAAGTCTCTTGAAGGGTTCTCAGGCAGTATGTTTTTGTTTGACATTGTGGGTATTTTTATAGCCTGCACTTAATGGCTCCAAGCCCATTCACAGAGCTAAAGAAACCAGTGCAAACAAAACAGGCATATTTATAAAAAGAAATCCCACAAGGAAATAATGTAGTGGAATAACGGAGACAGGTATTACTTGTTTAAAGTAGTCTTAGTTGCTTGTCATTCTTATGTGGTTTGAAAACAGAAATCCACTTATTAACATTCTTTCAGTTTTCAGGGCATTTCTGCAGCATATTTTCTTTGACAGACTATGATTTAAGATGGATGAATTCAGTCCCAGTGCACCATCATAACAGAACCTGCGCATACGTATAATTTACTGTTTTGAAGTTACATATAACTCTAATGCACTAAAACCTGCATGTGTCTATATAAATAATAATAGTGTTTAATTTAGAATATATATAGTGAGAGTATCTTAGTAAGAAATACATTTCAGTGCTCGCTTTGAATCTGATTAAAGGAAGAAAAATATTTTTGGCAGTATAATTTCTCTGCAAAATCTAGGTAGCAGATTCGATTTGAAAGTAATTAGCATCGAAACTGCATTTATAAATACAGAAGACCAGTAGGCAGTCCTCCCACACAGTATGTGCCATAGAATTTAACCCCATAATTTTTGCACTTAGCCCACTAGCTTCTAGCTAATAATAACCATTGAACTAATAAATTCACGATATGTCTCATTATCTTTATCAACAGTGGGAAAATATTTGCAGCTGGATTTAAAAGACATAGTTTTATTCTTGTCTTCTTAGAACTTTCCATTGGTATCCCCATTTTAAAAATGAACCATGGTTCAGGTACAGTGATGTTGCAGTTCCCAAGTCACCTGAATGTGGCAGACAAAAAGTGGCATCATCTTGAAGTCCGAACTAATGGCCAGGTCAGTTGCTTGTTTTCCACATTATGGCTTTCCAGCTTCCAAGTTAGCATTTGCATATACTGTAAACTTCACATTTGTCTACCTTGTAAACTTTCACAAATTAGAGTCAGAGCACGATCATAGTAAGTCAGTGCACAAAGTGGATGGAATTGCATGCATAGTTGTTGCCTTTTGAAGGAGGGGGTAGACTCATAAAGTCACAGGGTTGCAAAAGGCTTTGAATTATCTGATCCAACCCCCTACACAAAGGCAGAGTTTTCATTTGTAAATGTAGCATTTTTAGGAGTAGTATTGTTTTGTTTGACCATTGGTAACATTGTTGAAAATGGAACAGAAAATGTCCAAATCTTTATTTGTGTGATGCCCTGTAGAGAGAGGGAAGCTAAAAATTTGGCCCAACACGTGAACACATTCAGTTGGAGTATACTGCGGCTCTTGGCTCTGCAGCATAGTAGTGACCTTCTGTTTTGGCACAGGATGTTCGATTCACATTGGATCACTGCAGTGCAGCAACTGTTTCAGAGATGGAAGGAGTTGGTAAATGGTTGTCAACTGAAGATCGCACAAATTGTGAGGTCACTGGCTTGATTCCCCAAGGAGGAAGGTAAGGGTACATTTCTGGAGACTTAGTTACATTATTTTTAAATTAATGTCTTTGAATGTCTTATCTGCCAAGATGATGAGAAAAAGTCTTTGCATTTCTGTAATGATGTTCATCCTGAGGACCTCAAAGTTCTGTATAAGCATAATCTGCCCCAAAGTGGTTTTGCGAGGGTGAGTTGCCTTAGGTCATGGAATAAGTTTGTGGTAGATCCAGGAGTAGAACAAGACCCTCCTGAATCTCTGTACTGAGTTTTCACCACAGGAGGATTCTTTTCACTTGACAGGCACTTGTCAATAAGCAAGCAATTAGTGCTTATTCCTGCAAACTGTACTCACAGAATTAGTTCTGTTACTTTAATGAGAACAGGATGGGACACCCAATTCTGTTTTATTTGTTCAGTTCTGTAAAACTTAGGTACACAGTTATAAATAACAAACACTAAAAGCCAGATTCATCTCTGAGTTATCTGTGTAAATCTGGAGTAATTCCACTGTGTTCAGTAAGGTTACTTTAGGGATGTGAATCTATAATAACTTCAAACAGTTTGTTCTGCAATCTGATTTCTAGATTGCAACATATGCCCCTTGCTTGTTCGCACATGGTTTTAGCTCTCAGTAAAGTACTTCACATGGCAAAGCTCTGGCTGACAATCCCACACTTAATTTACAGGTTTAGGTTGATGCCATTGTCTTAGTGAATTTATACTAGCTGAGAATATGGTCCTTTTCTATATTCTTGTACAAAGTTTTCCATTCCTCAAATAATTCTTTGGAATCTGATGTATTTGGTACTTACTTTCCCTATACCAAGTGTTCATTTGGTAAGGTAAATTCATCATAATGTTTATCATGCATCTCATTGTTTGAAGGTATTTGAGTTCAAACCAAGTTCTTCAGTTGGGAGGTGTCAAAGAATCAATTCCATACTCCTATCCCCAATTACAACACAGGCATTTCGTAGGCTGTCTGCAAAATTTCATTTTGGATACTCAGGTAAGACAAGTGTTACAATGTTTGCAGTAGTAAGGATGCATTTTGTGTGGGTTTTTAGTTTAAAGAATTTTATATGGGAACTGATATTTGTCAAGATAGATTATGGTTCTGGTTAGTAATGGGACTGGTGGTACAGAATATCTGTTGCCAGTGAGTTGCTCCTGCATCTGTTTATACTGGGGGGTTTTCAGTGGTGGTTGTATTTTTTCACCAGAAATATTCATGTATGGGATGTCATTGGACTAGAATAGCAAATGGAGAAAAAATAATACTGAGACTAAGTTCTTACCTAAGTTCTTGTCTATTACTGCTATGTCTTTAGAAGTTTTTCATTGATGCTTGAATAAGCTATAACCACCACAAATTGCTAAATAAGTAATAATTTTGCTTTGCAATACTATGAAAATGTACAAGGTATAAGTTATATTTGCTACTGTGTATAAAAGAATGGCGTATACAACCTGAGGGTTTAATTGGCATCTCTGAACCTAGTTCTGGGGCAGCCGTTTTGCTGAAATGTGGTATCTTTTGTATTTCTTTAACAATGCTGGAGCCCAGTGGAAATTGGTAGAAGCCAGTTTCCAGTATGCTTTAATATTGATTGAACAGATAGAAAAACTTTTAAAAACCCACATCGTTGCTAAAGATAAGCACATGCAGCTTCCATTAAGGCAAATAAGCACTCTTTATTTTTGCTATTAAATGTCAGAATCATCTCAGTCTGCACAAGACAATAGTAACATGGATCAGAAAGATTACTATGAAAAGTGCTCTTTTACTTGATAGTAGATATATTTGTGAGGCAGAAATGATGCCATTGCTTATCTCCTTCTCCATGTACTTGGGATACTGCCCTCCAAGGTGACATTCCACAGTTTCCCTTACTCCCACTCGAGGAATTTCTGAATGTTAATGATATATTTGTCCCTGCACCAGCTGCCAGCATTGTATAGAATATTAGTTTTCCTTTACCTTCAGAGCGAGCATATCCAAATGCAGAATGTAATGATGAATATTTTTTAAAATAAAAGCTGTATTAAAATGTTAAAAGTTGCATTTAAAAAATCTGGCTTAAAACTAACCAAAAAACCCAACAAACAACCGAGAGTGTAGACAGCCAACACGTATGCACTAAAGTAAGTAATTTTTACATTTGTGTAAGCAAGGAGCAGACTAATGTAAACCCTTGCACCAGGATAACCTCACTTGCTTTGTTATAGAGTTACACCAGAAAGAATCGTGGGTAGAACTACATTGATATACATTTATATTACCCTAAGTGTTGTGTGCAGAGATGTAGCTTGGCTGTCCGACATCCAGGGTGGCAGTGGCAGCCTGGCCAGTACTACAGGGGCTGCTTTTTCTGCCCTCACCCTAAGTCTGGTCCCAGGGCTGGTGCCTGGTCAACCTCCTCTAGTTATACTACTGGTTGTTTGTCCATAACTGACCCTGGCATAGGCACTGCTCACTGCAAATAGACAATTTACCATCTTCCCTGCTACCTAGCAGTGGCATGCAATAAGAGCAGCTTCCACTGGACAAGAGAAGCTGCTAATGTGAAATGTGTCCAAGCTCAGTTAGGCTGTTTAGACGCGTGGTATAGGTATAAATGTTACCACTTGGGCATAAAATCATAAAGTTTAACTTCATTAAATGAAATCCCAATATCCTGTGATTTTTCTCTTAAAGGTATATGACCTTGAATCTCCTGCAGAGTCCCTGAATAGCTCCCCTGGTTGCACATTAACAGATGGGAGCTGTGAGACCCTGGGCACCTCTTCCTGCGGTGTTCATGGGAGATGCCTTGGCGAATGGGGCTCATTTAGTTGTCATTGTTTGCCAGGTTATTATGGCTACCGATGTAATAAAGGTGAGGGATCTATTTCTGTTACATTCTTCATGGCTGTGATGAAGCACTTTGCAATCCAATATGCTTTGAATGGGTGAGCATTGACAAAACAGTTGAAAGGGGGGTGGGAGTCACTATGATTCAGGTGAGTCCATTGTAAGTTTTTGTCTGTCTACTCTGTTATGCTGTAAGTGGAAAATGACACGGCAGCTACCTGTTTCATTCAGGAAAAAAATATTGCAGTTTAGGTCCATTTAGTGCAAAATAGAAGCAGACAGATGCAGCAATTAAAATAAATCAGCTGGCACAGGGACACAGGTAGTGAGTCTTCTTCCCTGCCCCACATTTAAAAGTAGCATAATTGTCAGTCAATATCCTATCTTCATAATTAATGATACTTGTTTAGCCGACTTCCTAGGGCAATGTTCTAATTTGCTGTTGGGCATTTTTGATAATCCCAGCCTTTGTTTTAATTCCTCTTTGAAATATGGCTCACTGAGTACCAGATTTGCCTTATTCAGTGTCTTGGAAGGATTGAGTTTGATTGTTGTCCTGAAACAGGACAACAGGAGGAATTCAGTGAACTGTTGAAGTGAAATGAACACAAGTAAAAGGCATTTCCTTTATACTGCTGTAACCCGGGCAGTACTCCAGAGGTACCCCCTCTCCAATTGAAGGGATCAAAGCAGGTGCACAAGCACTGTGGGAGGTGTAGGGACTCTCCTCCCCCTGTACAGCAGAGCCAGACCAGCAATGGGGACTTAACCATATACTTTTTAATACTGGGAATGTAACAGGCATAAATCAGAGGGTATAGTGGACACTCTAATGCCCAAGGGGGTAGGAGTCAACAAAGGTTAGACACTTACAATCATTGACAAAAAAACAGGGTTAACAAAATATAAAACGCAAACAGCAGAACAAACAATACTGGTTGGTGAAAATAAAAAAGGCACAAAATGCAAAATGACAAGGAAATATAGGGCCTTGGTGCCTGGAGGGGGAGAAAACACAATGGCCCCTTTCTACTGCAAGAAGAATTGCTTCTTGTTATCTCACTCACCCCAAGTCACCTCTGCTGGGACTTGAACCTAGATCTCCCATGTGGTAGGCAAGAATGCTGCCACACAGCCACTACTGGTAGCACTGCTCCAGCCTGCTAGGGATCTTGACCTTCCTGGAGCCCCGGCCTCATGTCGAGCTGCCTGGCCTCTGATTGGAGGAGCCGGAAGCAGAGCTGGGAACTTCTCAGGTCGCTGCTAAGATCCTTGCTGGAGCAGGGGGAGCCTCTCCTGCTGGCTGCAGCCTCTCGTAGGGGACCTGGAGCCTAGTGGGGGCCTCTCCTGCCAGCCGCACACTGCGCTGCTGAGGGTCCCACCGCTGCCTGCAGGTGCTGCTTTCAGGCTCTTCCAGGGCACTGCTCCTGCCCCGCTGGCTCAGCTCTTGCCAGCTCTGTGAAGCTCCTTCCTTGTTGTCCCCCTCTTGTCTCTCCTGAGTCAGCCCACGCTGCCCCTTTTATCCCCCTCCAGGTGACCCAAGGGGCCAATCGGGGGACACAGGGGGTGAGTCTCTGGGGCCTGATTGGTGCAGAAAGGAAATCCCAAATCCTCCAATCATCTTTTGCCCTTTCAAAACCCCTGGGCCAGGTCACTGCCAGCTAGCCCGTCACACTGCTGTCTCAGTTTTTCCTACCTGGCTGTTATTTTAACTTTGGGTTTCACAGTAATCTGTTGTGAGAGAAGCTGCTGCTGTAAACGTACTTTAAAAATAATTATTAGAATATTGAGTTCCAGTTAAGGAACTATATTGATGGGTCCTTTGCTTTCAGGGTGGGAAAAATAGGTATGCTGGGGAAGTCACAAGTGCATTGGGAGTGATGGGATGAACAAATGGGCAAGGGGCTTTGTGCAGGAACCTGCTCAATGCATGGGGAAAGGGAACATGGTGATACCTGCTGCTTCTCCCTCCAAGAATTTTGAATAGCTGCATTAATAGGGTCCAGATGGGGATATGCCTAGCTGTACTAATGAACAGAGGTGGGGAAAGCAATGGAACAGGTTTGAAGGACTTGAGCAGATGCACTAAGTCAGCACTGTTTTGCTGGGCAGTGCCTCAAGTGGAATCTCTTGTTTTACTTACCTAACTCTTTTGTAATATCATCTTTTTCCTACAAAGGGTAACCTTTTATTTTGATTTCTTAGTTGCCAAAGAGTATATATTTGGCCCAGGGAGCCACATCCGGTATCAGCTTCCTGTTGCTGTGTCTTCCCGCAGAATGCTCTTAGAGGCAATGATTAGGACACGACAGCTTGACAGTGTCATTGTGAGCATGGCTTCTCGGAACAAGGATGAATACATCACCCTGCAGGTGAGGTTGTCCCCTCCAACCCATTTTGGCCAGTTATGGGCAAAATGGCAACTTTATGTTTACATTATCCTACAAGACCAGAAGTACCCATCTCCAAAATTGTACTGTACAGTTCTATATTTCACCTTTTCCAAATATGTGTAGGGTAAGGTCCTGCTTCTCTATTTGTTAAGTAGATTTTACGCTGTAATCCCAGGAGTTTCAATGGATTTATATCCATGTAAAACAGGACCACAGGAACTACCACAGACAATAGATAAGTAGTCCTTCTAGTCTGGTGTCCTGTGTGACTCTAGCTGGAGACAGCTGTGTTAAAATGTTGGCCTTGTAGCAACCCTGCAGCAGGAATACAGAATTCAGTTTTGATTCTTTTTGGCCAGGAAAGATACCATTGGATTATGCCCTGTGACCTTGGCCCTAAATTGAAAATATCAGACTGATTCTACATAGGCCATCAAGTGGTAATCCTCACTGATCACTACTGATCTGCATTTTTTGGACCCATCAGGAAAGAGTGACACTGTAGCACACTCCCAACCATGTAACCATCTGTTTGCTTTTGTCACAGGACTTGGATACCTGTCACATTAACACTGGGGTAAAATGCATTGATAAGCAAAGGTATACAGGTGTATCCCAATGTGGGATCCACCACAAGCAGACAACCAGGTATCCTAGGGTAATTACCACAGCAGCACAATTTTGGTGCCTCACCTAGGTGCAGGAAGCAGGTAATAGGCTATTTGCATCTAGTAAATGGCTACTTTTGGATAACTGCAGACATACAACACTTAAGCCAGTGAAATTTCAACTGATACATTTCCAGGATAAGTTTACATGGATTGCAGTAATTTCCACTGTTGTAAGGCTATATATTGTATAACCCCTGCCTTTTTAATGCTGGATTAAGGCAAATACAATGCTATAAACGTGTCCTGTATTTAAGCTCTGTACTCATAGAAAATCAGGGTGTATTAATTTTCATGGGCATCATCAGTGCATGGGTATCTAAGTTACTACCAGTGCTCAAGCTAGCTAGTTTAACCTAGCAGGTTTATCTAGGCTTCAGTCCTGTTTTTCAAAATTGCTTACTAATTAAGAGATATTAGATACAAATGACCTGACAGATCAAATACTGGACAACAGATTGATTCTCCTTTTCTTTTTAACACTCTGTTCATAATCCCCAAGGTGTCTCAGGGATTCTTAATGGTTTCGTATAACCTGGGTGATGGAAACTATACTGTAAATCTTTCCTCCTACACCATTGGCAATGGTGAGTGGCATCATATCACCTTGGAGAGAATTGAGAATGAATTCACTCTTCGCCTGTATGAAGGAGGTGGGAAGAGAGAAATACTTAGAGCAGCAGGAGTTTACAGAGAAATTATAATTGATCCCAGCAGTTTGGTGCTTGGAAATACTTACCCTTTCAATCCAAATCAGAGTTTTCAAGGTAAGGATTCCTTGGCTTAACTGTTGTAGAACGTGGGGTATTAATCAGAGGGTTTGTTGGTACTATATGTGAACATTGAGACATTCATCTCCTTTATAAAGCCTGAGTTAGATGGAGTTTTTGGAAGGCAAGTTTGTGGGCATTTGCAGGAGACAAAATACAACATTCACAGCAGGACAAAGGTGCCGGAGTGTGCCACATTGGGTTAGGAAGGGTCTGGACACCTTACAAAACCCTCTCCCAGCCAGACTGCAGGGTCCAGGGATAGAGACCAAAGTCTTGAGGTACATGGGGAAGCAGGAGACATGGAGGAAGAGCAAGCAGGAGTGGGCAACAGGAGAGGTGCTCTTATGCTTCCTGAGAAATTAGGGCAATCACTAGTCGCCTCACATTCCTATACACAAATGCATGGAGCCTGGGAAATGGACAGGAAGAACTGGAAGTCCTCACAGAATCATAGAGCTATGAAGTGATTGGAATAACAGAGACTTGGTGGGAGCTCGCATGACTGGAGCACTGTCATGGACGGGTACAAACTGTTCAGGAAGGACAGGCAGGGGAGAAGAGGAGGAGGAGTTGCTTTTTATGTAAAAGAGCCATATGCTTGCTCAGAGCTCCAGTATGAAGCTGGAGATAGGCCTGTTGAGTCTCTGGGTTAGGGTCAGAAGGGAGAGCAACAAGGGTGATGCTGTGGTGGGGGTCTGCCACAGACCACTAGACCAGGAGGAAGTGGTGGATGAGGCCTTCTTCAAACAGCTAGTGGAAGTTTCCTGATCACAGGCTCTGGTTCTCATGGGGGACTTCAATCACCCTGACATCTGGTGGGAGGGCAACATGGCAGTGCAGAGGTGATCCAGGAAGTTTTTGGAGAGTATTGGGGATAACTTCCTCGTGTAAGTGCTGGAGTGGCCAACTAGGGGCCATGCTCTTCTTCACCTGATGCTCACAAATGTGGAAGACTTGGTGGAGAAGGTACTAGTAGATGGCAACTTGGGCAGCAGCGACCACAAGATGATTGAGTTCAGGATTCTGAGGAAAGGAAGGATAAGGAGTAGCAGAGGAAGGACCCTAGACTTCAGAAAAGCGGACTTCAGCTCACTCAAGGGACTCATGGGCAGGATCCCCTGGGACCCAGTCTGAGGGGGAGAGGAGTCCAGGAGAGCCAGCTGTCCTTTCAAAAAGCCTGACTGAGAGCGCAGGAACAAATCATCCCAATGTGTAGGAAGACTAGCAAGTATGGCAGAAGACCAGCTTGGCTTAGCAGGGAGCTCTTTAGAAACTAAATCACAAAAAGGAAGCTTATAAGAGGAGTAATAATTAGAGAGGAGTATAAGAGCATTGCTTGGGCAGGCAGGAATGAAGTCAGGCAAGCCAAAGCCCACCTGGAGTTGCAGATAGCAAGGGATGTGAAGGCTAACAAGGGTTTCTACAAGTATGTTGGTTGCAAGAGGAGGATCAGGGAAAGTGTGGGTCCCTTGCTGAATGGGGGAGGTAACCTTGTGACAGAGGATGCAGAAAAGGCTGAAGTGGTCAGTACCTTTATGAGCCAGCAGTGTGAATATGAGCCAGCAATGTGTCCTTATTGCCAAGGGAAATTTAGGTTAGATATTAGGAAGAATTTTCTCACTGGGGGGGTAGTAAAACAATGGAACCGGTTACCCAGAGAGGTGGTGGAAGCTCTGTCCTCAGAGGTTTTCAAAACCTGGCCAGATAAAGCTTTGGCTGGGATGATCAGGAGTTGGGGATAGTTTTGCTTTGAGCAGGGGTTGGACTAGATGACCTCCTGAGGTCCCTTCCAACCCTAACTTTCTATGATTCTGTGAGTACGTATGCAGAACTGGTGAACAGCTCCATTCTGCTCGATGCACGTATTGACCAGCAGCCCAAGCCTCCAAAGCAGAACGTGGGATAAGGAAATACCAGCTCTGAAGAAAGGAAGGTAGTTCTGGTGATCTGCCACCAGACTGGGAATGCCCGAGTCCTACATTCTTGTCACAACTACTGTCCTCATTAATTATTTGCATTTCTACACTGATTTAGTCATGACCATGACTCCATTGTGCTAGGTACTGTACAAAAACAAAGGGAAAGATAGTCCCTGCCTCAAAGAGGATATATACACTAATAACCTACAACATCCATGTTTCACAGATGGCTTTTTTAACAGTTGCTGTGTGTTTTGTTGGTGGTAATTGCGTAACATTTTTGCCAAGAACTGGAGACTGTGGTTAGTCTTTTCTTAGTCTAGAATGTGCAAGTAAGCCATTAGCCCAGAAAATGCAATTTAAAGTCATACAGTTGTTGGTGGCAACTTTAATTGAAACAGAAATCTGTCTAATGCTACTGTCACTCATTGCCATGCAGCCTCATCTACCCGAATGCTTTAAAGGGCCCTTAAACTCTACAAATGCATGTTATTGACTGAGGTTTATGTTTCCGTATGCATGTCCGATGTGTATACATTGGGAGTCCTGTCCCCCAGCACTTAATACATCTATTGCTATTTGCTTAGTAACTCAATGCCTCTGACTGTTAATGGTCTTTTTATTATACAAATTGAAGACTTTAATAAAATACAATTTCTAAAAAGATCTACTACCACCATTATTTAAATGGGTAATCATCTGTTACCCACTTCTTCTAGCTATTTGTCCTTTTCCTTAGAAATCTTAGTAAAGTGGTGACATGTTAAGTATGGAGCACTCTCCCCAGATGGTGACCTGGATTTGAGGATTGCTCCAGCTCCAAACTTTAGAAAGCCCTGGCTCTAGATCTGGTCCAGGTCTTTAACAGGTTGAATCAAAGCTGCCTTCCACCCCCACAATTCGTGGAGATATTCAGACCTAGATCTGAACTTTCTGGCTTGAGTCCACTATTATAGTACTGACAACTCTTTCAAATAGTTCAGTTAAATAGCTTTCAAAACCAAACATTCTCTGTTTTTTGCCCTAGGATGTATGAGGGATGTCAGATTTAATAACTACAGAATGCCTCTGGATACTCACACTAAGGAGCTGGTGTCAGTATTAAGTGTCCAAGGAGTGAAAGAAGGCTGCTCTTCAGAGGCCTGTAGGAACAACCCCTGTAGCCAGCAGTTTATTTGTGTTGACTTGTGGATGATGCATGAATGCAGGTAATTGGGGAAATCAGGAGCACAGAAAATTCCACAGCAAGGTGGGAGGAAGTGGATGATAAAAAGTATATCAGTTGCATCCTGCTGCTGGAAAAAAAACCAAGCCCTTCAATATGAATCATCCAGTTAAACATCAGTGAAACACTGCCCTTATTTATGCCTCTACAACTTCATTGGTTTTGTTGAGCTTACTTAGATGTTAAAGCAAAGTGCAAACTGTCCCCATTTGCAGCATCCTCAGCTGGTGTAAATCAGCATATTTCCGTTAACTCCAGTAATGGTCAGCAGGTGGATACCAGCTGTCTCTGTTAGAGCTGCTTAAGGAGTACAGGACATGCAAAAAAATGTTTGACCCACTTTGTAAAAACTGAAATTGGGTAGTAGTGTGATTTAATTGCACTCAGAGGTGTCTGAAACGATCAACTCTGAGAGAATGTGGATACTGCTGTGCATGGCATGCCCTTTAAAACCGCATGTAATGGTCAGTGTGAATCAGAGGAAGTGATTGCCATCAAATGCTATAACTTATTGTTAAAACTAAGTTCCTCACAACACTGCAGGGATTTTGTTTTAAGGGTTAAAACAAATGCTTGAAATATTTATTTTTAAACAAAAGTCCTTGTTTTTCAAACCAAGATATTTAGCCAACTTCAAGATGTCATTTTCCCAACACCTAGGAAAATTATTTCAGCTGATAACCTACATAGCAACCTACAGCTAGATTCAGTTTTTAAATATTCAAAAGTTTCCTGAACATTACAGTTTGAGATGGAAGCATCAGTCCATTCTTCATTCTAATGCTGTCTCCACTGCTGAGTAAACCTACCCCCTCCTGAGCTAAACTGGCTTGCATGAATATGGCCAGAACATAAAACAGGACAGAATGATGTACCAGCAACATGAGAGTGTTTGGTTATGCCAGTGCAAGACAGCCTAGTCCTGTGCAGAGCTCAGTAAGTTAGCTCTCAAGAAGCCAACTCAAGTACAAGAAGCAATGTGTCTGCATTAGTTAGTTTTTCACCTGGACTAACTAACTTTACCAAAAAGCAAGTTAAATAGCTCTTTTTAAATATGCCTATAAATTGAAAGAGCAGACTTGTTCAGAGCTAGCTTGGATATCTTACACAGCACTGCATTTTACTGTCTAGATGTACCAGGTGCATTAGAAGCTAGTGAATTGCACTAGCTCATGCAATAGCTCAGGGATTGTCAACCCGGGATATGCATACCCCTGGGAGTACTTTGAAAAGTCCCAGGTGGTATGTGGGGATGGATCGCCACCACCCCATGCTGCTGCCTCTCAGGAGCAGGGCCAGGGCAAGGCGAGAGCAGGGTTGTACAGATGCTGTGCAGCCGCTGCTCCACCACTCACCATGCCCCCACCTGCTCACCACCCTCCTCCCCCAGGGTACACTTATTAAAAAGGAGGCTGCCAGGGGTAGACTTATTAAAAAAGGTTGAAAACCCCTGCTATAGCTTACATCCCTCTAAAGGCCAGCCACATTGAGTTAAAAGCACTGCCTTACTCAGAGTAAGAGTTCTTGGGCATGGGCAGGTCTCAAGTTGGAAGCGACACTTAAATTATAACATCAGTTAACTTTGCAATGAAAATGAGCCCTTGGTGTACACACATTTGTGTTTGTTTCAGTTATGGTAATTCAGTACCAACCCTATAGCCCTTTTTTTGGCTTCAGAGAACACTAGAGCAGTGGTCACCAACCTGACTTGACAGGATCCCAATTGACAGGTAGATCCCGGAGCCTCTTTGGGTTGATCCTGGGTTGGGGGAACAGCTGAGCGCGCACATATGCGCATACCTACTACCCTCAGCCCCAGCAGGTCAATGTGTGCGGGAGGGAAGGGGTGGGAGCCAGATCAAGGACCCCGCAGTGAGCAATTAACAATGCTGCCCAGCCAGGAACAGGCAAAGGTAAGTGGGGCACCAGCCCAGCCAGGTGATGGGAGGATTGGAGCCCAGGGGTGCTGGTGGGCCTCCTCCCCATCTCTACAGGAGTGGAGACGGCAGAGGAAGCTGCTGCTGCACCTTGAGTCCTGCTGCAGCTGGCCACATGTGGGCGTGACTCAGCTCAGCAGCAGGGACTCGTATGGGGGCAGCCCTGGCTCAGGCGGGTCTGGCACTATCTGGTCGTCCAGGGGCGCGTGAGGGTGGGCAGCCCGCAGCAGCAGCCACCTCATCCCAAGCACAGGTGTGTGTGTGGGGGAAACAGCCCCCGGGGCCTCCATCAGGCTATACCCAGTGGTGGGAGTCCCTCCAACATGCACCCCTGGACTGCGAAGTGTCCCAGACCTGGCTGGGTTGGGTTGGAGCCCAATCCCATGTCTGTCGTGGCTGTGCTGAGCCGTGCCTGCCTGGTAGCCAGAAGTCTGCACAGTCCAGGGGCACGTGTTTGGGGCTCCCACTGCTGGGCATGGGAGGTGGATGTGGGGGAGGGGGGGGGTGCAGTAGATCCTGATGTGCCCTTTACTTCTAAAAAGTGATCTTCACCATAAAAAAGGTTGGAGACCACTGCTCTAGAGACGCGCTGCTGAAGTAGATGTTTTCGATCTGAGCCTTCAAGAGGCTGATACTACACTAGATACCTTTGTACGAGGAGATGGCTTAGGAGTACAGCATGTGCCCCAAGGCTGGTAGAATGTTTTCAGCAGTCTGTTGTGTCTGCTCTTAATAAGGAGTTTCACTGTTTTATTCTGTATTTGTCTTCTCAGTTGCCCCCCAGGACACATGATCATGGAGAATGCCACAGGCAGGCACTGTGTCTATACCGCATGTGCCAAAAGACCCTGTAACTTTGGTACATGCATCTCCCAGTCTCCAACCAAGTTCCGATGTCACTGCCCTGATGGCTACACTGGTCAGAACTGTGAAATCACACTGGCTGTCTTCCGCGAGGATGCAGGCCTGAGCTTCAGCTCCATGTTTGCCATCTGCATTTGCTTCTTGACACTCTTAGGTAGTTATGGCAATTATGTCTTGTATTATCTTTGGTGATTTAATCTGTATATCCATCCTTTCTTGTCTGGATTCTCATGGTACTGAAGAATCTGCTCTCTAGTAGAGAATGGACTGTGCTGTCACAGCATAGTCCTCGCTGGTCCATCAATAAACACTTTAACTTTTCATCCCTTAGTCTGCGTACGTCATGCAGCAAATCAGTAATTCATCTGAGGAAAGCCCTTGTAGTTTTATTTTCTGCACCTTTGCATACCATTTCTAGTGCAGAAGGTGCAAGTGGAGTCAAATTTTAACTGATCTCAAGGAAGGGGATGGCTAGGAGAAAAACACAAATTAAAATTCAGCCAGTCATGATGAAATAAATTCTTTAGGAATAAAAATTGTCCAGATAGGAATAAAAGACAAGTGAACCTTTGGCTTGTGAAGCATTTTAGTTGTGAATTATAATTGCCGATTTTTTTTTTTTGTGTCTTCTGGGCTCCTTTGCAGGCTTGGGTGTGAGCTACTTTGAGGTGAAAGGATCTCTTCTGAGAACCAAAGCCTGCGTCCTTATTTAGTTCTGAACCAGTCAAAACTCATTGTGAAATCATGAGAGTTTGCCTGAGTAAGAACAGTAGAATTAATCTTTAAAGCACTGATATTTCATTTGCTTGTAGTTTTTACTGCATTTTTTGAATTGTAGGATTTGTGGTAAAAACTGTGAAAATTAATTGTCTGTGGACTATTTGTATCTGTCAGTGGCATCTGACATGCCACTGCTTTCTTTAAATTCTGTTGTGCAATATGTTTGCTGTGCAATATGTTTGCTATGCAAACACCACCAGCATATACAACTAGGAAGCTACTGGTTTCAGAATTTTGGGAATCCTAGCTATTTAAGCAAATTGATCACTGAACGATAGTATATATAACGTCTTTGAGCTCTGCTCTAAGGTAGTTTTCATACCAGGCAATTTTGTGCTGTTAGTTGCATTTGATTTAATGAGAATTGCTACATTTATGAATAGGGAATTACCCATTTAAATATATCTTATGTGACACCTGCATTAATCAGTCAGAAAAATATTTCTAATGAAGAGGTTAAAACCAAAATGCTACTCTCTAACGTGGGGTGGGCAATTATTTTGGGCGGAGGGCCGCTTACTGAGTTTTGGCAAGCCATTGAGGGCCACATGACAGGTAGCCAGGGGCAGATCTATATTACTTTTCTAAATTTTTTAGGGGCGCCTCGGGCTGGATAGAAAGGCCTGGTGGGCCACATCTGGTCCATGGGCTGTATTTTGCCCACCCCTGCTCTAATTGACTCTGTAATGATGGTTACCTTCTATATCTACAAATGAAATTTTAATAAATGACTGTTCTAGATTTTAAACTCCTTTGTCTGATGCAGTTCATGAAAATTGAATACATTTTCATTACATTTGATGCATTTTAAAGTATAATTTCAGGCATAATAGTATCCAATAGGATAGATTGAAGAATATTGTCACAAGAGCAGCTTCTCTGACAATGATCTCCTCTTCTAAATCCCAAACAGAAGCCACTTTGGGAGGAAAACTGTATCTGTGTGGGTTCAGGTTGTCTCCATATCATTTCATTTTTAATTCAACAGAATTTATATTTGTAACTTGGAGATGCATATTTGTTCTGTGTTGAGCAGTGTACAGGGAGTCAAATTACAGTATATTTTGTACCACTGATATGCATATACAAAATATACATGCTCATTTCAGAGCAGTTGTTCTTGATTTTTTTTTTTTATGTCAGTGATTTTGGCTTCTGGAGGTCAGGCTAAGAGGCCACTCCACCTCCCCACTGGACACCAGCCTGAGACTTTTGCCCAGCTGTCTGGGACTGGCCTATGGAATCTGGGACTGTTTCAGCCAAACCAGAACATATGGTCACCCTATCTGTACAAGACTGCATTGGGCTAATTAATATTTATCTATGAGGTTGGCTTTAAGTTCTTATAGTGTAAAGGAAAGAATAGATTGCTGGGGGATTATAAGATTTATTTTAATATGTATGTATCTAGAAATTGGATTTCATTAAAAATATATTTTGGCAAAGAATTGTTGCCTTTAGTTAAATCTACATGTCACATTTTTGTAGACTGAAAAAATAAAACTTAAAAATATGCCTGGCTCAGAAAAAATCTACAACCTAAAAAAACCCCCTGGTTCTTCTAGCAAAAGCATTTTAGATCTTCACTAAAGTCTAAACATCAGGTGTCTGTGCAGCCTGATGAAGTCTTGTATTCCACAGGCTAGTCCCAGCCACATGGTCAAAAGTCCTGGACTGGAGTCCAGTGGGTGGTGGAGTGGCACGGTACACCAGGCAGGTACACAGATGCCACTACTGCTATACAGGAGCAAGGTGGGTGAATGTATGGTCACCTTATGTAAGGTGCCATTGCTGGGGTCCCTACATTCCAGAGTGGCAGCGATGCCTGCCCACCCACCTGCCTGGCGCACCATGCCCCTCTACCTCCCTGCTGGACTCCAGCTCGGGACTTCTGACCAACGAGCTGGGACTGGTCTACAGAATCTGGGGTTGTCCTGGCCATATTGGGGCTTATGGTCACCTTATGTATAGGGATATCAGCTCTAAACAAGCTGGCATGGGTACTAGTAGCAGTACAGTAAAGTAAGCTGCAGGGCAGGCACAGTGCTGCGTGTGCCATGTAGACAGACAGCTTTTAAGACCTTATTAAAGTCGCTGGAGAATTATCCATTGTGCCAATAGCAGGATGGGTTTTACAAAGGTGACTGAAATGCATTGTACACACATTTATATTCACCTAGCATTT
Organism: Crocodylus porosus; assembly: GCF_001723895.1. NCBI lineage: Eukaryota > Metazoa > Chordata > Crocodylia > Crocodylidae > Crocodylus > Crocodylus porosus. Next base: position 23,299,670 of record NW_017728915.1, on the reverse strand, counting down.
AAACAATCTCTGCTGTAACTGAAGTTTGGTAGTTGTCCGCATGTACATTGCTGCTGGGGAGTTTTTCTAATTATGAATTTTTTGGATGTTAAGGTAAAAACAGTTCCTGATTTTTTTTAATTTTTTTCCCCCCCAATAAATTATGTAATAGTCTTCCTGCCCTTTGTCTCACGTTGTCTTATACTTTATTTCCATTCTTGTTCACAGAGTTGTAACTTCTCAGGATTCATCTGCATCAGTTTTTGTGCTACATCTTTGTATGCATTTTCTGTTAACCATCAGGTTTGTCCAGCTCAGTACAGTAAGCAGATAATGTTGCTGCTGCATGTCATTCACTTTTTCATATGTTACTCATCTAGTAATAAATGAATACCTTATGGTCTTTCCTTCTCCATTTGATATTGTTGTGCAACTGTGCTGACTGTAAATGAAAATAATGCTTAAATCAAGAGGAGGGCTGATCTCAAAGGTTGGTTTTTATTGGCTTGCCTTCTTAAGGCCCTGAATCTACACTCTGACTTTCTTTTCAAGGCTCTGTAATTGTATTGTATACTGGCTGTCTAGTAACCATTGCTATATGGATGTTGTCTTTACCGTACTGCAATACTTAAAATGATGTTATAGTCTGATTAACTTCTGAATAATGACTCTCTTTTCATTCTCATGTGCTTGCTAGTTCTGTTCTGTGGGGTTTTCCTGTGGACCCGCTGGAAGAGTCATAAAGGTTTGAATGGAGGAGTTTACCATGTGTCTGCATATCATGATGACTTGGAGGACATCAGAGAAAATATCCTCAACTATAATGAAGAAGGGGGTGGGGAGCAGGATCAAGTAAGGATACTGCATTCAATTACTATGATATAGCTGGGCTGGGGGTTCACTGAACTAGTAAAATGCAAGGTCTGTTATGCATAACCTTGAAGACCTGTTAGTTGCATTACTGCAAATGACTGATGAATTTATTTACAGTGTTGCATCTGGTTTGGGATTTTTTATAAAAAGGTAAGTGCCCATAAAATTTTAATTTGTCGTATAGTAGAAGACCCTCTGGGAGTGATTTTTGGCTGCTTGTAGAATGTGTTTAGTAGTTAAAGAACTTATGGTCGATCCCTTTCTGGCTTTGTGACTCTGGAGATTCTGCTCCTGTCAGTGGCAATTACTGCAGCAGCAGTGAGGTAATACAAAAGCCAACATGAAATGTTCTTTATGGTCCATCTCTTTTGGAGATGTTCCTTCCTGACATTTTTCTGTTATTCCAAACATTAGCCATTGTTCACAGATTTAAAGTTATTCACAGATTTTAATTTGATAAGGGATGCAAGTACTACACTTGTATCTGCTTGTATTTAACACCTGGAATAAAAGAGGGCCCTTTTTGCAGTGAAGAGAAATATTCCAGAGTGAAAACCTCATCTTAATACATCACGCTTCACACAGGACAGGTGACTCTAACAACTCCATTTGTCCTTCACATGCATGGCCTACGTTTTAGTTTCCATTGCCACCCTGAAGTAATATAACAGCTATTACAGGAAATTGTTAGATAAAGTTTTAAATGGCTGTTTCAGTGGCCCATCATTTTGAAAAAAAAATGTGAAAGACTGAACTGCCCATTTTAAACCATTCATTTTACAAGAAGGTTTTTCTGAAGCTGGATCCCATAAAATACTCGGTATACAATTTTATTAAAAAATGTTACTCTCCATAAATCCCAGATATCTGTGTTCTCTGGACTACTTTACAGTTTTACCCTACAAAGTCCATATACTGAGGAAACACTGTGAATGCGTGAGATAGCTACAGGAGTTTCTCCAGTAAACATATTCCTATCATAAAACAGCACAATCATGCATACACTAAGATCCATAATCAAAATTCTCTCTCATCTTAGAGGACATACCGTTGGGCATATTCAGATCTTCCTGTTTCCTAGAAGTTTGTAGTATTCAGCTTTGCAGGTCATTGGTGACCTGGGCCAAAAATTTCCAAAGTGGCAATGGATATTGTTTTTGAGTGATTAATTCTTTGTCCATATAGTCAAACTGAGCATCCACATTGTCAGTTATGTAGGTTGAGCCCCGTGCTGTCATAACAAAATGATGTTCAATATATGTAGACAAAGAGATCATGCATGAATTTAATGATGAGGGCAAAACTGAAGAGACAAATGGCTATTTGCTCTGCTGAGATTTCATATCCAAAATAAATAGAAATATGCCTGCGAGAAATTTGGAGACACAGAATACGAGTAGGCCGTTGCACCTCTGGGTAAAACAGTTAGCATCATTTGCTATTTAGCTGTGTTACCAGTGACTTGGAAGCTGGCAGGGAGGATGATCTTGGGGTTGTAAATTGCCAGCTAATTATGATGCATCATTAGAGGAAATTCTGTGTCATTTTATTTTAAGGAATAAACAAAGCAATGAAAAATGATGCTAATATTATCTAGTTTGCTGTAGGACTGATTCTTAACCCTTTACTCAGGCAGATTCCAAGTTAAGTTTGCAAAAGCCAAATTACAATCTTCCATGGATTTTAATTGGGAGTTTTGGGCAAGTAAAAAATTCAGCAGTGGGTCATAGTACAATTAGGAATTGCTTAGAAGTTGTACTTTGCTGATGTATGATAAAGTGTGCTTAGCTTTGCTAATGATTTCGTCATGCTGGCATCTTCTTTTCTGGAATGGAAATTAAGCAGCTATTCTGTGTTATGTTAATGTCTTAGGGTGCCTGTACACATGATGAAATTTTCCTTTAAAGTGGCTTAATTGCCCCTGTGCACCGCTTTGATGGTGTCACCATTTACACCTGCGGTGGTGTATTTCGTTTTAATTTTGTCACGCTGTACATGTGTGGCAGTGTATTTTGCTTTAAATGACCTCATGTAGCAAAGTAAAAGACATCTGATGTATTTTAGTATGCTATGTAACAAACTGCAGCGATACAGCTGGAGAAGGCGCTGGAAGCCCAGGTGTGCTCGAGGAAGCTCGGACTTGGTGGGCTTCCAGAGCCCCGTGCACCACCCCGCTGCTTTCTCCAGCCTCTAACACGCCCAGCCACCCTCCTCCTGTGTTTCTGCACTGCCCTGGCGGCAGGCCAGCTCATTCCCAGGCGGTCCTATGTAGCAGGAAGGTGGTGAGGATGGTGCATGGGGTGCTAGAAGCCTGCTAAGTCCAAGCTTGCCCGAGCACACCTGGGCTGCAGTGCCCCATGCATGGTTGGATTGGTCTGGATGTTGCCTGTGGCCTGGAGTAGCACCTGCCCGCTAGCACACCCCTGGGCAGCGCCGCTGCCATGGAAGGAAGTACTGGGCCCCTCGGCAACTCAGAGGCTGCACGGCCTGGTGGCAGCTGTCATAGCAGACTTCACCAAGGGGGGGAAAAAAGTGGTGAGGGGCCTGCTTTTTTTTTTATTTTCCTGGAGGAGCCTGCCTGCCTCTCCCATAGCTGGTGGGGAGCTGCTGGTGGGCCAAGTGATCCATGAGCTGAAGGGAGCCCTGGACCTTACCTCCATGCTGGTGGCACCCACCTGCTGGCAGCCCACCCGGGTGGCCCCAGGGGGCTGCTCCTGCCATGGAGGGAAGCACCAGGTCCTGCGCAGCTCAGGGGCTATGCAACAGCAGCTCATGTGAACAGGCTTCACTGAGGGCGAAAAAAAAAGAGCGAGAGGCCTGATCCTTTTTCTTCTTTTCTCCCAGAGCCTGTCTGTGTCTTCTGTGGCTGGAGAGCGAGCTGCCAGTGGGCCCTGAGCTGTGGGGCCCCTGGTTCTTCCCTTTGTAGCAGCCACCTGCTAGCAGCTCGCTTGGGCAGTCCTGGGGGCACCACTGCCACAGATGGATGGTGCAGGGGCCCTGCAGCTCAGGGGCTGCTTGGCCTGCTGGCAGCTTGCCCCCTGGCCACAGGAGATACGGCCCCTTTTTTCTTTTTTTCCTCAGCAGAGCCTGCCTGCATGAGCTGTTGCTGGGTTGCACAGCCCCTGAGCTCTGCAGCAGTGGCACCATCCCCCTGCCCCCCGACTGCCCGGGTGGGGTGTTGGTGGGTGGGTGCTGCCCAGGAGCTCCACCACTGCAGAGGGAAGGACTGGGGCCCCCCCACCTGCAGCTCATTCCCTGGCTGAGGGAGAGGTGGGTAGGCTTGGAGGGGGTGGGGGGAGGGAGATCGGGCCTTTCACAGCTTTTTTTTTGTCCTGGTGGAGCCTTCCTGCAGCAGCGGGGGAGGGTGGTGAGCTGACGGAGGCCTTCACTGTTCTGTCACAGTGATGGAAATCCCTAAATTGAGATGGTCAAAACAATTAAAAACCCACCATTTAAATTTAGGGAGAACTAAACCTCTGGCATGTGTACAAGCAGCCTTGGAGTCCAGGCCTTTCAGTGCATAATCCTATGACTATTTGGCTAGAGGACTGTGTCCTACTCTTACAACTCTCCCTGACGGAAATGGTGCAGAGGCGTAGTTTAGTTCAGGGTCCTTTTAGGGGAATGCAGTTCTGGTCACTCTGCAGGCTCTGATCTGGCACAGTTGTAATCTTTTGGAAGGTGCAGACACAGCTGCATCAATGCTGTCCATTACCTTTAGGAGATGTGCAAATAATTTATCCATGTTAATCAGTCATGTCTATCACAGGCATTTCACACACCCCTGCACATAGAAATTCACCTCTGAGAATTAACCAATAGTTAACCTACACAATCCACCCTGTGCCTCTTTTTTTTTTTCCCGAAAAAGATTCAATTACTATCAATTTGTATGCTGTATTGATAGCTTTAATGACAGAGTTGTCATAGTCATGCCAATCTATTTCCCAGGATACTTCCACAGTTGGCTGGTAGTAACTTTTTAGTCACTACTATGACAGTCTAAGATTCCTTAGCCCATGGCCTCCAGAATCACCTGACCTACAGGATCCTTGCACTTGCTACTGGTTTTCAGTACAAGGAAACTTGGAAATCAGAGTGGAAACTGCTTCAACTATTGGTTTAGAACAGGGGTGCTCAAACTCCGGCCTGCAGGCCAAATATGGCCCATAGAGCCGCTGCATCTGGCCGACATGGATCCCCACTGGTTGGGAAATTTGGTGGTGACCACCAAATTGACCACCTTCCCTCTGTCAGATTCCCAAATCCCAGGCCCCACATGCCCGGTCAGAGCCAGGCTGTGTCCCCTTCCCCCCCCAAGCTGGGCTAGGTTGGGGCTGGGCCATGCCTTCTCCCCTCTCTCCCCACAAGGCTGAGCCAGAGCCCCTTTTCCTCCACAGGAAGCCAGAGCTCCTTTTCCTCCCTCATGGGGCCAAGCCATGCCCCCTTCACCCCCCATCCAGGTAACATCCTCCCCTCTACACCCTCCCAACCCAGAGAAGCCCCCTTTCCACCCTGCATGGTTGGGCTGCCCCCTGTCCCCCTATACATGGCTGGATGATGACCCCCCCCCCGCCAGCCCTGGATGCTGGATCAAAACCACCATGTAGTCTGTGATTTCATAGTTTCATGGTTGGAAGGGACCTGAGCAGATCATCAAGTCCGACCCCCTGCCACGGCAGGAAAGAGTACTGGGGTCAAATGACCCCAGCAAGGTGTTCATCTAACCTCCTCTTAAAGACCCTCAGGGTAGGAGCGAGCACCAATTCCCTTGGAAGTTGGTTCCAGATCCTAGCCGCCCTGACTGTGAAGTAGCACCTCCTGATGTGTAGTCTGAATCTACTCTCAGTCAACTTATGGCCATTATTTCTTGTTACTCCTAGTAGTGCTCGGGGGAACAGGGACTCTCCCATTGCCTGCTGGTTCCCCTTGGCCAGTTTATAGATGGTCACCAGATCCCCTCTCAGCCTTCTCTTGTGGAGGCTGAACAGGTTCAGGTCCTACCCTCGCAGGGCCTGCCCTGCTGTGCCCTGACCACGTGAGTGGCCCTCCTCTGGACTCTCTTCATCCTGGCCAAAATCCCTCTGGAAGTATGGCGCCCAGAACTGGACTCAGTACTCTAGCTGCGGCCTGACCAGTGCTGCATAGAGGGGGAGGATCACCTCCTTGGACCTGCCTGAGATGCATCTGTGGATGCATGACAAGGTGCGGTTGGCCTTCCTGACTGCATCCCCACACTGCCGGCCCATGTTCATTTTGGCATCAATAATGACTCCAAGATCCTTTTCTGCCTCTGCACTGATGAGAAGGGAGTTCCCCAGCCTGTAGGTATGCTGCTGGTTCTTCCTCCCCAGGTGCAGCACCTTGCACTTGTCGGTTTTGAAACCCATCCTGTTCTCATCCACCCACCCCTGTAACCTGTCCAGATCTAGTTGCAGCCTGCCCCTCCCCTCTAGCGTGCCCACCTCTCCCCACATCTTAGTGTCATACGTGAATTTGAATAAGGTGCTTTTCACCCCCTTGTCCAAGTCGCTGGTGAAGATGTTGAACAGTGCAGGCCTAAGGACCAAGTCCTGGGAGATCCCACTGCCCACATCCCTCCAGGTCGAAAATGACCTGTCCACCACCACTCTCTGGGTGCAGCCCTCCAGCCAGTTGGTGACCCATCTGACTGTGTAGGGATTGACACCACAGTTGCCTAATTTTTTAATGAGAATGGGGTGAGAGACAGTGTTGAAGACTTTTCTAAAGTCCAGAAAGACTACATCCACTATGATGCCTGCATCCAAGGATTTTTGTGACCTGGTCATAGAAAGCCACCAGGTTGGTCTGACGGGACCTGCCCTTAATGAACCCGTGTTGGTTGTCCCTAAGCATAATCTCCCCTGCTTGCCCCTTGCAGATGTGCTCCTGGATAATTTTCTCAGGGCTGAGGTAAGACTAACGGGCCTGTAGTTTCCTGGGTCCTCCTTTCTCCTTTTGAAAATGGGGACTACATTGGCCCTTTTCCAGTCCTCTGGCACCTTGCCAGAGCACCACGAGTGCTCGTAAAGCTGTGCCAGCGGTCCTGCAGTGACATCTGCCAGTTCCTTCAGCACTCTGGGGTGGAGATCGTCAGGACCTACTGATTTCGACACGTCCAGTCCCACCAGAAGTTCCCTGACTAGGTCCTTACTGACATTGGGCCTGGCTGTGCCTCACCTGGGTCCGTCAGGGATCCCGGTGAGGGGCATGATCCAGTCCCTGCTCAGAAAAATGGAGGCAAAGAACTGGTTAAAGGGGTTAGCTTTGTTGTCTGGTACAACCACCAGATCTCCAAGTGTGTCCTGCAGGGACCCCGCATTACCCGGTACCTTCTTTTTACCCCATATGCATTTTAAAAAAGGACTTATCTTTAATTTGGATAGCTGGTCCTAGTTCTGTCTCTGCCTTGGCCTTCCTGACAGCGCCCCTACAATCTTGAGCAATGGAGGTATAATCCTCCTTGGTGATGGCCCCTTTCTTCTGTTGTGTGTACGCCTCCTTTTTAGCTTTTAGGTTGGACCAAGCACTGCCCATTTGGCCTGCTGAGGAAAAAGGTTGAGCACCACTGGCTTAAAGCCATTCCTTCCAGCCACATTACTGTTTCTAAAGTAGCCTGTCCCAGCCTTGTTGCTGTGTTTAGCAGTGCTTGTTGAGAGGCCAGCAGACTTTCTAATCTGAATCTGAAAACAGAAATTGGAAACATTTTAATCAGCCTTATTTGGCTTCTAAAGGAAAATTTCAGCCTTGTTTTAAGCTGCCTATTCATATCTCATGCTGTAGGCAATAGTGAAGCAAAAAGGGTTGCAGACCTTGTTTCAAACCAAGGCGGACAGTTTTTGTTTCCCTTCCATAAAGATTTCACTATATTCAATAACACAGAAAAATGACACTCTCGTTTATCAATTTTAAAACCACAGAGCGTGGCTGTGACATGCATAAGGGCACTATTGCACTTGCTGTCATCAGCCTTTGCCATGCTTGGTGTTCTTAGGCTTTCCTAGAGCTGGCCCCAGGTGGCACAGATGCATTAATGGGCCAATACTTTAGTCTGGTGTTAAGGTCAAGTAGACTATTTGGCAATGTTTTTCTCATGAGCAAAAACTGCTTAGTCCATTAAAGCATGGAAAGTTTGCACCTGCAGTGAATTCTCATTTAACAAGAACAATTTCTCACTTCAGGATGCTTACAACATGGCAGAACTCCAGATGTCTATTCAAACCAGCCCAGCCTATTCTTTCTATAAGAAGAAAGGGAAGCTGACAGAGCTGAAAAGCCCGTTGAGCAGTGATGTGTCAGCCAGCCCAAAAGAGCAGCCAGAAGCACCTGCAACTACACAGAGCTCCTCCTTCGCCAGTGAAGACTTTGGTCGTTACTTATTGGATGTCGTTAGAGATGCTGACCAGCAGCCCCAGGCTTTGCCCTGCGATTCCCTACAGGTATATTACACAGAGGGAGAGGGTTCAGTTGCCAGCAGTCTCAGTACCCTGGGTTCCTTTGGACTGGATGAGGACACAGTGTATGATGACATCAAGGAGTGGGGACCCAAGTTTGAGAAACTAAGTGAGCTGTATTCGCATACAGAGGCAGATGATGTGTAGATGACTGTGTGCACTTCATTTAAAATCTTGAAAGCAATCATGAAGGGCTATTCAGTTGTTCATGCACTTGTTCTTTGCCATACTTTATGCATTATGACATAGTCAATCCTTTTCTCTTTGACTCTTGTGGGATGTAATCCATATTCCCACCAAAGAGCCTTTATCTGAATCTAGGAAATAGCAATGCAGGCTCATCTAGGGGGTAAATTCTGGACCTTTGGGCCATTTCCCTTTTGGGCCAGAAACCAAATGGAAAGAACAAAAGAAACTCTGGGGACCTTCTTAAAAAGTAGTGATTGGTTTAGGAAGAAAAGAGAATACAAAACATATTGCAGTCACATGAATAGTCTGTGGGTATTTTGGCAACTGTCTAGACAAAGCATGCATCTTGCCTTCTCTTCCTTGAGGAGTAAAGAAAAACGAGACTATATACAATTTTATTCTTTACGCGTTCACTTGAGTGTGATGTCTGCACTAAGGTGGAATCCCTGGCTCCATGCATCTCAGTGAGCTTGCTTTTCTTCTCTTTGGTTTAAAACTTAGCAAAACTCCTTTCTGCTGCTGCTAAAAATGAGCCTGGCCTTGAGAAGACAACAGGAAATCAGCTATTTGCAGCTGACCTCTTCACTTGGACTACATTAAAAGAGGCAGGGTTCCCTCTCTGGGGGCTGGACTAGATGACCTCCTGAAGTCCCTTCCAACCCTAATTTTCTATGATTCTATAATAAATACCCCAAAGATCAATTATTCAGAAATGCTGATAAATGCCAAAACCAGAAGCTTCAAGCTTCTAAAACAAGAGCTGATTTCTTTTGTGTAGTGCCCAAGAGCCAGAATTTAGGGCAAGCCTGAGTCATGTTGTTTGAATCCAGGTCCTGTGCCTCAAAGGATCATTGATCCATTATGGTGTAAAAACTATGAGTTGACCTGTGTTTATAATTAAATGACAGTAGAGCCCTGGTGCCACAACTCCCGTGCAGGGAGTGAGCAGTGGTGGCAGTTGGGGTGGGCAGATCCCCTTGCAGACCCCTGCAGAGCGGGGAATAACCCCCCTACTTGCCCCTCGCCACATAAGGGGGCATGCTGGCTGGCCTCTGGCGCTGCTTCCGCCACTGTGGCAGCGAGGGAGGAGTGCCCAGCAGACCCCAACTGAGGTCTGTGGGATACAGAGGGGGATTAAACCCCTTTCCTGGCCGGTTCACTTTAGGCTGCTGCCGTGGCTGGGCATACCCCCACTGCTGGAGCAGACAGCACAGCCCTGAGAGCATGCTGGGAGGACTCTGGTTTAACTTAAACCAGGAATGGGTCTGGGCATGAATACCACATGCCACTGGAGGCTGGGGCAGCACGGTGAGCTCCCATCAGTGGCAGCAGCGCTGTTGGCGGCAGGAGAGTGGCAGTGGCGAGCAGTGAGCTCCCACAGGCAGCCATGGCACTGTTGCTGGTGGGGGTGGGGGGTGGCAAGTGCCAACCAGCAGTCGGTGACTATCCACAGATGCTGCTGGCAGTGGTGGTGGTGGTGATCAGAGGCTACCCACAGATGCTGCTGGCAGTGGTGGCGGTGTGTGGTGAGCGGTGACTGCCTGGATATGCACCCGAGATTTGCGGGGTACACCACCAATCTCAGGGGGTGCACGTGTACTTGTGTGCACCCCTTACGCATAGCCAATGGGTCTGGGACAGAAGTTGTATAAACTGGTTTGATCTGAATCAGTTAAGTCTGATACTGCATTCAACCAGATTTATCTCAAACTGGTTCCAGCCATTTTGAAACTGATTTATGTGCACTGAACTTAAGTTCTGTTACAGGTTTAAACCAGTTTATGATCACTTAAACTGTCCCTAGCCTATGTGTTTGAAGTGGGCCCAGAAGAAAGAGGAGCAGCCAGCAGTGAGCGGGCAAAGGAGTGGTTGGAAGAGAAGAGCCTGCAGCTGTCTCCCCATGGCAGCCTACACTTATCTCCTCTCTCCTAGTGGCACCCTTCTAAGGCTAGTTGAGAATCACTGTCTTGCATGGCATCAGCTTGGGGCTGCACTCCTCAGAATGAGAAGCTTTGGATCCACTGTTTTAGACTCTGCTGTCATTTAATTATAAACACAGGTCAACTCATAATACTTGGCATATGGGGCAAAACACTGCTATCACTTACTCCAGTGCCAACTTACTGTCTTTCATGAAGCAGCAGAGTGTGGCAAAAGTGGCATTTTGCCTTTGACACCTGGAGATGGTGTAGACATGCAAATCCAAAAGAAGAAAATGCTCTCAGTTAAAATAAATGTGTCTCTTCTGTTTTGTGGATCCAGAAGTCCTTACTCAGTGGAGTCAGAAACCATCACGGGAAAGTCAGATGGCTGAAGCCCTTTTTTGCATCCAGGCTAATTCAAACAGCTTAACTAACTTCCGATGAAACAACTAACTAGCACAATAAGAGAATCCCAGATATTGTCTGTGACAGAAAATAACCCAGCATAATAATTCTGAGGAATTCTGGCAGTGCTTTGAAGAAAATGAAACCTCAGAGTAACTCACAGTGGGTGGAACCTTTTCATCAGGAATGGATGATACGTTGCAAATTGATCAATCCTTTTGAAACTCCTTCCTTTGGGTAGCTAGATTGCTATATTGGATTTTTGGTTAAATTATTAACACTTGAAACAGAAAACACTGTACAATTCATTTCAATCTTCTTAAGTCTGCATTTATATTTATTAATTACATTATAAATGCAAGACTAAAGTTAAGTTGAAGTGCAGCAATAGCACAGCTAGGAATGTTATTTTCTTTCCCTGGCCTTGAAAATAAAACCTTGAATAAGGTTTGTAAGTGCTGCTAAGTTCATTCATTCTTTTTTCAGTAAATGAAGCATAAAACCATGAGATACGATGGTATCTGGAAAGGAAGAGAAATGAGGAATTAAGAAGCTGAAAATGGAGAAATGGAAGATCAGTCAGGGAAGGTGAAGAAGTGAACTAAGATGTTGGCATTAGTATCAGAGAGGTCCTTGAAACACCTTGGGAAAACTCAGTGTAACATTTTGAGAAGCACCTAAATGACATAAACACTTGACTCCCATTTTCCAAAGCAACTTAGATCATTAGAATATGCCAGTTTCTGGAGTCACTGGGTCTGGACATACCACATACAGCAGGATGCTTTGCACAGGTTTTGTGCACTAGCAGAAGCTACACAGGGACAGAGACTGGGCTATTCTGGGTAGCTGCTCAGCAGGTGACTGTACAGTGTCTTACCACTAACTGGTGAGGGGATAGGCAATCTGTCTACAGCAGACAGCTACCCCAGGATAATTCAGGATGCATGATACCTACACTGTTTTACTGATGATTTTTAGTGGTTTAACTTTAAACCAGATTCAAATAGTTCATCAAAGTAGGACTTTTAGGTGTCCACTCCTTGTTTCCACCACCATGGTGACTGATTATCTAGGTTTAAACATATCCTGTCCAAGCCTCAAACCATTTAGGTGCTTTTAAAAAATCTCATCATTAAAAATCTTATGGTCTGAAATTTAAGTGCCCAGTTATTGTGAAATTCTTTTCAATAAAGCTGGTGAAATATAGTTGGAAAGTATCCAACATTTTGGACATAAAACAAGATTTCAGACCTGGACTCTTCCTCCAAGTGCAGTAACATGCAGCATAGTTTTTGATGAAGAATTAGCAGTGGCCTTCCCCAAACTAAGTGAGTGTGTGTATCTTCATTTGCACGTTTCCTTTATGTCCATGGCAGAGGCCATGTGCTTTGCATAGCTGCCAGTGGAGAAGAGTGCTGCAGACAGGGGCATCTGCAACAGGAACAGAGGCGACAGGGCAAAGATCATTCCAAACCTTTGCTGCAAAATATCCTAATCCAAGTCATCATGTGACTCTAGGTCAAACTATACTTTTTCCCACCTTGCTCAGTTCAGTTAAGAGATAAGCGTGTATTATCTTGCTAATGCAGACATGCTATGGATTTGTGACACTCTGGAGGATTCAGGCAGCAGCTGGCACCTCCAGAGATGTGGCCTTTCCATCAGGAAGAGATAAAATAGGAATATTTTTTTTTTAATAATTTTTGTTCACAGGAAATGTAACATATTAATTACAATCTAATTTTACAACTTTCCTGAAAACAAATTTAAAGTTGGACTTTGCTATGAGAGAAATGTTGGTTTAATAGTGTTGCACTGCAAACAAGCCAGGTATGCTGGGTTCTGTCTCATGACTGTAGCGGTTACAAACATTTTATGAGAAATGGAGCTAGCCATTATCCCTATCCTCTTCCAAGAGCAATAGAAGTTTCCCAGTGTGTCTGCTGCCTTCTCCCGATCCCTGCTGTTATGGTCTGCTGTCATTCTGGTTGTTTTCAATCTAATTTAGGCTGTAAGCTCCTTGGGGCAAGGACTGTCTTTTTATTTGCTTGCAAAGGGCCATCACATCTATGGCACTATATAAGTAATAAATAATGTTGTATATATGACATGCACTGGTTACATATATAGTTTCTGTGTTGGTAAAATGTGTGGTCTTCATTCTAAAATGATGATTCTTCCCAAGCTCTCAGCCTCCTGTCACAAAAGCAAAGTGCAGACACTTGGGAATGCTGGAAGTTAGATGGTGTTAAAAATGGCCACCCAATCTAAGGTAGGTCCAGATGGGGGCTGGTGGGGAGTGGAAGGATGGGGGGCAAGCAAGCTGCAGTGGAGGGGAGGGACTGAAGGTCCTTAGGAGCAACTGGGGGATAGGAGGGGCAGCATCTGTGGGGAGACAGGGGGTGAGGCAGGATTCATGGGAGTGATTGGGAGGTTGGGAACACAAGTGGCATTTGCAGAGGGATCAGGGGAGCAGAGAGGACCTGCAGGAACCTATACCCCACCATCCCGCCCACCCTCCCTCCAGCGATACTTACTTGCTCAGGTCCCAGCAGTGGCAAACACTGATAAATCTGACACCCAGAGCAGCTTGTGAGT
>NW_017728915.1:23210298-23286126 GCF_001723895.1 Crocodylus porosus | reverse complement strand
TTGGTGGGCTGGGAGGGTTGGCTGGTTTATGGAGGGGATTGTCCATCTGGAAGTGGGAGGAAGGGGCGGCGGCGGCTAAAAGTAGCCCAGTGCCAGGGGATAGGCACAAAAAGCATAGTCTTGGTACTGGGGCCAGCAGCAAGGCTTTCCCCACCCCAGGGCTATATAGGCAATTGAAGTTCCATGCACTAATCTAACCTAGATTAAGTTTGAGCATACATTAATCCAGGTCTATTTTTGACTGAGTTCTGCCATTTTTAGACTGGTCTATGTGCACAGAACTTCTGTACTGTTATGGGTTTACACTGATTTCCAATCACTGAGACTAGGTCTAAGTGTAAGGTTTGCACCCGGGGGAACTAAGTTAGAGAAGGGTGCCATTTTTACCCTGATCCACCTTCCCCATGAATGTCTGCACTTAGGTAACTGCCCACAGATGTCAGTATAGTTCCTGCAGGACTGTACTAACCCCATCGAGCACATTTACTATATAGTAACTACCAGCCTTTTTGTTGAAACTATTGGACTTTGCACAGTAAACTACAATATTCACTGGGTCATGGTGAGTACAACTTAACAGTCTAGTGGAGAGGTCACTATCAGGAGACTCCCTGGGGTCCAAGTCCATGAATCAGTCAACATTAAATATCTAAATTAAAAAATATTTCTGTTTCTAAGCAGGCATGAAATGCAGAGCTCCCTCTAACTCAAGCTCAAATAATCTACTGCTACAAACCTGTTTGAAGATGATGCATAAATAGGGAAAATGTAATTTAAAACAGGAAAAGAATTAAGTCATTCAGCTTAAACATTTCTACACATACAGTGTTTTAAAAGAAAAACTTGTTTCTTCACTAAACTTACTTGGATAAAACAGCAATAGGTAAAAGCTATTCTACATTGTCTAAAGTAAACATAAGCCCCATAAGTTCACTGGCAAATTTGCCTTGTTTACTTGTTTCCAGCTCCGACTGCAATTCATATGAATGATATGTATCGTTTTATATCCAGAACACATGGCACAAAGACTTTTATGACAACAATAATTAATTCTCAGAGGAGTTGCACTGACCTGGGAGAGTATCAGGGTACATAAGGAGACGTTCCTGCTACTTTGAGACGGTGGTCCAGGGCAAGGCAGGGACTGCACTTCTTCCTTGCTTTTACGCAGACCATGCAAAGGTTGGGGGAAGAGCCTTTGTACCTTTCAATGGCCCATTCTTAGGAGGTTTTACCACCTTTTATGAGTTGTGACAACAATTCTGCACATGAATTAAGGCAACTGAATAAATGGGTTCCACAGAGCTACTCATGTGCAAGTACGTTCATATCTGGGGTTTACAGAGTACCCAGAATACAATAATACAGAGGTTAGACAATTTGAGAAATGTAACAGAAATGAATGCTATCTGAACATAAAATATACTTTTTAATTGCAGTAATAAGCTATAAATAATCATTCGCAGGTTTCCACTCTATTAAAAATCCACCTTTCCTCCTACCAGGGACTGCTAATCATTTCATTTCATTTATCTGCTTTAATTAGTATGCTGCTGTTCTAATTACTGTAGAAGCCTTAAAATCATGCCTTTTAGCTTGTTCCCTCTGCACACAGATGCACACAAACATTTCCCTATTTCTTTACAAAAATGCTTATCAAAGAGAGGCACTGACATCTCTCAAGAACGGAGACAGCTGGCTCGCCTACAAAAAGCTTGGCAACCTGGGGGAAAAAAGAAGAAAAAAATTTAAATACAAAAAATCAAGTAGGTCCCTAGGTAGTTGGATTTTCAGTAATCTGGTACTTTTACTAATCTCCTTCCAAGTTCTTTACAGACTTTAACATGTAGTAAGAACATTTTATTTCCTATAAAATATTTGTATGGGTCTAAAATTTAAATAATCTTGTGGATATAAGTATTTAATCTGCGGCCTGTCAGCTACAGTAATCTTCATGTTTTTTCTTTTAAAATAGCATTCCGAGTATAACATGTAGCCAAGGCACTGAAAAGCTGACTTCCATTAGTTTGTAATACTGGGCAGTGCCAAGGGGCTCAGGAGTGAGGCAACACTGGGAAAATGTGGCTCCAGGTGTCATTTATCCTCTTAACAGAGTGCAGGTGTAGAGATCAGGAGGACGTTGAGCAACTGTTGATTAGAAACACAGGTGACAGCTTGGTCTAACATCTCGTGAGTTGTTTGTGCTACTTACTGTTGATGCTAAGGAATGAGAAAAAGAAGAGCATCCAGTTTAATAGAAGGCACTGAAAAAGGGTTCATTATCCTTGAGTAATAAATTTAGTTTGATTATCCTTGAGTAAATAATTTAGGTTAGATGCACAGATCACATGCTGGTAGTTAAATCCATAGCTTTACTCAATCCATGGTTTGCACCCAATTCTCTTTAGTGGCAAAAAGCCCCTGAAGAGTTCCATCATGCATAAAAGCTTGTTCTAACCACCAGTGAAACAGGGACCTGGACAGAAATGTTAGCAGATTTGTGTCTATATCTGTATATGTCATTTCTGTATTTAAAAAAAAAAAAAAAAAAAATCAAGCCTATTTTAGGTCCTTTAAATTCAAATAAGGCATCTGCCACATGCAGTTATTCTCTCCAGTTTCTCCCCCTCAAAGAATACATGCTTCTTTCCATCATGAAAATGATTAAAGCTTGAGAAAACCAAAAAGCAGTACTATAGTTGATCCTTATGGGTCAAAGCAAATTTTATTTACCACTACCAGTATAACTTCCTAAGACAGCCTGCTGCCCTCACTAAAACTAAGTGCAGGAACTGCCTTGTCAAAACTCACGACTACTAAACCATTAACTTACAAATTCAATCAAAGTGACTTTAGCAAGCCATCAAGCCACAAAGATGATTAAAAAAAGTATTAACCCTACATGTCATATAACAAGCTTACATTAAGTTTCAAACTTCTGACAGAGAACTGACTTTTAGAGAACACAGGAGACTTGAGTGAGGGACAGGCTCCATAATTACTGTTATTAACTACCTATACAAAAATAAAAACCAGTCCTCTGCTGTGAGTTTAAAAGAACACAGCTTTATTTAGTATACAGTGATCATAACATCTCAGTACAATATATTTATAAAAACAACTGTATGTTAGCTCTCACCAGCAAAACACTGAAAACAGAAATGGAAATGCACTTTTGAATCCCAAAGGCTTTTCTCACCTAAAAATATATATCCTGGGTTTCTGATCTAAAAAGTCCTCTACCCTTGTACTTTAAAGCCCTAATGCATCATTTTTATCGGTTCAGGAGCTGTCTATGGATGTTATGTCATGTATCCAATAAGTCATCAAATTACGTATTTATAGATATGCCTACACAAACAAAAGCTGCCATAGTTTATACAGGCGGATCAGATTTAGTACAACCAGAGAGAAGTGCCACAATAACCACTAGGCTCTGCGAAGGTGTGGGGTGAGTTGCACTTCAAGCACAGGCAGAGGTCTATAAAAGGAATTCAGATTCTTAATTCACAAACATGATCACAGCAAGAAACAAAAAGGACAACATAACTATCCACCCCTCCACAACAAACCAGGCTTTGGCTATAAGAACTCCAGAGAAGAGGGAATTTAGCCCTTTACTACTGTCAACCTTTGCTGGTAGGGTATCTTTCTGGTTGCTTAAGTCCAATGAAGTCTCCAATTGGGCAAAGTCTTTCCCAGCATGCTCTCCTTTGGTTTAAGTCATCCCTTTAAATCTGGAAGAGAGAAGCAGCTGCTCCCCTAAGGTGACTTGCTTGGAGTATAACCCTGTTCACTGCCCTGCCTTCTTCTCCAGCTGGTAAGTGTTTTGCTTCTGTTGTATTTGACTTTTCCTTATTTACTATTTTAAGGAGTTGGCACAGCCATATGGTTAATTAGTGCCATAGCCATGTAACATGCCTTTCCATCTTTGCATTAATTCTTTCGGGTGCCAGAAAATTTAGGCGTAAAGCATATTTAAGCCTTAAAGGCTCAAATGACTGGTGATTTCAGAAACTACAAAAACTTTAAACGTGTTTCAAAGGTCTTCTTTCTTATGCTTTTGGAAATTCTGTATTATATAAACTGAATTCCCTTTTGGTCTAGGGTCTGGAAATCAAGGACCATGTTTCTGATAGTTTCCAAAGAACAAAGTTATCTTGGGCTCTACTATATAAATGTCTTTTGGCACTTCATTGATTCTTTAAGAGACTTGGATTTTTTTTGGCAACTTTAAATAAGAGCCTGTATTAAAAATAGAAAACATATAATCTATTTCAAAATAAATGGCTGGAGTCCGGATTTTCTATGCTTAATTGTGTTGTGTCTGCAAGCATGACTCCTAGAATCAAAAAGCTGATTTTACATTGTAATATTTAATTTAATTACAGCAAAGATACTGCGCCTTTAAAAAGATACTACTGCATTTTAAAATAAGACAACATGGATCTAGACACACTGTACCTTACATGTGCTTGTTTTCAATTACTGCAAGGCACTCATTGAGGAATTTACTGACCCATGCTGTCAGCAAGAACAGGCATGCATCATTACGGGCTTAATTAAAGTTTTAATACTGATTAAAATGTTTTATTATTGTATTATGTTAAACTGCGCTGGTCTCCAACCTCATTAAGGAATACAGGATAGAAATTATTCAGGAGTTTCAGTCGTTCAGTTTAACAACCTCACTACTGTCAATGTTTGATTTAAATACAGTTTGATTAAAGCACACTTTCCTTTTGTGTTCACATGAAAGTGCAGAAAGATGTGGAATGCTGCTTAATGAGTATTTACTGAATATAAAATTGTTTGAGCATGTGATATGACCATCTCTACCCCTGCAGTAATTTACCTCAGTACAACTGCAAAGGGAAAACACTTAAATCATTTGGAATTGGAACATAGCTCAGTTGTGAAAGTTAATCTCATTACACATCTTGATTAAATTAAATGTTGAGTGTGCTATGAGTACCACTTTAAGTTTCCTGTCATTAGAAATTAATTGCAACAGTAATTAACATAAATGAATTATCTGAGCAGGCCACATACACTCCTATAGGTGTTCAAATGTTAATTCAGCATTGGCCTAGAGGCACTTACTTGATCATCACTCTTTTGCTTTTCATAAGGAACTACTATACATTAGCAGGTGCCTAGGTAAGGTTGCAAAGTGTTGTTAGGTTTTCACACAGACCTAGTCTCTACATTTAGTATAAAAACAATAAGCTGCACCAAGACGCTGTAGAAGTGACATGTTTCCTACACAACAGTTAAAAAAGTTGATAGAATTAATAAAGGTCTAGCCTGGGAGAAATACAAAGGCTAAAAACAAAAACACAAAGTTTTCAATGGTTTTTAAGTTAAGCTGCATCTTCATTGTCAGCCCCAAATCAGCTCTAGATTCTGAGGGTGAAGAGGAGAGAAACAGTGATCATGTGCTTTTTAATTCTTTTTTTAAAGAAAAGAGACCTGTTTTTTTGTGTCTCGAATACTAAAAAGCAAGGCTCCGAGACATGCTTATGCAGGTGCATGTGTGCATTCACATACAAACTTCTGTTACTGTCAAGGCAAAACACTCCCCATATCATACTGGCAGTGTTCAACTTCAGTATTCTGCACCAGCTATTGGAAGAGATTCACTTAGAGAAAAATCTCCCATTAGTGCAGAGTACAGATAATAAATAGTGTTGTGAGAATCCCAGCGGAGAATTTTTTTTGTTATCATTTACTCATGGTGAGTAGTTTAAATTAAGAGATTACCAATGTGCCACATACAGCAACATGCTCCAGCATGAAAGACTCACAAGAAATACACAAAGACCCATCATCAAAAGTTAAAACAGCATAAAAACAGGCAACACACATCTGTATAAGTAAAGTGTTAAAACAACAATAAAAACTACTTTATTCTCCACAGTGTTTTCACTACAAAAGGCTCTGATTTTCAATCAGATGCACATGCTGGGAGCTTTACACCCATACAGAGCACCACTGAACCAAAAAGAGAGGCTCTGCTTAAGCAACGTGGTCCACCTTGAAGTATCAGTTTGGACAACTGAGGCTAATGCATATTTAGTAATGAGACAGCAAGGCGTACCTGCCTTCACTGAATTTTTATCATGTTCAGCTTACAGTAGAATATCCAAACCCCTGAGCAGAATTATACAGCTTGATCATTCTGCAGTTCTGAGGCAAACTACCTGTTCTGTCCATATTTTTTAGTGAGCTAAACATAAAATTCAGCTTCTGGAAAAATTCTGTGGCCTATATGTGTAGAGATCAGACTCAATTATGATGGTCCCCTGCTACCATTAGTGTAAAAATCTAAGAAAATTTTGGCAATGTCAAGAATGTGATCAAAACTAAACTGTCTGAAACTAACCTAGGAATCACAGTAATTAGCCAAGGAACAATCAATGTAAAATGCCTTTAGAAATGTAACACTTCTGTAAACGTCTTCAACACTTCCCCTTGTGGACTGAGTATTAAAATATTAAACTTGAGCCACAGTTGGGAATTCATGCTATTTATGCTTAGTGAGCTTGTAAACATGGAATGTTTTGTTCTGAAATACTTGAGTAAAGTATAAGGTATATGCAGGTAAATTTTTTTTAATTTCCTCACAAAAGCGAGGATACGCTGAAGGCTTCAAATTGGGTTCATTGTCTCCTACGCCATCCATGATCTGTAAGGAAAGTGAACAGGTCTGTGAAACACCCTTAAGTATTAAATGGTTACAAGTCATAACTCAAGTTTTCAAAATTCTCTCTCCCTCTTTCTCTCTATGCTCAGAGAGTCTGACTTAAGACTGAACCAAACAGGAGGAAGAGAATCAAATTAAACTGTCAGACATTACAATAGCATCACAATGGATGAAAAGCTAAAATCTAAATCTGGTTTATGCATGGTGTAGGAGCTGTGTGGTGTTGGCAGAGGAGCTGTGTGGTGGTATGTAATCTTTAGGGCTCTACACTGTGAAAGGCACAGGTCCTGGGTATAGCCAAGTAACTTACATGCAACAAAAACTCTTCATCTGCCATCCGAGTTGAAACTCAGAAATCCACCCACCCAGCCTCTGGATGAGTATGCACAGGAAACGGTATGCACATGTAGTATTAGTGTGAGGTGCAGCACAGAGTAACTATTTCCATCCTATTATGGGTTTCTCCCTCATTACATACTACTGGTTGAACCAGCCAGATTTCCTGTAGGTTGTATTCCTCACCTCAAGAGGTCTCTGGGCCTTGGTCCTTACTCTTGTGTCAAAAATGGAAAAGAAGTAAGCTGCCTTAGACTATTATGTTAAATGCTTTCCTACTAGCAGAAATTAAACAACACGTATTTCTTTTTAAGGCCTTGTACAGTACTTACATGACCATTAGCTATATCAAGTAGGTCACGTAACCGACAGCCTCTGCTGTGCCGTCTTTCATAACATATGCTGTCCTCCAAGATCACATAGTCTGTGCCAAAAGACCTCAGTGTTCGGTATACTTCCTCTGGAGATCTCTTTGCATATATCTGATAAACCTGAAGAAACAGAAATGAAGGTTTAAGAGCAAAATGGGTTAATTAATACTGTAGATCTTTTTGTCTTAATTCATTATTTTTTCAACTTGATTCACAAGATAGAAAGAGATGGGAGATGTAGGTTAGAATTCCCTTCAGCTGAGAAGGACCTGGAACCCACACTTCCTGGGTGGTGAAGCCACTAAACTATTAGGCAAAAGGCAGAACCACCACCTCCCCATCCTTGGACAATTACGTTTGAAAAACGAACAAGTCTTGCTCAGTTTTTTCAAAACCTACTTGTAGGTGCCTACTATGGAGAGAGGATTCTGGGCCCTGAAAGGACAGAAGCATCCATCCCTGTTTGGGTAGCCAAGTTCTAGAGATGCTGAGTCGCATCACATCTGTGTGCCTGCACTTCCTAGTAGTTGGCTTCAAGCTAACCAAGCTCCTTATTTAGCATGTGGGTTTTCTGATCACTGAGCTAAGGCACCTGTGTCCCACTATGTAAGAAGCCTAAGCACCTGACTTAGAGCTCTAACTCCCACTCCAAAGGCCAGGCACCTAAAAGACAAACCTTATGGCACTGAACTTGGAGATATCTAAGACCTCCCTTACATCTGGCCCAAAGTCTCCACTGCACTTCATGAAGTTTCTGGCCAGTTTCTTCATCTGGAGTTCAAACTCCTTGGGAGTTTAGGGGTATTTAAAGTAACAAGGGCTGTCCTACTTACTGTAACTCTTTCAAGTTCTTACAAAGTGAAATATGGATTTAAGAGTTTTCAAAGGTTGGTTCTTGCATGTTTCTAGTGTCATGCAGCTCAGCCTTACTTGATGTGTTTTGCTGCTTCAGCAAGAATGTGGGAAGAAGAATAAAAGGTCATAGAGAAGTTGAGTGAAATTCTGACCTTAATGAAGTCAATGGCAGCATAACCATTAACTTCAGTGGGACCAGAATTTCATCCTCTGGTTCTGTGAAAACCATGAAGTAGAGTAAGTCAGCGTTTGCTCTTGCTGCTGAATTAATATCCATGAATCCCTCATCAAATTTAGTTCTCTAGGGAGAGTTACAGAAGTGCGTTTTCCCAACATGACACATTAATGGAGGAACTGAAGTTTATCATCAGTCTCTTATCCCAGCTGACCCTTAAGAGCCAGGAAATATTCTCCCCTGTTAAGCAACATTGCTATATTATTCAAATGGATTAAGACCAGTCTAGCACTTTAAGTTATGTATGAACACTTATAAAATTTTAGCTAAAACTTCACTCTCCACAAAGGAGACTTCTGACCTACTTCAGCTAAAAGCCACCTCGCTGGGAGCACTGAAACAAACATACTTTGGAGCATTCACTTAAATGTCAACAGATCTGTTCTGTGGCAGTCATGGCAGGGAAACAAGTTTAAACTTTCTCCATTGAAAATATCCCCTCATTTAAGAGAGATGTCTCTTAACTCATGCACTGATTTCCATGCGTGACAATGGATAGTGTAGTTTACACTAATGAATAGGTACACTAATGAATATGGTTCTGTCCTGGGTGCTGGCCCCACACTCTTATTGCCCCACAATCCTACGGTCTCTATGGAGACAGGCCAGGATTTGCACAGCAGGTCATGTAGCTAGGTGGACAGGATGGAGCTGCAGGCAGGTGGGAAGCTGTGTCTGGGAGTGGAATGGGTAGGTGGGGCTGGGCTCAGGATTGTGGGACAGTGCAGGGCCAAGGATCAGGAGAGAGCTGCAATTCACTCCTCGCCTGCTCTTACCTGCAGAACCAGTGCCCGTCACAGGGCCCCTGCCCTAAGCCTAAGCCCTGTCCCTTACTGTCACTGCCCCATGATCCTGCCCTGTGATCCTAGTCCTGCCCGCCTGTCCTGCTTTCAGACACTGCTCGTGGCCACATCTCATCTGCCCAGCCACATATCCTGCCTATATGGGTCTTGGCACTGGTGGTGGCTGCAGGGTAGGTGGGCTAGGGTGTCCAGACAATGGGGCTGGGTTGGGCAGTGGTGGCTCAGCAGCTACATGGCTCCAGCCCTGCTGTGCGCCTGGTGGTGGTGGGACCAACTGCACATGCAGGACCCACTGCAGGCTGGACAAAATCATTTGGTGGGCCAGATCTGGCATATTTTGTCCAATCCTGGTATAACCTATAGCATGCCCTGGGTGGCCTACTGTAAATTGCAGACCTGAGAGATTCTCAAAATGATACAGAAAGCACAAAGGTGCCTAAAAATTACCTTTGCCATAAGCTCTTTCTGTGCTCAAGCTCTGAGGCATGGATATGTGACCCAAGCATTACCATGCAGAGATCCCTAGGTCTGCTTGTTCTTAACATCGCTACATACCACTAACCTGTGCTATGTAGACATGACCTAAAAAGATACAAGAGCCTGGACACAACGTAGCAGCTGCCCAAGACATTAAGAGCTTCATGCACTAAACCAATTCCTTGATTCATAATTGACACTAGGAGCAATGAATGGTGATTTCAGTTTCAACATTCCATTAGTGTCCACGTTTCTGTGGGATGAAACCAGCTGAATTATAAATGATATCTAGTTGAGGAGCTCAGAAATGTTCTTACCTGTTTTGTTCTTTCTCGCAGACTCTTGTCCTCATAGTGCGGATGATTAGTCAAGATCCTTCCAGTACACAATTTAACTCCTGCTAATAGCTGCATGCTCCCAGCAAATGCTGCTGTCTCAGGAGTGTTGGACCTAAAAAATTATCATAATTTTGAGGATATCCTGATGGTGGCTTGTTGGGTTGTTAAAATTACAAATCAGGAAGAAATATATATTGAAGGGAGGCTTTTCACCTCCCTCTCATTTCAGGGAACAGACTGTTTGACTTTAGTACATCTAATATTTCCCAAAGTAAAAAATATTTCCAATGAATCCTTTAAATAATGTTTCCTAAAAAATTGCAGTTTGTCAAAGATGTAAAAGGCATGCCTGTATGTTCATCCTCTGTGGTCCAAACGGACAGGCTCAAATATTCCAGACACAATTCAAGAGGCTTGCTGAAAAATTCTAAACCACATGCATATCTCGGATATGTGCCCAGAACTAAGCTTTTTGGGTGAAGCCTATTTCAATTTATAATAGGCTGCCTTGGTTTATAAAGCCTGTGAATATTTGGAAGCTTCTGCTACTGTGTGAGATAAAGTAGCTTTTCAAAAAATATGTTGTGATGTTTAATTTTCCAGCAATACAGTGTTGGACAGATGCAATCAATTTGAATATAAGAATTTTTTTAAATTGTTATTATCCCTATATTCATTTGGAACAATTTTTTGTTCTAACGTGAAGAAAACTCTTTCCACCTACTTCAGTCATGAAAATTACAACCAAGAAGATTCTAAACAAGAATTATTTGTATTGTGCTAATGCCTAGCATCCACAATCAGTATCTGAACCTTTCCCTGGAATTTACCACATAACTATCTGACAAGTTTCAGGCTAAGGATATAATAAAAAGGGGGATGCGGTAGCAAAACCCCCACAATAATTTAATGTACTAAAAATACAGTATATCTGCTGCCCAGCTATTGTCTACTGTTGGGTAGGCATGGTGCCCAAGATAGGTTTTTTTGGACAGAATAAATTATGGCAAGTAAAAAGAAAAACGGAAGTGGGAAAGGGATTTGTAGGATAAATACCTGAGAAATGCACCCCATAGGCCCACAATCAAGAAATTGTGCCATTCGTATCTAAATGTGTTTTCTTCGAAAGCTACTAAATGCACCTGCTAGTGTTTAAATATTTGCCCTCTGAAGTCTTGGCTGTAAATTATCACTTTTCTTTAAACTGAGCTCCATGATAAGTTTTGAAAATGTTAAGAGACAAGCATTGCATTTTGCTTCAGCCCTTCGGGAAATAATACTTAGGAATGAATTAATATTTATCACAAGCCTTTCCTAAAACTTCTTGCGCTGCCATATTAATCTCATACAAAGAGGCCAGAGATAATATTTTAATATGCCAGTTCAACTTTACTGAAAAACTAGTTTTTTGGTCGTTTATAAAACTAGTCTCATTTAAAATTCTGAAAATACTTAATCTCTTTTTAATAATTTATTTGCACTTAAAACATTCAAAGTCACAAGTGCCATGAAGAAAGTGTTTCATCAAATGAAAATGTATTAGTCTTGGAATTTAACGTTATACCCCTTTGCTCGTTGTCAGCTAGGACATCCCTGAACCAGCAACACGCACAGGACTTACCACTTGTGCTAAAGAGCCTAAGGGCTAGAATCTACCAAGGGGCCTAGGGTCAGTGTAATTTAGGTGTTAAAATTCAAAATTGATCCTCAAAACCCCCAAAAGTATTCAAAATTTTGCTGGTAAAGATCTCTAGGAGTCTAACTTTCTACTTAGAGAATGCTTCAGGGATGCCTCAGTTTTGTCAGTACTCAGCAGAGCTGCACTTTCCTAATCCCTTGACCCAGTGATGCTCAACTTTAACTCTTTGGACGTTGAGGGCCAGATGAGGGGTGTGGAGTCGGCCTGTGGGCCAGATGGGAACCTTACGCTGCCTCCAGCCAGCCCCTGTGCCCAGATCAGGGCCCCCACCCACTTCCACACATTGATCTAGTGCAGGGGTTGGAAGGAGCCACCCCAGGGCGCACACCCAGGGTGTGGAGGATGGAACCAGGACAGGGGAGGGACATTCTGTGTCCTGCTGACTTAGGCTGGGAATGACAGGTGTGCCACTGGCACAACCTCTGCTCAGCAGCTCAGGAGCCCTGCTCCCCTTCTGCCTCTATCCTACCTGGGGTGAAACAGACAAAGCCCAGGGACTCCCATGCCACCAGAAGTAGGGGTCCAGCACACCTCCCTTTGCTGGCTGCCTGCAGTTAATACCTGCCTAACAGATGGCAGAGCAGCATGTGGAGGCTTGTGACCAGCAGCCCAATCGAGGATGGTGCAGCTGTTTGATTGTGCTCAGCTGCCCTCAGGAAGCTCTGGCATCCTGGGAGGCTTGCAGAAGCACCCCTCCCTGCCTTCTGGCCTCAGCCAGTGTAGGCACCTCCCTGCCTCCCTCCACCAAAGGGCAAATATGAGGTCCATTTGCTCTCGGTACAATCTGTGCAGTTTAGTGAAACCCATGTAGATTGGAATGATTGCACCTCTGGCTTTTTGAATGTCTGTACCTAGCCACAACTGCTGTCAGAAGTAGCGCTGCCCCACCCCCTCTGAGACAACAGTCTAATAACTAGCTTCAAGTCATTAGACCAAGTTCAACCCTTTCTTGTGCCCGAAGGGATTCAAACCCACTTCTCCTACCACTCTGGAGAGTGCTTTAACCCCTAGACCCTATGTTACTCTGGGAGATCACACACTCTCCACTCCCCCTGTTGAAGCCACTCCATTTAGCATGGAATAAATATTGGCCAGAGAGAGGGAGAGTGAGCATGACTTGCTAGCTTAGTGGAGAGCGTGATTACTCAGGAGGGAAGAAAACTAGATCTGGGGATCAAGCCCCTGGTTTCCTTGACCCCAGCTAAGTGCCTACCCTCCAGGTTATGTGTCCTACTCATTCTTTCTGGCCCAATGGATTCAGAATTTTTTTTTTTTGACAGGTCCTCCTCATCATGGGTTAGTGCTTTATCTACAGTGTAAAAAGGGAAGACCCACGCTCCCTTGGCCATATTTTAAAAGAAGTGATCGCTAGGCTGGTTATGAAAGAAATACTTAGGTGAAAGGAAAGATCTAAGCCTCACCTTGGTCATCAGTGTTTCAATTTACTAGCCTGGACAGCCTGCAGCTCAGCATGCTGGCTTTTTCTGAATGGGAGGAAGAGCAGCCCTTCACATGGACAGAAGCAGCTGGCTGGACCAACCAGAGGCAATTGGCATGCCATTGGCAAAATGTCTACTGGATCAAATGGCTGGGGAAATCAGTGAGCTCTTAGTAAAACATGACCTGGATCAGTCCTTTGTTGGCCAGATCCAATCCCTCTGTGAACTGGATCTGGCTAATGGGCTGTAGGCTGCTGACCCTTGCAATTAGGGGTATTGGGTGCCTAAAAGCCGGGTGTTGTCATACTGAGCACTGCAATGCCCACATTCTTTTCCAAGGCCTTTAGCTAACAGAGCAAACCTTCGCTATCTGAAAGAGTCAATGGAAGAGGACATGACACATTTAACCTGTATATTGCACATGCAGCACGATTCACCATGTTACATGCATCCCTCATTAATACTTCCTTCCACCTGATTCAGCAAATAGCAGCTGTGGTCTGTATCTAAAGCAACTAATGTGTTTCAAACTACTGAATGACACTTCTCTATTATAGCAAAACGAAGCAATTTTTACAAATGTCTGAACAAATGATGTATAAAATGAAAGGATAATTTGTTTTTATAGCTTTCTGCCAAGCTCTATATCAGGTTGGCCAACCTGCAAACAATTTATTTTGTAAGAAATGTCACTAAATAATGACAAGGACTTACAGGTCAAACTGATTTACATTATATAATTTAAATGTCATTCCAAGCAGACCTGATGGCATTTTGAACAAATAATCTAATTTAGTTTTGAAGCTCTAAGCTTCAACAAGTTAATTACTGTTGAACTAATGGGTAAACTGAGCACAGTAATATAATGTGTGAACCTTTGCTTTATCTGTACTTAAGAATTTATAGAATTATGTAAATACTACAGAATAACTCATTAAAAATCAAAGGGTTTTTATAGGAATTAGGTGGCTAGGCTTAACCTGTGCAGGTTAAAAAGAGGTAGCAATTCTTTCTGTTCTTGTTAAGCTGCTAAACATTTTATGCATTTGTTTTAAAGAAGTCCTACTGAAAAGCAAATGTTGCAGTTACAGTTTGTGACACTAAAAATAGTGTGACTATTGCTATTAAAGTCTTGGTAGAACAGACAGCAGACTGTTGTGGAGTTTAGTGTTGTTAAAGCTGGCAAATCTCAGGTTACCCCGTCAGTAGAGTTCGGGTTTCAAGAATTCAGAGAAGGACAAATTAATGAACCTCAGAAAAAGGGGAAATTATAGAAAGGGCTTCTCAGGTGCTCCATTTTAGAATGAGTCCTTCTGAAGAATGTCATTTTAGTCCCCAAGGACTATTAAAAAGTTGTAGGATTAGCTGAAATGGATAAACAGTAAAACAGATTTGGCCTGTGTACTTGAAAGACCACAAAAAATAAATGAGGAAGAATGTCAAAATACAATTTAATATCAACCTTGATTTTGTGTGAGCAGATCTTGCCCATGCAAATTGCTGCACCCACAAAATGGGTACATTCTTATTTCTCGCATATTATCAGACATGTGCCTGAGTTGGCATGCCACATCAGAATCAAGACCTTGAAGTATGGCTCCTGGAGTGTAAGGAAAAAATGACAAAAGTTAACTGTTTATAAAGCTTGGCACATGTAATAGTTCTGGTATGAGCTCTCAAGTTCTGAAATCAAGCACATTGTAGTATGGGAAAATATCAATGTACAGTAATGCAGAAATTATCTACATGGCCAGAAGCTTTAAGGTTGTCATTAGTTAACATTAAGGTAAAGAGACTAGGGAAGCTCATTCTGTTGATATGATCACTCTACTGATATCCTTCCTCATCTCACAAATGAACTATTTTCTTAGGGAGAGAGACCAAAGTTAAGAATTTCGTATACCTCCTATTTAGGACTGTACAGTTGAGAATATGCTTAAGACATTGGTAGGGCTGTCTTAATTGTTTTTTAAACACTACAGTACATAAGAAAACAAAGGAAAAAAGGAAACAATCAAAGAGAATTATCAAAGAGAATGTATAACTTCATAATCCTGCAAAATGGTTCAAAATCCTGTAAGAACACTACTGCAAAAGTACAAAACACTACATATTACTAAGTACACAACAATATTTTTAGCAAGGGGATATTTTGGGAAATGTATTTCTATATGCTACAAATTGGACAAACAATGGCTTGTTTATCATTAAGTTGTATACTTGGACATTTCTTTTAAAGTGTGTTTGAATATAGACAGATTCAAGGTCTTTTCTGATGTAGAAAGTCTGGAAAACAATCCTAATTCAATACTGTATATGACCAACTGAAACTCAGCACACTGAGTTTTAATGAATATATAATTAATTCCTGATAATGCAAGCTCTAACCATTAATTATAGGAGAACTACCAAGCACAGTATAATATTATTCTTCTACATACAAATTTAAACAAAAAAAAATCAGTCCCAACTTGAGGTGTATGTTATAAATTTGTTGTTGACTATAGTTAATGCACAAGTAATTAAATTTTCTTAACATGAACAATAATTTTCCAAAGCACTATAAATTCTACAGAAAAAATGTACTCTGTAATCGTCTGTCATGATTTAAAATGAAAAGACGACAAGCAGCAGTTTAGCATTCTCAGCACTTGGGAACACATGAAAAATTATTCCCATTGAATCTGGTCAAATCCAGTTCCCGGCTGGGACAAAAGCCACATGAATATTTTATGTATAAATCTATATAAAACTCTGTATATTGTACTCAAGGGACCTGAACTATCAAACATTTACCATCTCTTAATAAACAAGCAGTGCTAAATGGCACTGGCTGGTAAACATCAGTCATGACAAGGTGTCGATATAGCTAAAAGATACTAAATGATGGAAACAACATAGGCCCGCTTTCATGATATGTCATTGAAGATTTGTAAGATATTTTACTTTTGAATAATTACATTGCTCCTTTTAGGTTACTGAGCAGGGAAATAGAGCATTATGGAGCACAGGCACATTGCTAAGGGTGAGAGGTTTTTTAATTGCTGGATGACTGGTTTCATCAGGATTTATTCAAACATAAAATGTTAAACCCAAGAGTAAAGCAGAGGGGAAAAATAGATGATGAAGGAAGAATTACACAGTACATGCTACAGACATTTAAAGGTTAAAATGTAGCAGATTCAGTTCTGACTTACAAAATAATTTTTTTGAGGGACATGGAACTATTTTCAAATAAAAGAGCGATGGGATATTGCAGAATTCAGAAAGCAGTCATTTCTAGAAATAATACAAACACCAGAGATCTGTAAACACTTCCAAGTGGTTTTGTTCACAATTGTCTTTCTACAAATTGAACCTGCAAGTTTAGCTTACAAGATGCTGGTCACAACACAATCCCTCTATTATCACAAACCTCCAGAAAACACCCTACTTAACCTTTTTGCACAATCTGTCCTCTATTAGCTGTCCCAAGGTACTCATACCCTAAAAACACACCCACTTCTCCTGTACAGAGGTCCTAGGAGCTTTGTGGGAATGACCATCTTGGAGGAAGGATTCACTGATATGCCTCTAGTACAAACTTCAAATCAAGGCTCAATGTGAATAGGCTCATTTGTTTACACATCTTTCAGAAAGCACCTGTTTGGACAAAGTCTAAAGGCGCATCCCAATGAGCCCAAATGTTCAGCTTGCTTCACCTCCAGTTAAGCTGAGCATAGACCTGTAGAGATGCACCATGCATATGTATCTGTTCACTGCACTGCTAATTTGCAGCGTGATGGTTTGGCTTTTATTTTTTTGGCACTCGGAGATCCTAGTGTAAAAAAAACACAAACAAAAATGAAAACAAACCAAAAAAACAAATACCACTAAAAAAAAAAAGCCATATGGTACACATGGCAGCAGTGTGTACTGCCAGAAAGGAAGCCTGGCTGGCCAGAGCGATGCTCTGGCTGCTGGCCAGACTGAGCAGCCAGCTCGGTGCTGCTGCCCTGGGAGGCATAGACGATTCATAGGGAGGGCATGTGCACCCCCTGAAATTAGCCCTCTCTTGCTGGGGACTGGGGAGCACTGGCTGGTCCCCCATGAGAAGCCCCAGCGGTACTTCCAATTTTGCCGGCGGCAATTCTGGTTTGCTGCTGGCCCTGCTGGGGTTTGCCCCTCTCCTCCCCACATCACCCTCCCAGTCAACAATTGGCTGCTGGTGCCCCCTGGAGCCAGGAGGCACCAGTCACCCATGCTGGGAGGCCTGCAGGTAAGGCAGCTGGAGCCAGCACAGATGCTGGCCCCAGCCTCCCCTATCCCACCCGGGTCATTTTGTCATGTGCCTGAGCCCATGTTTATGGGTGTGCCTGGGGACAAACACCAGCAGCAAAAATATGTTCCACTGCCATTTATCCAGTGGGAAATGCATACCCCACTACGTTTGTACTCATTAGGATGTGCCCTAAAGGTTTATTTTGGCCTGTTCTGAGTACAGAATTTAGCTTAGTGGGTGCACCAAAACTACCCTCTACTAAACCAGCAAGCCACCATATAGATGGCCAGCCACCATATCAAATTCAGTATGTTATTTGAGTCGCTTTAAAATCAAGGCAAGAAGCTTGTGCACACATGCTGTTTGAAGTCTGGATTTTCCAGTTCTACATGTAGGTGTCCCTCAGTATGTTTATGAACACAGACAAGTGTTCCCTTGGAGTGGTTTCAACATGGAAAGGGCCTATTGAAATACAGATGTAACAAAACAGCTTTAATTTGGACCCTGCTTTATCTAAGGTTAAAGTTGGGACACTTAAGCTCACTTGTATCTCTACAGGCCTATGCTCAAGTAGCTGAGCAGCAGTTCCCTCGCCTCTTATGAAACTGCTCCAAGTGACTGTTTGTCCATGTCCTAATACTCGGTAAAAATATTGTAAGGATAAAAAGTAGACCAGATATGCCATGAAAGGTCACAAGAAGACTAAACACGAAGTACTTGGAGGCCCACTCGTGAAAAGAGGCATCAAAGAGCTAGGTACTGGTTAATAGGGGTGTGAGAAACAGGCTGTATTTGATTCGGATTTGGATTTGGCCCAAATCGGGGACAGGGATTCCATTGATTTGGATCACTGTCCTGATCTGATTTGGCTGAGTCTGAATCTGAAGATTCAATGCTGATTCAGACAGTCAGCAATTCGGACATGGACACAGCTTTAAATGTTTTTTCTACATACCTCAAGGTACCAGGTGTGGCTCGTGAACACTGCGATGGTGGGGCAGATAGGGTGTCCCACAGGAGCATGGGGGACCCCCCAGGGTGCTCAGCAGTGAACCCAGAAGTGGACCGGAAGTACTTCTGGTCTACTTCTGGGTCTGCTGCTGAGTGCATGGGCCCCCTGCATGCTCCCCAGCAGACCCAGAAGTGCTTCTGGTCCACTTCTGGATCTGCTGCCGAGTGCGCTGGGGACCCCCACCCCCCATGCTCCTCTGGGACGCTCCATCCATGCCACCTTCATGGCATTCACGAGCCACCTGGTACTTTGAGGTATGTAGAAAACATTTAAAGCTATGTCTATGTCCGAATCATCTAATTTTTCCAAATCGATTCAGAGGGTTCCGATTCGATTTGGAGAGATTAAAGGGTCTCCTGATTCGATTCAGATTCAGAGATTTGGCCACTGAATCGGGCTGAATCTCTGCCAAATTGAAGCAGTGACCGCTCTGCACAGCCCTACTAGTTACCATACAATTTATCATGATAACATCGCCTTCTCCAAACTTGAGCATTTTCCAGTATGTCAGGTGAGAGACCTATCTGTACTTATCCAATCATGAGGGCTGATGGAGTCTGTTGGTTTCTAGACTTATTGTTGAAATACAGGGGTCTGCTGCTGTACCAGGGCACAGCAGGCTAGTAAGACATTTGCAACTAGCTGTTGTTTGGAGACATGAATGTACTAATCCTTACATAGCCCATTCCTTCTTAACTATCTCCACAGGTCACTATAGTTCACTGTTGTCCTGTGACAAATGGAAAAGGAAAGCACTATAACTAAGAACATTAGGCCAATATAAATAGCATTTAACTTAAATAAAGAAAAAAAATCCTCTTACTTAATCCAGTTCATCAGCTCCACTGTGTCTGGATCATAGAACTCTCTCAGCTCTGACAGCTCATCCATCATTCCTGGCCAGAACTAGAATTAAAGCAAAACAAAAAATGATAATAAAGTGAACAAACAAAGTTCTGGATGCTGAAAAAGAGCTCAATTACCAGCTGAATAGAAATGACTGGCTTGAGGTACTGATCTGGTCTACCTTGGAGATACGCTGCAAGGCTTATGAAGGAGGTGTACCCATTATTGCAATGAAGGTAAACAATCTGGGAATCTGGTGAGGTTCACAGCTGCTGTCTAGACAGGAAAAAAGGTACCAGTTGTAGCCATTCCCCATCTCTCCGTTTAGGTGACTTAGATCAGGAGATGCACAACTTCTGAGAGAGTTTCAGGCAGGTTAAACTACACCTTAAAATCTATTTGGAAACTGAAGCTGGCAGTGAATGTGGTAGTCTGCTTCTAGAAGAGATTTTATGAAATTACAACAGCACTTAGGATTTGTACAGTGTGCCTAGTAGTTTGTTATTTATGACATACAAAAATACAAATCAAATGGATTCTCCCTATCAGAAAAACTGCTCATCTCCCAGTCAATACTACCATAAGCAAGAGCAGAGGGGACACTGGATAGCACTCAATTTAAGAGAGAGAGTTTTCTTGGAGAGTCCCTCAAATTTAGAATTCACTTCACACCTTTATTTGAAATAGCCCAGATCTGTTGACTTGCAAGCTGCTTTCATAGGCTGTTGGAAAAGATGATGAGAAAGTTGCTTGGGGAGATGATTTCAATTTGACTGATTAGGCTGTGATTCTTTAACACAAGCCAGAAGGAGGCTGCCAATATATGTACATTTACTTTAATTTATTTTTAAATTTCTGCAATAGATGCTTACAACACAGGACAAATATGTCTTATGATTAAAATCTACATAATAAATTCTAGTGCTTTTGTGAGTGTTGTGTTATCCACAAGAGATTCCATGATATATTAAGACGATGAAAAATAAGGAGGACCACACAACTGAATCTGTATGAATGTATACCTCCAAATGAATAGGAATACTAATACTTTATGAGAGAGGCAAGGGTTGCTAAGGGTAATATCTTTTTATTGGACCATCTACTTCGTTGAGATAAAAGTGATCATATCTTCAACTATCCTTGCCTCTCATATTTCCTGGACCATCATAGCTACATTCCAACACTACTAATGCTAGCAGAGCTGGAATACTCCTTTCTAGATCAAGAAGTTAAAGCACATAATAAATAAGAGGACAAAAAGGATTTTGAAAAGCAAAGGGAATATACACAAATGAAAAAAAAAACCCCTTTGAGGATGAACTGGTAAGGCTGCAGATCACCGGGGTAAAAGGGTACAATTAAAGAAGATAACTTTGTTAATGACTAACTGTATGTACAGATATTTGCTCTCCCAGAAGAGTTTCTCCTGGGAGTGATTTAACTTCTGGAGCAGCCATTCTTACTCTGGGGAAAAAAAGCCTGAACATCTGTACACTTATGGTCTCTCTTGGGAGAGTAAATACTCTCCCAGGAGAAACTGAATGTCTGCTGCATAAATGACTGATTGGTATCAGTCGTCACTTCAGAAGATATGTGTATCCCAAACCTGCTCTCTTCTGATATTGAGGTAGAGGTGCCATTCAGAAACTGAGGTGGAACAAACTGATAATTTAAAAAGCAGTGTTACCAGGTTCATATGGTATTCATCCAAGAATGAATGAGTGAATGCTAAAATCAAAGAAATTTAAGTATGAAGTAGTTAAGCTGCTAAAAAAAAATGCAGTTTCTCATTAAAAACAGCTATTCCACTGGAGGACAGGAGGGTAGCAAATATAGCTATGTTTAGAAATGCTCTGGGGGTGAACCAAGGAATTACAGACCAGTAAGCTTTTCATCTGTGCCTAATAAATTGGCTGAAATAGTAATTAGAAGTAGAATGAAAAAACATCTGGAAGACAGATATGCTACGACATAACTGGCACAGCTTCTATAAAATAAAATGATGTCTTAGATTATTTGAATGTGGATAAAGGAAAAGTGGTTGACATTCATTTAGATTTTTAAAAGGCCTTTGACATTCATTTAAACTTTTGAAAGGCCTCTGACAAGATCCTTCAAAAAAGTTTGCTACAGAACTTAAACATTCCTGGAAGGAGACGTAGAGCATTATCATAAATGAAACACTGGCTTTAAAGGCAAATTTCAAACAGGCTGGTCTTGCTTTTCTCAGCTCTCCGGCCATTTAGATCTACTGTGGCTGAAGCAGAGACTGTCCCAGGAAGAGGATATAGAAAGAAAGATTAAGCTTTGTCCCTCACCAGTCAATATTTCTCAATGCTACCCACTCTTCCTGATGGCTGCCATTGGAGAAAAGAGCCACCCTCCTTCCCAAAATAACTGTCTCCAGCAACTACAGCCACTCCATAAGTAGCACATCACCAAGGATCAAAGTCCACACAACTCTGCTGAAGAAACAACCTAACTATTCAGATACTTTACAGGGCAATTATTAGTTTACCTTAATCTTGACCAGAACATACAGGATTGATAGTTCCATCTCAGAAAGAATAGTGCAGAACTGAAAGAGGGTCTTTGAAGGGCAATGAGAATTATTAAGACTTGAGAACTCTTGAAGAATGAAAAATGTAAATGACTGTTTACCCTGAAAAGGAAGTGATGTTGGTATTTTGTACTTTTAAAGGTATCAGGCCACTTAGGTGGCTAAATTTAAGAATTTCAATATTAATAATAATATCCTGGAAAATCACCAGGATATTAAATATCCCCTTAGAGTTACTGGATTGGAAACGATATTTGCGAATAGCTGAGAAGTGGGGTACTTGCTTAGGCAGTTTGGTCAGGTGCAGTTCCATGCCACCACTGCTGCCTTGTAAACACTCAACAGTTGGCTACATTGAGATGATCAATATGTTCCAACATACTCCTCAATTTTTGCATAAAACAGAGTTTCTGGCATAATGGGAACTTGGATTTATGAAGGTAAAGGAACTGATTTTACATACTAGTGATTCGTTCAGGAATGACAGACTCGCACAAACAAAGCCTGATGGATGATCTTGTACGTTAAAACATTAAGCACCCTGGATACTGACTAGAATTTAAACAAAACAAAACAAAAAACCCCAAACAGTTCACAAAATAAACAGTCAAACCCAACACTGATACTGCCATGCGCGATTCAAATATGGAATGACATCTTAGTGCAGTGGTCATTATCTGCTGTATTAAGCATGGAAATCCTCTGCAATTTTAGTTTTATGTGAAAGTTGTAGACTGCGGTGTATAAATGCAGAAAATTCATGTAAAGAGAGATGTAGATGTCTTGTTTGTCTTGAGACATGCTGTATAAGTAATCTAAAAGCTGGCTAGCATCGTAGCCACAGCTGCAGCTGAATAAATCTTTTAGGCAATGTATTAGGGATTGGAGCAACCACATGTCTCAAAAGAAGCTTTCGTTAGCTTATTCAAGATTAGGTTAATAATCCCATAAAACTACTGGTTTGGAGGAAGGAACTAATGCATGTTCCCTCATACGTGTAAACACAGAAACTACAGAAAATATGTTTGCTAATTCAAGAAAGCCAGATCCAATGGCAGGTTAAACTTAATTAATGCAATCCATGACCATGGGTGGCATGCAAAAGAATCCTTAGTTGGAAAGCAGGTAACATGGGTCTCGATATCAAAGTACTAGAATTGATCTATCCCTTCAGCCGTGTTGCAAAGGTTTTGGAAGAATGACACACACACTCCTGTTCCCATGATTACAAAGGAATGCTTCTCTCTCAGTAAGGAAATCAATCACTTTCTCTGGCCTACTCTGAGATTTCTTGACAACATTTTAGCTTCAATCTCCTTTTCAGACCATGTTTATACAAGGACTGATCCTGAAAGATGCTAAGAATTTCCTGAGAGGTGCCAAATCTGTTTTATATGAACGCTTGTTTCTTAAGGCAGACTGTGCATACCTAGTAGCCAGATCCAAAGTTCCTAAAAGTTAATGTAGGCTACTGTTAACCTGAGTAGGCTTTATATCAGATTCTATGCATTTCAGTGACATTTGAAGAAATTAGGTCTCAGCTGGTAAAGAGGAGGGAGAAAATCTTAACAAAGATAATTTGTTATCTGAAACAGTGTACAGAAAAAAACGCTAAAGTCTTGTCACCTACAGTGAGGATAGAAATGGATATATTGCATCCACCCATTGTACATGGGGAGATGCTATGCTTCCTAAAACTAGCACACAAAAGGAAAGGGAAAACAGCATCCCTAAAATGTATATTAAAGTAGTTTAAGTAGGAAAAATATACATGAGTGGGATATATTACCATATGTTTTTCTTAAATAACTTGACTACCTTTTATCTCAGAATTTTCTAATTTGTTTTTAAAATACATTAGTAAAACAAACAAGGAGAAATGTAACAAAGCTTCAGAACTTTCTGTATTGCTGGCAGCTTCCTATCATGCAGAAGACTCCCTTCATTTTTTAACTTTTAATAATGAACTTCAAATTGAGTTGCTTTGAAGCTAATGATTTCAAGGTAAACCACATGTCTCCCACTGGGTATAACACAAATTATTTCTGCATCAAAGTAGCTCCTGAATCTTTTTTGTTTCTACAAATCCAGATTAAAAGAAAAGCCTGCCCAGTTGTCAGTGATCTATTAAATTAATTAAATCTCACTGCTATGACAAACTGATCATACTAATAGCCCATTTTGTTCATTCCATTATTTATCTTGGTGTTGCATAAACATGTTGTCTCATGTATTTACATATAAAAGCTTGAGTCTTGCTATTGACTGCTTCTGGAATATGGCTGAAGGTAACAAACATCTTGGACTATTTTAATAATTCTGTACATTTACTTTAAAAAACTGCATGAGATGAAGTACAGCAGTATAGAAGATGATGATCATTTCTGCTCTTAAAATGGATCATTACACAAGTTAACAATCTGTATCTTATCTGCAACTTAGCTATAAGTGGTTAAAATTAGAATAGATATATGCTTACATTTTCAGGAAATTACACATGTAAATCATGCCTGATAATCTGAACACATGACTACTACAACAGCACATAAGTTTGTGAATCCAAGTGACCAGCTAAATGTGACTTTATTTCCATAAATGCACATGCAGTTTAGACAGGCAATCATTTTTGTACATGGAATCACTTAATTTTCTTAAAATTCAGACATAAATCTCATAGTTAATTGTGAGTTGGTTAGCAGCTCATGTACCCAGTATTTATTCTTCAAGATACATTTTAGGGCTTGTCCTGGGCATGATGTTAAACTGCATTCTCTGCTGCCTTGTGGACACTTCTTGGTTGAAGAAAGGCTAAGAGACACCCTCACCCTGACAGAAAAAGCACTCAGGCTAAAGCGATGGGTAGTTAGCAGCTCTATTCAGGTTGCTCTCTGGCAGAAGCTACAACCTGTGTCACTGAATGCCTAGATTCAGTCTGGCCTTTGGATTTTGGCTCGGTGGTCTAAAAGGGGGACAACAGATCTATGGCAGCTTCCACTTCTCCCTAACTCTGTCTAGGCATCTGTGCTGAAGGTTTTGGCAAGATGGTGGCAGGGATCTGAGAAAGGCATAAGGGCCCTGAGGCAGTTACCAAGATTTCCAAGCAGTCCTGTTTAGAGATGGCCTGCTTGCCTCGCATGAAGGTGGCCCTAGAACAGGTGGGTGAAACAAGCCTCACTACTTACATCCTGGCTCAACTGATTTTATAAACAGGACTGCTTCCTGGAATATACGGATAGGCATGGCACTGGACATATAATTGACAATGGTCAGATAGTTCTTGAACTCTGTGCCAGTCAAGGCTCATCAGTGACTAACACCTTCTTTGCTGGTAACAGCAGAAGAACTTCGCAGAGACACCTGAAGTCAAGCACTGGCATCAGCTGGACATGGTACTAACAAGACATACATACTTGAAAGATATCCTGCGTACACCATCGTTTCAAAGCACTGACTGTGATACAGACTACTTACTCCCTTCTCTGCTGCAAAGAGAAATTTCAAGCTTAGAAGATCCAACACAGTAAACCTGCCAGACAACCTCATATTGACCTGTGCCAAATCAACGATCTAGTCAAGAAACCGCTTTTCAATGAAAAACTAGCAAAGTTAGCTGGAACGGATGAAACTGCATTAGATGCATGGGAAGTCCTGAAGACAAGTATGTAAAATGTAGAAGTCAAGAGTTTTGGAGAGTACGAAAGG
Source organism: Crocodylus porosus (assembly GCF_001723895.1). Classification (NCBI taxonomy): domain Eukaryota; kingdom Metazoa; phylum Chordata; order Crocodylia; family Crocodylidae; genus Crocodylus; species Crocodylus porosus. The sequence continues at coordinate 23,260,486 of NW_017728915.1, read as the reverse complement.
AAACAACAACCGGTTTGTAGACCATTCAGAGGTACTGCTGCCACTCAGAGAGAAAAAGAAGTACCCTAATTGCCTACAAGTCTACTCCTACTACTGATTCACTCAGCTAAGAGAAGCTTGTAAGGCTGTTCAAACAGCTTCCAGCAGGTGTGCTCATGAATTCTGAATGGGTCTCTGCAACAGCAGCCAACAGACAGCTGATGCAAGTGACAGTAGATGGCTGTATGAGGACATTAGAAAGGCCACCGGGCTGACAAAATACAAGACAGCTCCACTGAAAGACCTAGATGGCAATATCATAACTCATATGGGGAAGCAACCGGAGAGGTGGATTGAGCACTATGGAATGATATACTCAAGGGAGCCTGCAGTAGACCAACATGTTCTAGATGAATTTCCTGGGTTTGAAGTTATGACTTTAGATGCCAGATCTAAAGAAACTTGAACAATGCATCAAAAAAATCAAATAACAAAGCTTCAGCATATCCCACTGTATGTAGTTTTCACAGATGTAACAAAAGTCTTTGTCACTGTCAGTCAGGGCTTTATACTGTTCTGAAGAACCTTTGTTGTCAACCTATACTGCTAAACCTTGTGAAAATGTTACACAATGGCATGAAGGCAACTATAATTTATAAAAACCTAAAGTCTGACTCATTCAACATCAACAATGGAGTGAAGCAGGCTGTGTACTGGCTCCCACATTGTTTAACATTTACTTCTCATTCCTGCTTCAATACACATTCTGTGATGTTCAAGAGAGTGTTTATCTCAACAGCAGACATGATGGAGGACTGTTTAGCACTGCAGGGATCAGAGCTAAGACGAAGGTGAAGGAGATCATCATAAGGGACCTATTATTTGCAGACGATGAAGCCCTTGTGGCTCATAGTGTTGATGTTGAATGAGTCAGACTCTTGGTTTTCATACATTACAGTTGCCTTCATGCTATCATGTAAGGATTTCACAAAGTTCAGCAATATAGGTGAACAACCAAGGTTCTTCAGAATTGTATAAAACCCTTGACTGACTGTGCCAAAGGATTTTGTTAAATCTATAAAAGCCATGTGCAGTGGGATATGCTTCTCTCATCAGTTTTCCTGCAGCTATTTTACAGAGAAGATGGTATTTATGGTGGACTTGTCCAAGCAGAAGCCACACTGGCTCTCTGGCTAGATTCTCTCAGCTAATATTTGAAGTCTAGGTAAAAGAATATGGCTTAAGATTTTTCCCAAAATGTTGAGAAGAGATATATTTCTGTGGTTATTACAGTCAGTTCTGTCCCCTTTGCTTTTATGCTCAAGGTTTAGCGTTAGATTTTTTTGATGCATTGTTCAAGTTCCTTTAGTGTAGGTTTGGCATCCAGCAAAGTCATAACTTCAAACTCAGGCAATTCATCTCAAACACGTTCTACTGCAGGCTCCCTTGAGTTGGACGAATATCTCATTACTAAGTTCTCTAACTCATGCAAAATTTACAGGCTAGAAATAAGCTTGAAGAAGACAGTTATCATGTACTACGTCTCTTCAGAAACAGTTCCAGATATCACCCTAGATGGTACTCGTTTGGATGTTGTTGACCAAATTTTTTACCTTGGCTCTACCATTACCAGCCAAGCAGCCAGAAACTCTGGTCTTTTGCAAGACAGAGCCTGAAAAAATAACAAACTGTTAACTAAAGTGAAAATCCAGATTTATGAGACATGCATTTATACATTCTTCTATATGGTTCAGAAACGTGGATGACAGTATGTCAAACGTATCAAAAGACTAAACAGTTTTCATATCAGATACCTACGTAAAATTCCTCAAATAAGATGGCAAGACAGTGTGACAAATGTGGAAGTGTTAAACTGTGCTGGTATGTCATTCGTGGGAATATTGATTAATAAGAAAAGACTCGGGTTCCTTGGTCATGTAAGCAAATGCTGGATCACAGGATCCCAAAGAATATGCTATACTCTGAAGTTCACAAAGGGTCTAGACTAGAGAGGCAGACTGCTGTACAAATTTCGGGATGCTTGCAAAGATGACTTAACAACCTTTGGAATCTCTATGGATGACTGGGAAAGGTGCTCTGGCTGGCAGAGTCAGCTTGCAGATGGAGTAAGGTGCTGCAAGGTGGACTGCACCAAGTTTTGTGATGACGGGTGTCAAAGGAGGAAAAAATCTGTCGCATCTGCTGAATCAGATTCAAAGCATTGCTAATGTATGGGTGTGCCCTACCTGTGGGCAGGACTGTCACTAGCACATGGGACTCAGCAGCCATCAAAGAACTTGTTGGCATATATCCCATGCTCTGTAAAGAACAATGGTGCCAAATGAATTGGCATTTTAGGGCAGTAGTAAAATAAAAATTTGGTATGCAAATCCTGTTTAGAAATAAGGATAAGTTTTTATACCAAATACCTCATCTTCAAACTTCTTTCATATAAAATTACTAATTATTAAAATTAAAAAAGGTAAAATCCTATTGTCAATGAAGAAATTAAGAAAATTCTTACCTTATGGGAAAGGTACAGCAATGTTGCTATTGGTACCAAATATTTAATCACACATATCTAAAAATAAACAACAATTAGTTTTTGCGGCACAACTTAATTTTAATCAAAATGAATGTTTATTTTTCCATCATCGCTTTTCCACTTATCATGTAGTGGGATATGCAAAGGAATCAACATCTGTCTGTGGAGACTGCATTTCATCTCAATTTTGTTTTGAGCCAAGACAGTAACTTCTAAAAAATCACGGTAAACAGAATGAATATAAACCACTACAATTTTAATTTATATTTGGCCATTTAAAATTAGCTCCTGTGAAGTTAAAAAATATTATAATAAACAAACAGTACGTTTTTGTTCAAACTAATAAAATGTAAAGGTTTATTCAAGTTGTTACTTTTCATAGCTGTTTGTATATTGCCACCTAGTGCACTCAAATGGAATTGTTTAAATTATTAAACTCCTGATTAGTTTAACCTTAACTTTTTTAATCATGCTTATAACCGTATGTTCTTTAGAAGTATAAACTCGTGCATTTTAAATGCTTCTTAACTGTGTTAGTTGTACATGTGAGGCAAAAAAACACAATTTGTTTCATGACGGTCCTTATAAATCTGAATCTTCATTGATATAGCTATCGGAAAAATAGTTTTAAATAATGTAATTTTTAAAAGCACAGTTCTAACCCTCTGTGGTGTGTCCAGATGAACAGATTTCAGGATAAATCCCCAAACTTCAGTACTGCACAAACCAAAAGATGCAAATACACACATATGAGATGTCCAAAGATATTTCATTCTGTAAGAGGACAGACAGATTGTTATTGATTATCTGGAACCGTGCGGAACAATATTACTGTACAATGATACAAAGTATTTTGGTTGCAAAACTTCAAGAAAATTAAAAATATATATATATATTTTTCTTTGCTCCCTGAATGGCAGCCAAGCAGAAGTGATGGACTAAAAGATCAACCTTGGCACCTTGTTATGAAAGGCAGAGATGGAAGCTGTTAAGTCTTCCATTCAAATTATGATTGGTTTGTTTTTTTGTGGCATGACTGTTCTGGGAAAGGCCATACTGTTCTGGAATAAATGCAGGGCAATACAGGGAGAGAGATGAAGGACATACTGGGCTGCATGGGGTTATGGCTAATACATTTGTAATGTATATAAAATAATCAGCAGCTGGCAAAGATAATAGTGGAATTAAAAAAGAAATACCTCATTGTGCTTAAAGCCAGGCATCCAAACAGGACTGTGTGAATTAAATTGTAGGCAGCTCCAGGCTTGAGAGCTACTGTGCATTTTTCCATTTTATCAATAGGCTGGACATTAGCTGAGCCACTAAATTAAACAAACAAAAAATGCTGAGCTAAGTGCAGTAATGTTATTTTAAAATAGTACATTTGCATACATTTTTAAAAATTATTTTAACTTATTGATAGCAGAGATACATTACTCTCACTGTCAGATAAAATGATTTTTTTAAACGTTTGCAATTGTTTTAATATCCTACTTGCAAGTAAAATCATGATAATAAAGTCTGATAATAAGGTGGTGTCAGTTTTTACATTTTCATCTCTGATATATGCAGGATCTGGTAACAGATTCAAATGAATTTAAGAAAAAAGTTTGTGTACATATTTATCACATATTATAATACAATTGTGAAAAAATATTTCCATAAACATAGGGAAATTTTTTTATTTTGCTCAGTTGTACATGTGGGGTAAAATCATGGCCCTGTCATAATCGAGTGTGACAGTGCAATAAAGGAGTTGACTACATGTTTTTCAATCTGCACCCAGTAAGATTTATAGATTAGAAAAGGAAAAATCAAAGAATAAGATAGTATAAAATTGTGCTTTAAAATTGGCATTGATGAAGAATTCACAACCTTTGATGAAAAGTCTTCTGCTAGACTGAAGAGCCCATTGTCAAAGTTTTATCCTCTATATAGGTACTAACATATTATGGTTAGGCTAGCTCTCAATCTCTGTCTTGTCTTTTTAGTCATGCTTTAATTAAAATACTAGATTGAGCAACTTGAGTCTCATTATAATAGAATCATAGGAAAGTAGGATGGGCAGTCCAATCTCCTGCTCAAGGCAGGAAAATCCCTGTCTAACCCATTCCAGACAAAAATGTGTTTTACTTGCTCTTAAATTCCAAGGATGGAGAAGACATAACTTCTCTAGACAGGCTGCTCCAATGCTTAACCACCCTCCTAGTGAGAAGGTTCTTCTTAATATTCAACTTAAAACTTTCCTTGCTGAAATTTAAGATTCTTATTCAGTGTCCAGTCTCCTCGTGCCATAGGGCTTCTTTACACATGCTTCACGGTGGAGAGGGAGGAGGTGGGGTGTTAATTGAGCAGCTCAGAGAAACGCTTCAATTAAAGTGCCTGCAGTATCACCCATATTTAGCGTCCTGCACTTCAAAATGGCAGCAAGGGGCACTTTAACTAAAGATTGTTTGACGAGCTTCAGTTAATGCACCCTCACTGCCATTTTAAAACATAGGGACGCTGAATACATGATGCAGAAGCTGCTGAAGCACGTTAATTAGGATGCGTTGGAGCAGACATCTGGTACATGTATAGGTGCCTGTACAGAATAGTTTAACATATTCCTTTTAACTCCTCTTCAGGTACTAAAAGACTCATCAAATTCCCCTGCTGTTGTCTTCTCTAGATTAAATAATCCCAGATCTTCCAACCTTTTCTTACAAATTGTTTTCTAGACCTCTAATAGTTTTTGTTGCTCCCTGCTGGGCTCCTAATTTACCCATGTCAATTGGTGACACGTAGGGGGAGAGATGAGATTGGTTGTGCACCCCCTGGAAATGCTAGCTGTGAAACCAGGATCAGCCACTGGGGAACCCCTCCCCCCCCCAGCGATCAGCCGCTGGGGGAGTCCCCCCCAGTCAGTGATCTGGTGCCCCCCCAGACTTGGGAGGCCATGCCCATGTCTTTTTTGAAGTACAGGGCCCAAAACTGACCGCAGTATTCCAGGTAAAGCCTCACCAGTGCTGAATGAAACTTATCAGATTTGTAATTGCAGAGAAAGATGTCTGACTGGATTCATTTTCCGAGTGCCCAAGCCGATGGGCATTAATTATATTTTTCTCCTTCAAATCTTTATTTAATAAACTCTTGCATGAGCCCTGACATTCTTTTGCCCAGAATCAACATCCAATTGCCAGGCTTATAATTATCTGATTGTCCACTTTGACCTTTTAAAATATTGGTATACATTTAGCTTTCTTCCAGAAATTCTATATTGGCTCAGGTATATATTAAAATAGATTTGGAAATGTTCTTATTCTGCTAGAATGGCAGAAAGGGTTCACTGCCATAGGAGAACTACTGAAACACTGTCCAAAAACATTATCCCACCCACATATGGTACATGGAGACCTGTCACAAAACAGGCTAAGTTGCCTGGGGACTTATTCATGCTGGTGAATAAGGGTGTGTGGAGCGGGCAGTATTTGATTCAGATTTGGCCCAGTTCAAGGGACAGTGATTCAATTAGCTGATTTGGATCACTGTCTCGATTCGATTTGGCTAAATCTAAATCTGAAGTTTTGATTCTGATTCAGAGAATCAGCTATTCGGCCATAGGCACAGCTTTATATATTTTTTCTACATACCTCAAGGTACCAGGTGTGGCTCATGAACGCTGAGACGGTGCGGCGGATGGAGTGTCTCACCAGAGTGTGGCGGACCCACCGTGTGCGGCACCTGCTTCTAAGCGTATGGAGGGACCCCGGGTACCTCCCCAGACTCAGGAGGCATCAGTTGCCAAGCCAGGGTGTGGGGGAAGTCCCCCACACGCTTTGTGGTGGACCGGAAGTCCACTACTGGGTTTGCCACCAAGTGTGCAGGGGAGCCCCCGCGCTCCCGTGGGATGCTCCGTCTGCCCCATCATCTCAGCGTTCACGAGCCATGCCTGGTACCTTCAGCTATATAGAAAAAACATGAAGCTGTTCTATGGCCAAACTGTCAAATCTCTCTGAATTGATTCAGGGGCTTCCGATTCAATTTGGAGAGATTAATGGGTCTCCTGATTTGATTTGGAGATTCAGCCACCGAATCGGGCCAAATCTCCTCCGAATCAAGTCAGCGACTGAAGCTTGTACAGCACTACTGGTGGACTCCTAAATTGTCAACAATTGGTAATTTTGGGGCTGCTTTACACTGGAGAACTAAAATTAAAAGAAACTAACACGAATTAAATACTTTTGACATGAGTGCAAAATAGTTTATGGGCTTATGAAAGAATACTTGTAGGTTTAGTCTTCCTATATGCTTTATATTCTGCACTTCATAAATATTTATTACAACAGAATTACTTGGTCTAGTTGTACAACACACTTCCTTGCTGTCTGTCCAGGAACTGTGGTAAAAACTGTGCTGCTGCAGTCAGCTATGCCGGCTCATTAACCTACTGAAAAAATTCAGGAGAAACTGGAAATCTTGAAATATACTGTACCTGAGATTTTGAAAAGCAACAACAGCAGCTGTTATCATAATAGGGAAGAGGACAAATATGTAGACATAAAAAAGAAATGTATCTGAGAGTCTTGAGAAAGTATTTAATGGCAGCAAACCAAAAGCTTCTTCACAGAGGTATAGGTTAGCATCAAAATCTCTAGAGAAAGAAGAGTAACAACCATCAGATTATAGATTTTAAATTGGTGGCTGCCTAGAAGACTCAGACTCTTTTTTTTTCACTCCAGTATAAAACAATATTTTTTCTTCTAATAACAACAACATTGGCAAATAGGAGGTAGAACTCATGATATGCTGCTAAGATTTCAAATAAATGTTAATCTGTCTGCCAAATTTTGACAATGAGCTGATACAATGAAGGAAAATTTGTCTTGGTGCGCTGTGACCAGTGGGGTCCCACAAGGCTCTGTCCTAGGGCCTATACTGTTTAACATCTTCATCAATGATGTGGGCATTGGTGTCAGAAGCAGACTGGCCAAGTTTGCCGACGACACCAAACTTTGGGGTAAAGCATCCACACCTGAGGATAGGAGGGTGATCCAGGCAGATCTGGACAGACTCATGAAATGGGCAGACGAGAACTCGATGGTTGCTGGACTCGATGATCATCTTCCGAGGTTCCTTCCAGCCCTAATCTCTATGAAAAAAATCTATGAAAAAAACACCTAAAAATGCAAGGTCTTCTACCTTGGGAGGACAAACTTGCACCATGCTTATAGGCTTGGTAGTGCTACGCTGGTTAGCACTACAGATGAAGGGGACTTGGGGGTCACGGTTGACCACAAGGTGAACATGAGCCTTCAGTGTGATGTTGCGGCTAGTAAAGCGAGCAAAACGCTGGCTGGCATCCATAGACGCTTCTCAAGCAGATCCCGGGACGTCATTCTCCCGCTGTACTCAGCCTTGGTGAGGCCGCAGCTGGAGAACTGCGTCCAGTTTTGGACTCCACAATTCAAAAAGGATGTGGAGAAGTTTAGGAGAGTGCAGAGGAGAGCCATGTGCATGATCAGAGGTCAGGAAAAAAGACCTTATGATGAGAGGCTGAGAGCAATGGGGCTATTAAGCATGGAAAAGCGCAGGCTCAGGGGTGATCTGGTGGCCACCTATAAGTTTATCAGGGGTGCTCATCAGGATCTGGGGGAACGTCTGTTCACCAGAGCCCCCCAAGGGATGACAGGATTGAACAGTCACAAGCTCCACTGTGACCGATTCAGGCTAGACATAAGAAATAACTTCTTCACTGCCCGAGCCCCCAATGTTTGGAATAGACTGCCACCGTGGGCGGTTCAAGCACCCACTTTGAACGCCTTCAAGACACATTTGGATGCTAATCTTGCTGGAATCCTATGATCCCTGCTGACTTCCTGCCCCTGGGGCAGGGGCTGGACTCGGTGATCCTCTGGGGTCCCTTCCAGCCCAAATGTCTATGAAATCTACGAAACTTTTAACAAAACATACCTCGTTGATCCAAATCCAAATTTTGCTTTCAAGAATTTAAATATATGTTCATCTGACTCAAGATTAAGAATTTTCTATGGAGAAGAAAAATAGTTAAAAGTTCTACTAGTAATTGTAATGCAATATCTTTCCATACACAAAAAACAACATTCCTTAAAAAAAAAATCTTAAAGAATTGTAAGTTGTATCACGATTTTAATTAGTTCTGGTTTAAAGTGTAATTTTACTAGACAAGGTACTGTTCAATAAAGACGGCATGGTGCAATATGTATCTTTGAATATTTCTTTGTCAGTTTACAAGTAAAAAAACCCTTTTATCTGAGAGCAGATCCATCAAACAGCCTGTGATCTGAGTGTCAACCCAATTCTTTTTTTAATTCATCATCGTTATTAATAAACTATACATACACATATATACATAGCATTACTAATAAACTAGACATCTTCAGCTATACATATGTAATCTCAATGATTTTCAATAATATCCTTCTATGTTCTGTGGAATATGCTGGGCAAATTGAAATAATCTGTTTTTAACTGTGAGAATTAATAACCCATTTCAATTTAGGGGCTTCTGTTACTGTTACAGTGAGGGGCCTGATCCTTTTTCTTTTTTTGTGGAAACTGACTGTATTTCTTGTGGCCAGGCAGCAAGCTGTCAAAAGGCTGCAATGTTACAAATTGCTACATTACAAACTAAATTACATGCAGATGTGGTTTAGTTTGCAATGTAACACTCATTTAAATCATACAAAAACCCTGCACGTGTACACCTTGATGCAATTAAACCAAAAACTGGGCATATTTTGTCAGGTGCACAAGTGTCATTGCCTTTAAACCCAGTCTCCGCTAAATTCTGATCTACCGTACATGAGGTCAGTTGGTAATATGTAAGGAGGAACATAATCCAGGTTATGTTCTTCAAGTTCTGCTGGCTCTACAGTATTAGGAAAAGCAGAAAAACTATTCCAATATTTCAATCCAATAAAAAAAAACACTTGTAAGAATTCAGACCATTACGACAACATCACCTGAACACTACTGTAATAAAGTAATACATATAGCATAAGTATGCTATTTTGTTATACATTACATTAATACAAAACATTAAATTAAAATAAATCATTTATTTACCTTAATAAAGTTATTTACAAGAAGTGTCAAACATAATACCAAGAGTACATGGAGGAAAAGCTTCCCAAGCCTATTTAACAAGCCTCCAGTTTTTAGGTTTCTCTAGAAATTAAAAAAAAAAATTAGTACTTCATTACTTAAAACAAAAGGATTTGCATATATTTGAAAAAAGGGTAAAGCAGACTCCTTGGAATGTATTTGTTTGTTAAATGTAATGCTATAACTGCATTAACCTAATGCAAGCAATTAAAGTTCAGCTTTATGTCCAGAACAGTGTAAATTTCTTTATAGCAGGGCCGTCCAACTTCTAAGTTCGGTGGGGACCACACCAGCAGAGGCCGCATACCATGCAGGCTATGGTAGGCAAGGCATGGACCACCTGGCTGCATGCTGCAAGTCTACTCTCCCCAGCCTCCTCCACAGCTGAGCTGCACAGCAAGACCATGCAAACACCCCCCAACACACACACACACACTACTGCACTGTTTGCTCCCCTACAATAGCACTGGGCAGCACCTCTTCTTCCCCCTCCCCTCCCCAGGCTGCACCAGGTGGGAGGCAGGAAACAGAAGCCAGAGGAGGAAAAGGGAACCCATAGACTCCAGCTGTTGTTGCAGCCAGAGAAATGGGGAAAACAGCAGCCAGGCAGGGTCTGAGTGTTGCAACTTAACTTGAGGTCCTCATGCAGTTCACAAGCTGCCAGATGAACAGCTACTATATATGATCAAAGGTGTACTCCAAAGCAGTCTCATTGTACTTATGTAGTCACCAGACCCTGGTGGAAAGCTATAGTTGCAGTATGCAATTCTGACCTCAGAGATAACATGTACTCTTTCAGGCACTGCTAGGAAAGCAGTGTTTTGTTAATGTGCCATTGAGGAGGCTAAGATCTACCCGTACATGAATCCACCAGGTCACTTCTCAGTGATTTCCCATTTTAAAAACCCAACTTCAAGAACGGTCCCACTTCTGTTCACAATCAAATCTGGGATAGCTTCAGCCATAGCTTAATTAGACAAACATCGTACTGGTATCACACTGCCATGCAAGGCCAAAAATGTTCTTCATGTCATGGACTCAAATCAGTGACTCATCTCATCTGGCTTCACCAATAGTTACTAATAGCTGATGTTTCACGGGAAAGTAAAAAAGCACTTATAAAACAGTAACCAAATGTAAAAATGGAAGAAAACAATCCTGACCCCTGAAGCAAATCAGTGAATGCCTATAACATTGTTTCACATAAGCTTGCTTCTGTGAAAGTTTCTGCTGGAGAGAATAGTTGGGTCCAAGCAGGGCCCAAGCAAAGTAACTGTATACACACACACACAAATTCTCTTGTGGGATCAGGACATTAACTTTATACAGCTATGCATATTAAAAATGGCTGTAGCATTTGAAAAGTCCTGATCATCCAAAGAGTTATGCTACAAATAGTCAACTAACAGTTAATTTACTGTCACTGAGTTATAGGAACCGATGATTTAATGTATTTACTCCAACAGAATTTTTTTCAACATTGTAGTCTGCTGAGGCTGCCAAGGGAGACTCCATGGAAAACTAAGACTGCTTTTAAATAATTTTTCATACTGTTTGTTCACTATTTATAAAAACAAAACAAACAAAAACAGTTTTGGATCACGTACCTGAATTGTTCTTGCTAGCAAGACAGAAACATTAAAACTTATAGCTAATGATCCAAGAATCATGGAATTAAAGAACTGTAGAATACAGACCAGTAGTAAGGCAGTTACTTGTATAATATAGAGCATCATAACCTGCAACGAGATGTTATGTTTGCCAGAATTTCAAAAAATATTTAATATTTGATTAAAGCAAAGATCTATCAATTACTTTTAAAACTTTTACACGATGGCATCTACCACTAAAAATTAAAACACTCACTGATAGAACCTTATTTTGTAGAATATTCGTATGTATGAGAATTAACATAGTTAACAATATTTTATGCTTTTGCTATGAATTTTTGGTGCCACAACGAACACCAGCAGAGCTAGGAAAAATTGACTACGTAGCATCTTAGGGAAGTTTTAAAACAAAGTCAAAGTTCTTCCATAACCTCTGTGCAGTATCTTTCTGTCCCAAAACTTGTAATCGCAAATATTTATTTTAATAATTTCAAGCTAACAAACATTTTAGTTGCTTTGCATAAAATGGTCTTGACATTTTATCAAAATTACAGTAGGCAATTCTCATGGATGCTCAAATGGATATTCATGTTAGAAAACAAGTTACAGCAAAAGCTTTGTTATCCAGCACCCATGGGAAATGGGGGGCACCAGATAACCAAATATGCTGGTTACCTGAGAGGCCCGCACAGGCGTCTTTGCCTGCTTGGGCCGCTGCCCCTCCTGTCGCACCAGTGTGGCAAGGAACAGGGAGTGGGGCCCCGGGCATAATGGGAACAGGCTACTATTATGTTCTGGGATGTGGGGGCTTGGCAAAACTGGAAGTGCCACGGTAGGCACTTTTGTTTTCTCTTTTGCCATGTTGACTGGCATGCCGGTTAACAGAGTTTGTAAGGTGCCAGATAACGTGACTTTTGCTGTATTTTGCAAGATGCTATATGCAGCGTTTAATAATTATTATTTTTACATTGTAAATACAGAGCATAGTCTGATTACCACACTGGCCCAAAACACTAATCACCCTGGGACAACAGTCTATGCAAAGTTCATTTTAAATGAGTTTGTATTTAGGATACAATGACTGTCGAGCTGTAGTAGCTGCTGAGGTGTATCTATTACTACCCTGAGTTTATCTGCAGATGTAAATAAGAATGTGACTTAGCCTTGAATTCAAGAGTTTTAAGAGAGAAATAGTTTTTCTTTTTCATCCACATGATGATGTTTAGCATAAATTAACAACATTGCTTTAAAATTTAGGCCATCACCCTCTTAACTTTGAAACTGACAGCAGATGATTATTCTTTGTGCACTGGAATACTCTACAGTATAGTATGCTATAAAATGTATACTATTTTAAGTATACAATAATCATATTCAAAAACAGTCTGTAGGTAGGGATCATTTTACTGTCAACTTTGCAGTGCTTAGACAGTATATTGAGACTATCTCAATAGAACGAGAGACTTTTGTCAACCAATAAAGGGAAAATATTTTATTAAAATATGTTTTGTTCTATTCTGTAGTTAAACAATCATTCAACTAACAAATTCCAGTTTTTCCTCCTTACAACAACTGTTTTTTTTTAGTGATGGCTGCTGTTGTATGGTAAACTCAAATGTCTCAAGGGTATAACTTGTCTTGCTTGTTGCCGCAACAGCAATCTGGTCCATTCTATTCCTCCTTTTCATGTATGGTGCAGTGTCTATATCTGTCTTTCAAACAAGGATGTAAGGTTGTCAAGACAACATTTATACATTCTTATGACTTTACCTAGCAAAACTGTTATCACGTCTACACAGTTTATGTGACAGATTCATCACTATGACAGGTGCTTGTGGAAATCAATACCACAGAGATTTCCTCTTTAAGACTTTTTTATTGCCAATTTTTTGGGCTCTGGGTGCCGCTACAGCCTATGGGCCACCTAATTATTTATGATGTTGTAAACTATTTGTGGCAGAGAGAGTGCCTTCCTATGCATTTATGCAGCACCTGGCACTACAGGGACCTGATCCTTATTAGGACCTGCAGAAACTCATACTATAAATATAAATAAAGCAAACAAAAAAATCCCACTCAAATACCTTTGATCCAGTTCTGCCTCCAAGTCACTTAATGAGGAGTGCATGGGTGCAACTCAGGTAAGAAATGTGTCCATTTTATGGTTTCTTAAAGATTCTGTTGATACCATTTAAAGCATGACAAAAATGGGGCACTATAAAACTGCATAACCAGAAAGTAATGGCAATATAAAAACAGACTGTCCTGTCATTTAGGATGTGTAAAGAGCGCATTTTCAAAAGTGGATTCCTAAAGGCTCATAAGTTTTAATTTAGAAATGTAATCATGTTTCTATTTTCAAAAATGTTATGCAACCAGCAGCTCCCACTAGTGTAAAATCTTGCGTGTGTGTACACATGGAAACAACTATGCAACAATTCAGTAAAAAAAAAATGTCCTGAGTCTCTTCAGCTAACACCAGGATAATATATGACTAAATCATTCACACCTGTTAGTTATGAATATTAAGAGTTTCAAATGTCTTGTGTTGAAATGGCACTCCATTAATATCTTTTCAAAATAGCTGTAATTTCAAACCTACATTTTTATATTAACAACTTCTTTCAAAGATTTTAAAATTATGATCAAGTTATTTCCCTATATTGAGTGGAAAACCAGGGATTAATTTAATTACTTGTACAGGAATCTAACAGCATAGAGCATTTCTTAGTCTCTGCAGATTGTTACTTAAGAGTCACTATTGGTATACCATTATGTTGGGAATTAAATTGGAGAGTAAGCAACATTTGTCCAACTAAGACATTCTTAATAGTTTATCTTGAATCCATGTGAAAAAGCACTGTTGCTACGTGATAATTATTAATGCTTATAAATCAGATGACTGACATCTGAACTATGAATTTATTGGAAGGACAGGGCGTTAATGCAATATTTACATATTACATGGGGGGGCTGCAGGGACTGAGAGAGGCAGAGGCTATGGGTAGCAGGCTGTTGAGGGCAGAGCCTGCAGGGGACAGAGACTGCAGAGGGCAGGGGACGGGAATGAAAGGTACTGCGGGGAGGGGGGCAGGCTGCAAGGGGGGCAAGTAGTGGGGGGTAGGGGAAAAGGGGGCCAGCTGCATCCACTGCTACCAGCTCTCTGCAGTTGCTTTCCCCACTGTATCAGTGCAAGGGACAAAATTAAGATGACCCTCTGCTAATCAGATTCTAAACAAGGAAAATTATAACAAATTTATATATTTTCCACGTCTAGAATCTAATTATTAGGGGACTGTCTTAAATTCAAGGTAGTTTTGGATTCAACTAAATATAGTATATCAATACTTTATACATTCTTCTTCTAATTGTCCTTGGAATCTTGATTGTTTTAAGATGAAAAACATCCATTAAGACGCCCATGCAGTTTAACTTTTGTGTAGCTTATCAACGGATAACTTTGGACAGAGCTTTTCTGATATTGCTCTTAGTTGTCAAAAGTGAACACAAAAACATTCCAAGTGGGCAATGGGGAAAAAAGTCATACACATTTAACTTACTCAATTCTAGCCCCCTATAGTTTACAAAACTAATTGCTTAATGGTACATTAAAGTGCAATGCATGTTATACTACTTCTGAGACGATACCATCTTATAAAAGAAACACTTCACAGATTGGAAATGGGGAAAGACTGCTTATTTTCAGAAGTAATCTTACCTTTGCTGTGGGGAGCATGTCAAGAGAGTCCAATATAAATAATACTAATGCTTGTATCAACATCATAAACTGATTAAATTGCCAAGTCAGGCTAAAGAGGAATGTTGATAAAAACACCACCAGAAGTGTCAGTCTCTGGAAAAAACAAAACTTTTATTTGAATGATGTTACTTCCGATTTAAAGCTATAAAAAAAAAAAAAAAAGTTTAGATTAAAAAAAAATGTATCTCTAAAGGATTCCACTGAAAAGTGTTAACAGAGGTCACTCTTACTACAATAGTTGATTGCTGGATGATAGCCAGATTGACATAGAACATTTGTGACTATTCAAAATTAGACACTGCAGTTTTGCACCTGGAGGAAAAAAAAGTGTCATGGACATATTTTAATCCGAAAGCTCAGATATACCTTTTTAATTAGTAAAGTAAAATATAATCAATGGGGAAGGCATTCTTTAATGCTTAAGTCTCCAAAAGACTTTTTCTTAAATGATTCTGACAGCCTTTAACATTACCTCAAAGACTTAAAACTATTTCTACTTCCTTTGTAACATCATTTCTAACTATAAAATCTCCTTTTAGAACAATTTCATTTGTAACTCTTTTCAACAGTACTATTATTAGTGAAGTCTTATTTCAGCTATTTCCAAATTAAGTCTAGGTTTTTCTAGGCAACAATTTCTTCTTCCATCTATATAGTTCCTTGTACATTTCTATTATTATAATGGTTTAATAAAAGTAGGTGTTTTTGTTCTGAATTATAGTTGGTTATCTGCATATGTTCTCTTTCAACAACCTGCCTGTTATTTCTTATATTAGTATTGCTCTGTCAAAATGTTAGAAATACTTACTTCATGAAGAGGTTGTAAATGAGGTCTGAGGAGGTATGTGATTGCTGCTATCTGAACTGCAAAGAATGGCAGTGCCCAATTCTCTCTTAACGGAATGGTGAATTCTACTCTTGTAGTATCTATTCTATACAAAACAAATGAAGAGCCACAAATACACAACCAAAACTATATCTCCTGCAAATAATGTTACAATTAAAACAGACTACTTTCAGGATACTGAGAAACATTATTTTTCATTACGTAGCTGACTAGCAAGTCCCTTAAAAGCTGTCAAAATAATGTTCCAGAATTCATTTCTTGGTTTTTTGTGACATCGTTTCTCTCTTGTAACTAACTTTCTTTGTTGTCAGAGTGCTGCTACCATGGAGCCCAGTGTTCCCTTAGGCAACAGAGCAAGCAGGAGAAGGTTGGCAATTTTCAGATCAATGGCAAATGTTCTTCTGCAGTTTGGTTTGCATCAGGCACTTGTGGGAATAGATAGCTGTCATTTCCTTTTCTATAATATAACTGTAATTCAGTTGGTTTGTATTAATGGTGTAACTGAATGACACCGATCTGGACAGACTTCAGGCCATTCTTATAACATTTCAACATTTTAGGAACTACTAACGAAAGTCAGGAGTCCCCACTCAGCAGTTATTTCTCGATCTCTAAGCAAATGTAAAAAAATAAATCCCATGTCCATTTTTCCTTATGTAGCCAAAATGTTTACTTAAAATTATTTAATCTGCAAAGCACTAAGAAAACTAATCACACTACTACATACATATAAAGAATCATTCTGTCACTGGCATGCTTATTGTTAATTAATACATTAAACAATTGTGATAGGACCGACATTGTACTTAAGTTACAGAAAACACCCACAAGCTCTGGACGCAGCTGCATTCACAGTCTTAAAGTAGTACAGCAGCACATCAGATCCAAGGCCGCATTTTTCCTGTCTCACACAACCAGTGGCATATCTGTGTTAAGGAAGTGGGTAGACTTAAGTGCTAGTAACCCTGATGTCCCACCACTTAAGTGCTTGTTAGGGGCCTGCAGGCAAAGCCCTACAAGGAGAGATTGAGGGCCCTGGATCTCTGCAGCCACCACAAGAGAAGGCTGAGAGGTAATTTTGTGGCTGCCTACAAATTCATCGGAGGTGGGGGGTGGCAGCAAGGAATAGGAGATGCTCTGTTTACCAGGGCACCCCTTGGAGTGAGTTGGAACAACGGGCACAAATTGATGGAGAGCAGATTTAGGTTAGACATCAGGAAGAACTTCTTTATGGTAAGGGTTGCCAGAATCTGGAATGGGCTTCCAAGGGAGGTGGTGCTCTCCCCTACCTTGGGGGTCTTTCAAAGGAAGCTAGACATGCACCTGGCTGGGGTCATCTAATCCCAGCGCTCTTTCCTGCTGAGGGTAGGGGGTCAGATTTGATGATCTACTGAGGTCCCTTCCAACCCAAACATCTATGAATCTATGAAAACCATGGGCAGCTGAGACAGCCAATCCTGGGGCATCTATGTTAGAGCAGCCCTTAGATACTTTAACTTCATCCTGGCAGTTCCAGGCTGGTAAAGCTGACCAGCATTTCTTACTATCTAAATGGCTACCAGGTACAGTCCAGGGAAACTAGATATGGCTGTATTTTTCAAGCCTGATCTCAACCAGGACACTGGATTCAACCCTCCTAAAATGTTTTACTTTAACTTTGCAGTTTCAGCCCATTCTAATTATATTTAACTATTTTAAAATGTTTTTTGGCTAATCTAAAGAAAATGCTCACTGCTATATGTTCTCTCTTGCTTCAGTTAGTCTAGAGAATGGTGATACATACTTTACTGTGAAAATTAAACTTTAGGAAGAATAGATGTTAGTTATACTAACCTGTTGATAATATACCAGAAAGCTGCTAATAAGCCTGAAAGCCATGTTCCGCTGAGAAGCCAGCTGGTTATGTACAAAGCAATGACATAAAGAGCCTGAAGTCCAAACAAAGTATAGATATAAAAATAAACAGGCTCTAAGTATCGCTGTAAAACAGAGGAATATTGAAGTTGGTATAAAATAGTGGAAAAATACTTTAAACTGATTTGAATTTAAAGAAATAGTCCTACACAAATTCAAACCATTAAAAGGCCAAAAAAACCCAACCCACCAAAAACATGATTTCCTTAAAATAAAATCTTTACAATTATTTTAATTGATAATTCATTAAAAACAGATTAAGTCCATAATAAAGTTGAACTAAAACACAAAGTTATCTAGTTAAAATCCCAACTTATACCCTCAGTCCCACTTCAGTATCTTGTCCATTCACAGGGTGCATCTACATGTGCAATTAATGCAAAGTAATAAACTCTGGAGCAATTTGAGCTGGAGTAAACTGTTCCCAGGCATAGCATCTACATGTGCTCCCAAGAGAGCAGCGTCTGAGAGAAGGCGGAACAGGCCTGGGCTGACAGGAGGCATGGGGAGGTCAGCTATGGACTCTGGGTGGCAGCATCAGATGGCAGAGGGGCTGGTTGGGGCACAAGGGTGAAAGTGTGGAGCTGTGTGGCTAGGTGGCAGGCAGGAGTCTGGACCCTGGCTGGCTGGGCTGACCAGGTGCAATTTATGTCTGTGGTCATCATCCACATATGTGATTAATCACAGTTATTTACTACTCTGTAAGACCGTACCATCCTCAGCAGTACTGTCTTATGGCAGCGCTAATCAGTTTTATTGCAGTCTAAAGCTGCCACATGTGTAGATGGTGATGCTTTACTATGCAGCAAATCAGTCTACTCTGCAGTACAGTGAACATATAGATGCACCCACTGGGAGGGAATTCAACAGCAACAGGATGTCCACAAGGATTTTAGCAAGGGGACAGGAACCAGGAAGGTTACATTTGCTCAGCTAGTGATCAGAGGCAGACTGATGGAAGTTCCTCCTACAGTCCTGACATACTGGGAGAATTGGCAGGTCTAAGCCTTGTTACGTTCCATTATACTGTTCTAATGCTGTATTTGACCAAGGTGAACACAAAAGTGGAATTTCACAGGACTATTTCTAAGGAGGATGGAGATAAACTATTCTCTGTGGCCACCTGGGACAGGGAAAAGAGCATTGATCTTAAATTGCAGCAAGGGAAATTTAGGTTGGATATTAGGAAGAACTTTCTCACTACCAGAGTGGTTAAGTATTGGATGAGGCTTTCCAAAGTGGTTGTAGAATAACCATTCCTGGACATTTTTAAGACCAGATTAGACAAAAACATGATTGAAATGGTTTAGTCAGGGATAATCCTGCCTTGGGTAGGGGAAAGGACCAGATGACCTCCTTCCAGGCCTACTTTTCTATGACTCCGTAAAATCTTTTTATCAACCTGGCCAAACCAGTACTCATTTTTGAAACCCTGCACAAGCATACACAAAAAGAGTAAGAGTACAAAGACTAAGAATGACCATAAAGATACTTGCTCCTCTTTCAGGAACAAATCTAACATGGCAATGAACAAGTAATTTAAGCCACATTTGTGCATATAAAATTTGACTTTTCAATAGGTTTTCATGTGTGTTTGCATCTGAAAACAAAATGTAGTTTTTAAATTTGTAAAAATATATTTGAGATGTATATTCCTTCTGAGAAATGAAGGCTGTGATTCACTAGGGAGCCTTTTCTGATGCCTCTAGGAATTTAAAGCCATAATTAAATGCTTACCTGAACAGGAAGAATCTTATAAAGAATGCTGAGAAACACCTCCTGGTAAACATTCATTCGTTCAAGTATGTTGATTGTCCTCAGAGATTCTGTTTTATTGTCATGTACTAGGTCATGTAATCCTAAACATTAAAAATAAACAAAAGTAAAGGAATGCTGTTTTTATTTATTCCACATCCATGGTATAGTGTGAACTTTTCAAGTGTATTTTAAGGTCTTCTTTGAAAGATTTATGAAGTTTTTTTTGTCAAAGATTTGAAACACACTATTTTATCTGGCTGAGTTACAAAGACCTAAAAAAACTTCTTTGATTTTCCCAGTTGTAATGATTCTTGGATGACTGCTAATGCAAGTAAATATGAAACATTCAGTGCTATACTTACATTCCCAATGTGTTAGAAATTGCAATGATAAATTATGTTTGCAGCAACAGACTCGGGGTATTAAATATGATGTGAGAAGCTGTGCACTTCTAAATCACTACTACAAGGTTTGATATCGATAGAGTCACTACCAACTATAACAGATACAAGGTTAACATAAGCATAATCACTTAGAGATCTCACCCCAAATTCTAGAAGATAATATATTACCACAAATAACCCAACTTGCACCATACTAGGTTATTATGTATTTTGTAACAAAGCCTAGAACATTCAACCAGTCATGAGAGACCCTGCTCTGCTAGGAGCTTTGTGTACACAATATGTATAACAATGCTTCTGTACCTGTGAAGGTACTTCACAGGAGGCACTACAGCCTTCTTCTGGCTAATCTATTCCTATACATTGTGTAAACGCATCAAATAGCCTCCAGCACTTTATTAAGCACAAAATTAATTTTTCTTTAAGTTAATTTGAACACCTTAAAATACCTTGTCGGATGGATGGAGCCTGCAGCATCTGTTTGTAGTAGGAGTAATACAGTCCACATTCAGTCCTGAATGAAATTTCTCGTTCTACTTCCTGCAAATAAAATTTAAAAACCAAGCTACTTCAAGTACAACAATAAAACATTGCTTCTACTTGCATCCTGGTATGGTGTAAAGTTGAGTAATTTCACTAAATCAGTTTGTTAAATATTTAGACCTGCAAACTTTAGACCTGATTCTCGTGTGGGTAGTCATTTCTCATATTTTTATTCTCCACCAAAGTCAGTAGGATTCTAGTGTGAAAAACAATTACTCAGATGAGAAAGACTTGTAAGAGGGACCCTGTAATGAGAAAATCAAATTAGAATAGGAATGTTTGTATTACTTTCTTCAAACTTCAATTAAGCTTTTCTTTTGTCTCAACATTCCCTTTCATGTCAGGCACTCAGAATTTCTGGCTAAACTGATATAATTCATCTGCACAGTGACTGTACATTGTCTAAGACTAAATGACTGGAGTTTACAGTGTCTGTGATTTAATCTGGATAAAGCTGAAGCTAAAACGGCAAATTAGGTCAGGGGAACAAAAAAGGTGGCAGAGGTGATACTACCTCTACCAGAGGGAGCTTGCCTGCCTTCGCAATTCCGACTGAAAACTTGGGATACTACTGGTTCTTCACTTATTACTGTTATAGTTCTGGGCAGTCAGGTAGCTGCAGTACTTAAAAGCTGGATTTTTTCAAAGTGCAAATGCTGGTTAGCAGGCTGCAACCTTTTCTTTTCCAGATGCAGGTGTCTCTGTAGTGATCCAAGTCTTTGCCACTTTGAGATTTGGTTAATCCAATATGCTCTACCTGAGGCTACATCTTAATACTGTTTAGAGACTTCAACTTGTGCAGAATGCATCTGCCCACTTGTTAAATGCTGTTTCTTACATGGAGCCAGCTGTTCAACACTTTACACTTCAGTTATAGGTTAAAACAACACTGGTTTCCTGTTTGTTTTCAGGTGTAAATGAAGACAATGATTTTAATCTATAAATCCTTAAATGAATTGTGTTCTGAGTATATCAAGACTTGACTGTATTCTTACATGATGCTGTAATAGTTGAGATCTAGAGAGATATACATGCTTAAATATCTTACTCTGTGTAGAAAGATGCTTTTGGTAGGAGACTCTTATGTTTCAATTAATTTCCCCCACTTAGTTCATGAGTCTTGCAGGCTTATAGAGGCTTAACACTTGTTCAAAGCCTTCCATGAGTATATTTTAACAAAATAAATTACTTAAAACAATACAGCATGAGGTGAAAACATTTAGCTTTTTATCTCAATTTATTTTACCAATAATGATGAATTTTAGTAAATTATACATATTTTTTTAAAGTAGCACAGCAAAAGCCCTCATTTAAACACTAAATTAGAAGGCATTTATCTCTAGCTTTGAGAATCCAATAAGACTGCCGTATGTGAAGCAAGCAATTAAAACATGAAAAAACCCCAACTAGATTTCTAAAGATAATTCTATTAATTCACCTTTCTTTACAAAAGAGCATAGCTGAATAATGGAATGGCATTGTTTTCCCATCTTTTATGGCTGTCATTCTGGTTAGTACAATATTGCATACAATTTCAAGGCTTGCATCTCTTTTATATAGCAAAGCTGATTGTTTCACCTCTTTTCTTGGAATAGAATCAATGTTATTTCAGTGCTAACATAAAATGATACAGAAAAAAGGCTTCCAACTTCAGTGTTGTGCTGAAAACACTGAAAAAAGCACACATTTTACTGAAGTCAACTGAAGCTATATTAACTAATCCAATACTAGGTCTGGTCTGAGATGAACTAACAAATAAAAAAGGCATCTAAAATCACCAGTCAGCCCACACTTAACTTCTCCAGCTGCTTTGCAGCATACTTGAATATTACACCACCAGTAGAATTCACTGACATTAGTACTAATGTTAATAGCCACAAACTAAGCAAAATTAAAATGAGTAGGCTTGAACTAGATCATTGGATGGTACAGCTGTGATTTCTGGTTTCTATTCATCATTACTGAAAAGTTTTCTAAGAGCACAAAAAAAGCTGTTGCTTGTAAGTGCTAAAGAGAAGAAATCTTTAACATTTGGAATTTATTAAGGCGGGGGAGGGTAATCACAGAGGGGGATCTAATTAGCAAAAATGCATTCAAACATGATTAATTTGTAATCCTGGCACCAGCTGTATTCAACCAAATGCTATACTTTGAGACAAACACTAGTGAGTTTTACATCTGTTTCATGCTAAGATAACATCTGCTTTATTCATTCACAATACTTTTCCAGTTCTGCAGCAATCTATATTTTTCCTAGTGTGCCATGTAAATAAGAACATATAGAGTTAAGCGTAAATATTTGAATGCATGCTTAACTATTACTGTATGTTTGATTTGCTGAAAGGCTTATCATAGAATCCAGCATATCTCCTAGGAAAAAATGTGCGAGTAGCCTAAGACCTGTTCTCACAGAAACGTATGAAAGCAGAGTAAAGTGTAAAAGGACATTTTGGAGGATCTGCATGACAGTTTATACAGTAATCTATCAAACACACTCCAACAATTGTAGTAAGCAGTGAAAACAACATATGAAGGACACAACATACTATGTCTACTCATAGTCAATATCCTGCTTTCCATACAACATTTTAGAACCAATGGGCACATCCCCACAAGTGGGAATGTGTATTTCCCTGGGGACAAACAGCCCCGGTACAATATAGAATCATTAAAATTTAGGGTTGGAAAGGGACCTCCAGAGGTCACCTAGTCCAACCCCCTGCTCAAAGCATTAATTATATTATTCCAGCCAGAGCTTTGTTAAGCCAGGCCTTAAAAACCTCCTAGGATGGAGAGTCCACCACCTCTCTCAGTAATCTGTTCCAGTGCTTCACCACCCTTCTAGTGAGAGTTTTTCCTAATATCCAACCTAAACTTCCCTTGCTGCAATGTGAGACCATTGATCCTTGTTTTGTTATGTACCACTATCACTGAGAACAGTTTAGCTCCATCCTCTTTGGTATCACCCATTAGGTACTCAAAGGCTGCTATCAAATTCACCCTCAGTCTTCTCTTTTGCAGACCAAGCGCCGTTCCCTCAGCCTCTCTTCATAAGTCATATGCCCCAGGCTCCTGGTCATTTTTGTTTGCTCTCTGTTAGACTCTTTCCAACTTGTCCACATCTTTTCTATAGTGCAGGGTCCAAAACTGGACACAGTACTCTAGATGTGGCCTCACCAGTGCAGAATAAAGGGGAAAAATTACTTCCCTTGATCTGCTGGCAACACTCCTACTAATGCAGCACAGTATGCCATTAGCCTTCTTGGCAACAAGGGCACACTGCTGACTCATATCCATCTTACTGTCCATTGTAACCTCCAGGTCCTTTTCTGCACAGCTGCTACTTAGCCAGTTGGTCCCAAGCCTGTAGCAGGGCATAGGATTTTTTCCGTCCTAAGTGCAGAACTTTGCACTTCTCCTTGTTGAAGCTCATGAGCGTTCTTTTGGCCCAATCCTCTAATTTTGTCTGAATCCTAGCCCTAACCTCCAGAGCATCTACTACACCCCCCAGCTTGGTGCCATCTGCAAGTTTGCTGAGGGTGCAATTCATCCCATCTTCCAGATAGCAATGAAGCTACTGAACAAAAACAGCCCTAGGACCACCCCCTGGGGCACTGCACTTGATTTTGGCTGCCAGCCAAAACTGATTACTACCCATTGAGCTCAACAATCCAGCCACCTTCCTATCTACCTTACAGTCCATTCATCTAACCCATGCTACCTCAGCTTGCTTGCAAGAATGCTATGGGAGATGGTATCAAAAGCCTTGCTAAAGTCAAGGTATATTACATCCACTGCTTTCCCTGAATACACAGAGCCAGTCATCTCATCATACGAAGCAATCCGATTGGTCAGGCATGCCTTGCCCTTGGTGAATCCATGCTGATCACCTTCTTCTTCTCCAAGTGCTTAGAAATGGATTCTTTGAGGACCTGCTCCATGATTTTTCTGGGGACTAAGGTGAGGCTGACTGGTCTATAGTTCCCTGGATCTTTCTTTTTCCTTTTCTTAAATATGGGCACTATGTTTGCCCTTTCCCATCACCTGGGACCTCTCCTGGTTGCCATGAATTTTCAAAGATGATGGCCAGTGGCTCTGCAATCATATCAGCCAACTCCCTCAGAACCCTTGGATGTACTGCATCCAGCCCCATGGATTTGTACACGTCCATCCTTTCTAAACAGTTCCTAACCTATTCTTTCACCACTGAAGGCTGCTCACCCTCTCCCCAAACTGTGCTGCCTGATGCAGTAGTCTGGGAGCTGACCTTGCCTGTGAAGACCAAGGTAAAAAAAAGGCATTGAGTACTTCAGCCTTTTCCTCATTATGTCACTAGGTTGCCTCCCCCATTCAGTAAAGGACTCACACTTTCCCTGAACTTCCTCTTGGTGCTGACATACTTGGAGAAACCCTTCTTTGTTACCCTTCACATCCCTTGCTAGCTGCAACTCCAATTGAGCTTTGGCCTTCTTGATTTCATCCCTGCATGCCCAAGCAATACTATACTCCTCCCTAGTCATCTGTCCAAGCAGTATGTGCCACTGCTACCTGTCCCCAGAGAATGCCTGTACACAGGCACTCTGGCATATGGTTTCCCCAGGTAGGGTAAGGGTGGCTATGGCCAGCACCTGGGCTGGCCCGGGCAGCCTCACCTGGAGTCCTGGGGGTCTCCAGGGGCTGCGACTGGAGAGACTTGGTAGCAGGGAGCTTAGCTGGCAGCCAATGTGGCTCTGGCTGGCTAGGCTTTGGTTCTGGGTGGCACATGCTGCCGCCCTGCGCACCACCCCACTTATAGGGGTGGGTTTTTTTGCACTAAGATTTCCCGTTGTCAACACCTCCCCCCCTCCCCACCGGACTGCAAACTGGCAGCACAAAGAATGCCTACATGTGCAGTGCATGTGGTGCCACAGACATGCCTGCGGCATCGCATACTGCATGTGTGCACTCATCTGGATGCCCAATCACTCCAACTCTCTTAACCAAATCATCCAAAATATAGGAAAATAGCTTAAGTGTGCTCTGAGATTTTCTCCAGGCAGCAAAAGTATATATTTAATTATACTGTCTGCCTTTATTTAGCCTAGTTTGATTCAACATGACCAAATATAGTTTGTGCATTATGAAAGATTTTTATTATTTTCAACTTTTAAATTTAATCCAGATCAGTTAGATTAACAAATCTCCTCAACTTTACAAGTAAACACACAATATAGGCAGCTGCTATTATTGTTCCAGGTTGCAAATTGTGCCCTCAGCAAACATATTTGGTTAACATACAAGGTCTCTTGGCTGGTTAACCTCAGATCCATCTGTTAGAATGGCAGAGTTCCTGCTCAAATATTAATCTGAGTTTTGATACTGGGTCAAGGTGCCAAGCAATAGGTTTACATATATGGGTGGCTAAACACTGGAAGTGACACTTCAAGAGGACTGCAACAAAGAATTGATTCTACTTAGGGTTTCTTCCTCCTCATGGATTATAGCTGTTCATTTATTTGTGGTATTAAGGAAATTATTGTTCACCTCCATTTAGGACTCTGCATGTGAAAGTGAAAGACACGAGCAGTTTATTAAACAGAACAAGGAAGGCCTTCAGGATTTAAATCCTACTTCTGGCAAAGATTTGAGGCCACATTTTAATTTTACTCTGATTCTGACTAGTAAAACTGTATTGAAATAAACAGAGTATCATTAATCTTAAGAGCTTGGATATACAGAGAAACCAATGATTATATACAGCTCTGAAGCTTATGTATGCAAATGAGAGTGTGTTGAATCCCTGTGTGGAGGTCCTTCAGAACTGCAGTCGCATTAGAGTACTGTTGCTTAAGGTGAGTGTAACTAAAGTTAGTGCACAGGAGGAGAATGAAGCCCAACGTTTTATCTGTCATCTACCATCCCACCAAGAACACTGGACATATACTCCTATGATCACTACTATATATATATAATATATATGCTAGATATATATACAAGATCCTCAGCTGTACTTGGCAAAGTGCCCTACATTCTGGTTTTTCACTCATGAACCATTGCAAGAGGTCATGGTCACAGAAATATTATTGTTTGTTACATATCTAACTTGTAGCATACATCTCAGTCCTTGGATATGTCTTCTTCTTAACTGTCTTCCCTTACTCCAATGACCATGGCAAAATCAGATAAATATAGGCGAGTATATGTACTTAACTCATCTAACTGCGACAAGGCTCACTTGTACCACAGCAGTTGCAACCACTAGTCTCCTAAAAGCAAGCAATCCTCAGAGTAGTACTTTACTGTCAGACAAACTCATTGTTGTGTGAAATCATTATTGCTAGATATTGGAAATTGGGTTTTATGACTAGCTTTCCACAGTACAACTGACACCTCATTTTTGTAAGAAGGCCATCACAAATGGTAGGTTCATAAATGTCAATTGCAATGATTATCTTTATTTTGAGTTAGGATACATAGCTATAAAGGATAACTACTTTTCACTTTTAGTTTTGGGAACTGAATAAAATTGGTGGATCTTTTACACAATTCTATAACCAAGCAATTGAAAGTATAGTAATACATGCTTTATATTGGAACACTGGATAAGAATTGGATTTTCATCTTATGAACTTAAGTAGTTTATACTTGAAACTCATGCTAGTTCAGTGGCCCAAAATGAATTTAAACTGGTCAAAGACCATCACTGGACAATTTCTCCTGTACGTGTATGAGAGGTGAAAGCCTGACAACAGAGAAGGTAAAGTAACATAGCAACCTTCCCCAGTGCCCTGCAGAATCTCACTACAATTATGTAAGTCAGCGAAGCTCAATCTTTTTGGTTGGTGGGCTGGATAGGCAGTGCCCAGGCCATCTGCAGGCCGAATCCAGCCATGGGTCCTGACAAGGGGCAGTTGCAGCAAAATCCCATCCAGCCGCACAGAGTGGAGCAGGGGGCATCTCAGCTCTAACCTGGCCGTACGGGTGGGAGGGGACCCAGTCCCATGGAGGAAAGGTGCATGGCCCAGCCCCACAGGGGAAAGGATTGTGGACCACCCCCAACCCAGTGCCATAGGGGAGGAGGTGTGGCCCAGTCCCAATGTGGCCCTGAAGCGGGAAGGGGCGTAACCCAGCCCCACAGGGGCAAAGGGGACTCAGCCCTGCAGGAGAAGGGAAGAGGCTAAGCCAGCCCCAACCTGGCCCCAGGGGGAAAGGGGACGTGGCCTAGCCCTGTTCAGCCCAGGGGGAGGAGTGTGGCCTGGCTTCATCCAGCCACAGGGGTAAGATGAGGGGGCATGACCTGGCAGACAGAGCTTGGGAATTTAACAGCAGGGGAGGGTGGCCATATTTACTCCTACCACTCCTCTGCTGTCAAATTTGCCAATCCATGGGAAGCTCTATGGGCCGGATACCTATGGTTCTGCAGGCCGTATCTGGCCCACAGGCCAGAAGTTGAGCACCCCTAAGTTAAAGTTGTCCCTTGAAGCTTCAACCTGAACTAGGGCTAAAGCTGCACAAGTATGGACAGGAGATACAAATGACTCACTAACAACATCACCTCTCTGCTGTACCCAAGCAGAGCTCAGGTCCAGCACACTGGAGAGGCAAGCCCTAAACCAGTAATTCTCAAATCAGGGTACCACAGATCTTGGGGTGCTCTGAGATCCTTTCAATGGTGCCACAGGATGCCATGCAATGTCAGCCCTGTTAGATGTGAAAGCATGACAAAATTAACCAGAGAGATTTCAAACTGGAATTCAGTAAGAACATTCTGATCTGTTGTAGTCTGAATTCTCTGCAACAGAAGATTTGATCCATTATTTTCCTGCAGTTAAAAAATGAGAGGTGCCTCAAGCCTATGAAGGGGTGCCTCCCATCTAAAAAGGTTGAGAACCACTGAATAACTGAAAAAAGATCTTTCTGATACATTTTAAATGCTAATAGGTTCCTTGTATACCAGAAAAAGAACAGAGTGCACATCTACAGTAAAATAAAAATGTTCATAACAGACCCCACTAGATTAGGTTCATTAGTGACCTCATAACTGAATTGTTGAAATGTTAAGAAAAATAAAAATCATGTTAACAGCATCCAAAAACTGCAACTGTAATTTGTAACATAACTATAGTTTTCAATATTATTTTATATAAAGTGTTGCTTGATGATTTAGGGATTATCAAATGACTACTGAATTATTGGAACTGGGTCAGATTCTTGCAAATCACGTGCAAACAAATTCAAGGTTATGGGTTACTAAACTCTCTCCATTAAGAAAATGGTTAAGGTTCATTGTTATAAAAATGTTTGCGCCTTTCAGCTTGTTTTTTTCCTTTGTTCATGCTTTACTCCCTAAGTAACTTCTTAAAAATCTCTAGAATTGGAAAACTACATATCCCATTATTTGTCATTTAGTGAAGCTAAATGTAGTTCCTTTAATTGTTCCTTTTTATGGATTGAAAAGAGTAATTTATCAATTTAGATTATGTCTTGAATTCCCTCTAAAAGAGTGACATAGTTGCCCAGATTTGGACATAATATTTTGTGCAATATCACAAATTATGAGGACACAGGTGTTCTCAGCTCTTTAAGTAAGTAAACGATAGTTTTAAATAGTCAATTTAAAATGCACTGATTTTGATTCTATCTTACATTGCAAACTCATATGCAGTTTGATCTGCACCATGGTAAGAGTATCTGAGCATCAATGTCTCAAAAATTCTCCTTTTAAATGCTTATAGGTATTTCAAAAAAGTTCTTAAATAAATGATTTGTGGTTCTTTAAGATAGTCTTCACTCAGCTCTCTGAGATGATTTCAGAATAAGTTTCAGGATTACAATGGTGACACTAGTGCAAACTGCAGTCATGAATCAGGCTCTCTGAGCATATAATTTGTTCTACTTCATTTGAAACTTTTAAACTTGTCAGCCTGCTGGCTTTTACTGGTATGTCTACCCTGTCAGCCTGGGGTGGGGGGGAGGGGGTTACTCTAAAGACAGAGAGAGGTAGTTAGCTGTGTTAGACTGAAGTCAGGTAGAAGGCAAGGTAGATTTGCACCTTATAGACTAACTCAGAGATGCACAGGGGTTCATAAGCAGCATCTTACTTCATCTGCTGCTTATGAAAGTTTATGCATCTCTGATTAGTCTATAATGTGCAAATTTACCCTGCCTCCTTCTTTAAAGGGCACCTTACTTTACCTGTTCCCACCTGAATACACCCTGCTGCCTTTCAGATACATAGGAGATAAAGGTCAAAAGTAGGGTGCATGATAAAAGATTTTTTGGGCTGATACTGATGGCTGATGATTGACCAGCCATATTGGTCAAAACCAATCCAATTGCCAATATGCAGCCTGGCAGCTTGGAAACCAGTGTTCAGCTGGTAAGTCTCCTGGGGGGAAAGGAGCATAGGGGGGAAGATTGAGGCCCCTGCAGTGAGGGAGGGTGTGGGGCTGGGACAGGGACAGGTGCTGCCCAGCCGGGGTGGGGTGGGGCACGGGATGGAGCTGATGGAACATCTGGTGGGACACAGGAAATAGGGCGGGCAGCTCTCACCACTGTGTGCACCCTTGGGGGAGGCATGTGCTCCCTGAATCTGTGTGCAGGCTGAGGGTGGGCTGCCGCTGTGCGTTCACACTCAAGGGCTATGCCAGGCTCTATCCTGATGGATGTACTTGGGTGGGGTGGGGTGGGGAAGGCAGCAAGAGTGCTGAGAAGGGGGCTAGAACCACTGCTGTAGCCCCCCGTATATCCCCTCCCAGCACTGCTTCCACTTGCCCCGCCTGGCCAGAGCGCAGCTGCCATGAAGAACCTGGTGCAGCCCCCAAGAGCAAGTGCTCAGTGGCAGCTTGTCCTTGCCCTGAGCACATATCTAGGGGGCACATGCCCCCTGCGCCTCCAAGGGTGAGTGGAGCAGTGGGAACTACCACCCTCACACCCCCCGGATGAGCTGCTGTCTCTGTCCTGATCCCCACCCTGGCTGGGCTGTGCCTGCCTCTGCCTCAGCCCCACTCCCTCCCTCACCATAGGGCCTCAATCTGCCCCGCCCCATGCCCCTTCCTCCCCACAGACTTACCCGATGGATGCTGCTCTTCCAAGCTGCCAGGCTGCACTTCTGGCTATGTGCATGTTGCGGCTGCACACATCATTTATCAGTGACATTATTGGCCACATCAGCCCAAAAAAGCAGATTGCTAATAATGTCAGTTTTCCTTTTATTGGTGCCGATATGATATGGACTGATGTATCGGTGCACCTCCTGTCCAAAGTGACTTCAGCAACTCATTTCCACATTCAGTGTATGTAAGCAGGGCATGCATAAGAGTGATCTTCCTTTGGTGAGCCAGGGATGTGGTATAAAGTGAAGTGTTTCACCTTGGGATGAGCAACCCCCAACACACGTATAGGCTCCAAACTGACTAGCACCATGAATGAAAGGGACCTGGGGGTAATAATAGACCACAGTAGGAATATGAGCTGGCAGTGCGATGCTGTAGCCCATAGACGATGCATTGGGAGGGGGCACATGTCCCCCCTGAGATTGGCCCTTGCCGGCCAGAGAGTGGGGAGCACCGTCTGTGGCCAGTGCTTCCCCAAGAAGTGGTGGTGGCACTTCCAGTTTTGCCGGCAGCACTTCTGGGGTCGGCGATTGGCCACTGGGGGAATCCCAGTTGGCGATCGGCTGCTGGTGCCTGCCCCCAGAGTCAGGAGGCACCAGTCGCCCATGCTGTAGTCAGTAAGGTAAACAATACTCTAGCATGCATCAATTGATGCATCTCCAGCAAAACCAAGGAGGTGATTCTTCTGCTCTATTCAGCACTGGTGAGACCGCAAGTGGAATACTGCATCCAGTTCTGGGAACCACACTTTAACAAGGACATGGACAAGCTTGAGAAAGTTCAAAGAAGAGCAACCCGTATGAACAGAGTCTTACATGGCAAGCCATACGAGGAAAGGCTGAGGGATCTGGGACTCTTCAGCCTGAAGAAAAGAAAGCTAAGAGGGGACCTGGTAACAGCTTACCACTACACTAGGGGAGTACATCAAGGGCTCAGTGAGCAACTGTTCACCAGGGCACCTGGGGGGAAAACCAGAAGTAATGGCCACAAACTCCTGGAAGACTGACTCAGGCTCAACATTAGGAAAAATTTCTTCACAGTCAGGATGTCCAGACTGTGGAATAAGCTCCCTCCAGAGGTGGTGCAATCACCTACCCTGGAAATCTTCAAGAGGAGACTAGACAGTCACCTTGCTGGGGTCACCTGACCCCCAGTTATCTTTCCTGCTTGGTGCAGCGGCTGGACCTAATAATCTTCTACGATCTTTTCAAGCCTTACAATCTAAGAATAAACGTATCCTAAAAGGAAGTATGGCCCAGATTTCCTTTTTTGAAAAATCAGATACCCTCCCAGATGACCTTCACCTGCCAGGGAAAAGAGGGACCTGTTTGCTATTAGGCCCCGCTATGGAACAGTTGCAGCTATTTACTATCGGTAGGCTGACCATATGGAAGTTGGTCTTACCAGTTGATGGGGGTGGAGCTGTGTACCAGGAAGGCAGCGGTGCATGCTGGGCAAGGCCCCTGTGTTTCTAGGACATCCATTTTAATTCAAGAGCCAGCCAGGACCAGCCTCCGAAATCTGAGACTGTCCTGGATAAACCAAGACATATAGTCACCCAGATTTTAGACAAAAGAACTTAGATTTGATGGGGGAGAGAAGAGGAGCTGCAGAAGGATGGTTGGCTTCTGCATCCCTAGAAAAAGGAAGTTTCCCTGGGGTGGGAGGTGCCTTGACAGTCTGTATAGTGAAACACCAGGAAAGAATAGGAAGCTGACTCAGGAAGGATAAAAAGCCATCTTAGTTTGGTCCCTTTTGGACTGTTATTTAAGCTTGTTATTGACTGTCCATGTAGGTGTGCAAAGAGTGACTACTGAAGGAAGGTAGTAAACGCCAATAAAAGAGCGAAGAAAGACAGATACCAAAACGAGGAGATCCCAGATCTCTGCTACAAGGAGATTAAAAGGAGAAACTGCAACAAGGCAAATAGTACAGGGGAGAGCCGCAAAAGGTTGCATCAAGGCTAACCACATTATGTACCTCTGTATCCCACCTCCTACAGTTTTACATTTAGACTACATCAATATCTGTTCTATCAGTGAACAGTTTTCTTTCAAACTGATATTTAAAAGCATTAAAATACAATTTATTAGCTGTCTGTTTTATGTAAGTTTGCACCATCTGGCTAATTGTAACTCATCCAAGATGGAAGAAAAGAATAAAAAAAAGTATTTCAATCCAGAGAGGAACTAGATGCCTTTATATTATTCTTATATTGATGTTTAGCAATGCCAAACATGTACACAAATCATATATTGAGAATTTTACAGTCTATTCAGTTAGATCAGTTAGCAGAAAAAAAAGATGCAAGTTACAGTGATCCAAAATATAAAATGTCTAACTGAATCCTAAATTAATCTTTGCTTTAAGAGAGATTTTTCTTTGTTTACAACAACAGCGATGTTACAGGATTCTGTAGGTACTGGGGTTAATGAAACACTGAATGTGTTTAAACATGGATCCCATTCCAATATTCCATGTTTAATAAAATTAAGGCAAAATAACCCCTCTACTTCATTAACCGAGCCACACAATAATTGTGTATGTCAAAGATTAGATTATACTCTTTCTCCCTATGGAATTAATGCTGAGACATGCAATAAAATAAAGCTTATTACTACACAACATTGAGGAAATTTTGTTAAAAATACAGAAATATATGCATCAGCCAAACTATAAAATACATGAGAAAATGCAGGTAGCTTCCATTTCATTTCAACATAAATTTTAAAGGTCTAAATTGTTAAAAACTAAATTTAGTTAAACACTAAAATGAACTGCCTTCATAAGTATATGGTATATGCTACCACTATGCATCAGCAGATACATGACAAATAGAACCAAGGAGGTGCTACTTCCCCTCTGTGTGGCACTGTTCAGACAGCAGTTGGAGTACTGCATCCAGTTTTGGGTGCTGTTCTTCAAGAAGGATGTTGATAGACACAAGAGGGTCCAGAGGAAGGCCACTTGTATGGTTAGGGGTAAACTGACAGAGGGCAGATTTAGGCTAGATATCAGGAAAAACTTCTTCACAGTACAGGTGGCCAAAATTTGGAATGGGCTTCCAAAGGAGGTGGTGCTCTCCCCTACCTTGGGAGTCTTTAAGAGAAGGCTGGATACGCATCTGGCAGGGGTCATCTGATCCCAAACTCCTTTCTGCCTAGGCAGTGGGGCAGACCCAATGATCTGCTGAGGTCCCTTCCAACCCTAGCATCTATGAATCTAGAAAATACTGACATTTCATAAAATAATGAAAAAGCAAGGAAAAAAAATGCAGAGTAAAGAACCTACTCAATATATGGATGCCCACATACTTATCTGTTGCATAGATGGACATCAGGAAGAATTATTGGAGATAAAACAATTATCAAGAAGCATAACTTTAACAGGCTCTTCATTTCTATTCTTCTTGTCACATAACATTCACAATAAATAAAACATATTAGAACTTGTGCCTATAAGATTTGCATTTGTAGAACAGTGTTTGCTTGACTAGCTTAAGGAAAGTGTGTGCTAAGATACACTTTCTAAATAATATTAAATTTGGGAGGGTCTGTGTTAACTTAAGCAAAAGGACAGTTAGTCCTCAACAAAGGAAGCATGTATTATTTTGACAAAGTATTCTGTAGAACAGTATATGGCCTGCAGACCAGATCCAGCTCCTGGAGCCCTAGGATCTGGCCTAAAGATCTCAGACAGGCCTAGTGTGCTGCATGTGGCATGAGCTGCATGCATTAGGAGGCTGTGGGGTGCATGTTGCATGTGGCATCTGAGCTGGCCCCAGCCCTACATTGGCTCCAGGGCCAGACTGGGTCCACAGGCTGTCCCTGACTGGCAAAATCATATGTAGGGCTGGCGTGGCATGGGCACTGCATGCTGTGTGCACCTCACACATGTGCCATGTGCAGTGCAAGCCCTGGACTGGGGCTGTAATGCGTTGCATGTGGCGTGTGGGGCTGGACCTGGTGCGCATGCTACACGTAGTACAGGGGCTGATGCATGGTATGCACTATATGCAGTGCCCTGCAAGACTGGCTCTACATGCTGGCTCTAGGGCCAATCCATATTGGGCCCATGCACTGGAGCCGTTTGGTAGAGACACCTTATGCAGGGTGTGCCCTGTGACAGCTTCACATGCAAGTCCTAAACTGGTGCCAGTGCACACTGCATGCAGGGCTGGTTCAGGGTGCACCCTGCATGGGCTGCCTGAACCAGACTGGTCCAGTGCGGCGGGTTTATGGGTCTAATCTGGCCAACAGACTTGCCCCACACCCTTCATTTGGCCCACATAGCCAGATGAGTGTGATAACCTGCTTATTGAATTATCATATTTAATAATGTGAAGCAAAGTTTTGAGAAGTAATCTCTTACTTTTCATGTGCAAATATATATTTGCACAGGCAAAAATCATAACTGATTGTAACCAATTAGCTTTGTAAATGCACACCTGCAAGTATAAGTTTTGTACATGTTATTTTTCAGGCTCACTGAAAATTTGACCACTGTCATCTGTTTCGGAAAAATATTTTATTAGAAATGATACAACATAAGCATTCGCATAGGTACATGTAAATAGCATATATTATAAAATGTTGTTTTTGGGTCATGTATGTTTGCAAATGCATTAGAAAATACATGCAATTATAACAAAAAAAAAGTCTTGAATTAAAAGCTCATTTTCTATGTATGGGCAAGATGACTGAAGTTGCTTTATCACTGTAGTTACTAGTGCCATCTTGTGTCAGTTTGAACTAATTCAAATACTTAACACTATTATAAAATTACTTAAATTTTCCCAAAAGAAAATTTCTGTCCATTCATTAAGATATGCAGATTTGTGGGTCTATAGGTTTACTCTAAAAAGAAGATAGTCAAAAGCAAACCTCGAACTTATCTGAGGTATATACCCAGGAACTTTACTTATGTCCAATGAAAGATGCAAACTGTCACACAACCTTATTACACCTACAGCATTAATTGTTTCATTAACTTTTAATTTGTTTTTGGAAACATTAAAAGATGTTAAAAGATAAAAAGGTGGTAATGTGCTGCATAAGCTGGAAGTCACCTTACAGTCTATACTGCATAAAATATATTATAGTACCGTACAAATGCTAAGAGATTTTTAAGTCTTTAAAAGGAAAATTACCTGTTTGTTTTTCTGATTAATTTTAGATATGGATACAACTGGCTTCTCATCCTTTGCAAAGAATTCTGGGGAAAATGTCAGCATGGGATCTTCCAGTGAAAAGGAAATCCCACACATGCAAAAGAGGATCTGCAGCTGTGTAACTAATCTTACCTAAAATTTAAGCTTGAGGAGGTAAGTCTTTTAAATGAGAATTTGGCCAAGAACCATTTTTACTTAAGCAGAGAATCTGTTTGTGTTAAGTTTTGTTTGCTGGATAAATTATTTATTGTCCCTATGGAGAGAGTCTGTGTTCTTAGAACTGAACTGCTGAGCCAAATTTGCTTCTGTTGGCATAGGGATGTGTGCATTTTTCTGCATTAGCCACATCCTTTGCACTTAAGGAGTTCATAAGTGTGCAAGAGAACAAGCTTCAACCCTTGAAAAAGGATTTTACCATTCCCAACCTTCTTTTGGGGACCCAGTTGTCATGGACAGTATTTTAATTCCACTGTTGGCTTCACTAAATTTTACTGTGGTGCTTGCTGAGAGTATGCAGAGAAAATAGTATATTTTCTGGCAGCCTTAGCTACACTTCCCAAAAGTCCTTTATGCCAAGTTTCCAGCAGATAGGACACAAACCTTCTCTGGTGGATTTTGGCCATGAGTTGTGATTTGTACAACAGCAGATGGCAATAAACCAAAAATAATCCTTTCAAAAGCGTTTGTCCTACTGGCAGAGAAAAGAATGGGCCCATCAGAACCTCAAGGGAGAGAAGAATGGGGTTGTTATTACATATTTAATTCCCATTTCAGGTACTGTATTAAAAAACAAAAAGAAGATGTATAAGGATACTTGGGTTAGCAGTCTGAGCAGGTCACCTGAGTTTAAGAATTTAATTTTTATCTCTGCCACTGATTTAAATAACCTGTGTGTGCCTCAATTTACTCTACTATAAAATCCAGTTAATACTTTCCTTACTTGCAAGATGCGAGGCTTAATGTATGAAAATTACTCTGAGGGAGCACTTACATGTACAATTGTGGTACCTGAATAAACTGCAGAGCTCACTGCTCCAGAGTTAATTGCTCCCAAGCATGCCATTTGAACGTGTACCTGGGAGCAATTAACTCCAGAGTAGTAAGCTCTCCAGTTTATTCAGGTGCATGTGGAGCCTAGGTGGAGCAGCCCTGGCTGGCAGGGAGCTCCAGGGGTCAGCCTACCAGCTCAGGGCTGCTTCAGCCAGGCTCAGCAGCAGTAGAGGGCCTGGGTGGTAATGAGGGTGCTTCAATATGGGGCTAGCTGGCAGGCAGCCTCTGCACTGAAGCACCATCATGTCTCAACCAGCTAAGTCAGTGTCTACATGTACACTGTTGGGCACAAAAAAACTCAGCAGCAGGGTAGTACTTGTATTTACAAGTACTACCTTGTTGCAGAGTTTATTAGTTTCCTGTGCCCTAATAGGGGCACATGTGTAGATGCAGAGATGTTTACTGCAGTCAGGACTGCAGTAAATGTCTCATGTAGACACGCTCCAGTTTTCAAATAAAAGCAGCTATTACATGAATATAAATATATTTTTTTCTGGGTTACGAAAGATTGTGCCCCTGTTGTATCAGAATAAGCACTTTAATCTTAAAAATAAATTATGTATATATCTTAAAAATATAACATTGTGAAATTGTTGCAGGCCAGGACTTTGGGTAGGAATTTTCTTTAAAAAACTGGCGTTATATATATATATATATATAAAAGGTTTTGAGAAATCAGCAGG
Organism: Crocodylus porosus; assembly: GCF_001723895.1. Lineage (NCBI taxonomy): Eukaryota > Metazoa > Chordata > Crocodylia > Crocodylidae > Crocodylus > Crocodylus porosus. The sequence continues at coordinate 23,223,004 of NW_017728915.1, read as the reverse complement.
GTTTTGGGTTGTTCATTGACAGTAATGTGTAGAGAAAGCTTGAATGCAGAGCAAGATACAATAGATCACTGAAACACTGTACTAGGTGATGATAATTTGTAGGTAAGCAACTGAGCTACCATTTTTATAGCATGAAAATAATAGCATGGTTTATTATAGCCAAGTGCTTACAGCATAGTTAGGAACAGAGAAATGACTGAAAGGATATCAATTTGACTAACTAGGGAAGAAAGTTAAAATAAGAAATTATGGGGGGGTTGTTTTATACATATCTGGGATATGAGAAAGCTATTTACACTGGAACATTCTGTATTTCATATGTATGAGTCATAAGACAAATTAGAAACTTAAATAACTTTCTGCATGTATTGTTACAATGTGCTAGGAAAGCAAAGATGAAATTATCAAAATAATTTCATTACCTTAATATTGGAAAACCAAAGATCATTCTCATGTAGTGTAGCAACATAAACAGAAGTGAGAAGCCCAAGGGAGACAGCAACTATTCCACCAACTATAAGCGAAAATCTCTTCCATAGTTTTCCACCTGTGTAAAGTCAGACACACAATATTTGACTTGGGGACTGAGAAACTCACAATTCTTCTTGTTTTACATAGATCTCTGAACCTCTTTTAAATGCTCACTTTTACAAAGCAATCTGGAGGTAATTAAGAGATCTCTTTTCAGACCCCTGGACAGCAACTGTATTTGTGAATTTTCTGGTATAAGAAACTTAATGTTTTATTCACATGCAGAATGAGACAAGCTATGTTTCACGGGGGAAATGTAAAGTAGTAGTTTATAAGACAACACTGTGATCTTATACAGATCTACTTAAACACCATATCTAGAGTATAAATATAAATTACAAAATCTCTGAAATATCCTCCCAGGCATCATTTTTAATTAATGATACAGAAGGTGGCTAGAAGCACACAAAGCAAGGTATCAAACCTTGTTCTTTAAACTTCTGAATTTAGATGCTGTTTTTATGGTTTTTAAAAAAATGGCATTTCAGGTTTAATAATCCCATTAAGTTTCCACATTGAGGCTGCGCACTGATCAAAGTAGCTTCTGATAATGATGCAGTGAGAAGCCACATTTTTAAATGAAACCATTCAATCAGTTTATTGTTCATGTGTAACATTTTAAATGTTTTACGTTATGTTTTAAATTAGTGACTTTTTCAAGTTGATTTAAGACTCAATCCCGCTCCATGATCTGGAAACAAAAAAAGCAAGATTCAGATATTGTGCAAGGACATGTGATTTGATGGAAGTGTCTACTTAGTCCAGGGGTGGGCAGCTATTTGTGCCATACCTCTCCCTTTCTCTAATAAGTTTTAGTGACCTGTTGAGGGCCACACCTCTCCCTCTCTCTCTATCCCTTCCTCCCAGTGCTGTGACCAGTGTAGAAGCCTGAACCCACCCACAGGTTCAGCATCCCCCACTGCATCCCCGTGGCCAGAGTACACCCACCTGCAGCTCTAGCACACCCCACCACCCCTTGGAGTCTGGACCCTGCAGCTTCTGGCCACATTTACAGGTGCCCAAACACAGCTGTGGACAGCAGCTTCCAGGCTGAGGCTCCAGGAGTGGTGTGGGGAGGGGAGGGGAGGGGCATGTTACAGCTGTGGGCTGCAACCAAAGCAGAAGCTTGAACCCACCTGCAGCAGAAGCACACCCTGACCCTTGCACCTGGAAAATGGCATCTTTCTTTGGGCAGCTGCCTGGTCTGGACTTAGGGAGGGAGGAGGGAAGGTGCTACAGCTGCAGATGGGTTCATGCTTCAGCGCCAGCGGCAGCCCCAGCTGAGAGAGAGAGAGAGAGTGCAAGCACACCTGGCACACCAGAAACAGCCCTGGCTGCCCAGTACCACACATCTGCCAGAGCTGGAGCTCCTGCCCATTTACAGGCTGGATCCATTTACTTGACTTGCCGGATCTGGCCTGAGGGTCATATTTTGCCCACACCTGACTTAGACCATAGCATAAGTAGACAACATAAATTGGGTAAATGGCTTCCCATCTATCCAAAACATATATACAAGAGAAGAGAGAATTTTGCAAAGGTGTGATCAGAGGTTGCAGACTAAGTTTTGGCCCATAAAAATAAAAAAGCAATGAAATTGACTGGGTGAATTTTCAAAGTATTTTCATACAAGAACTTGAAATGTTGTCCTTCATTATCTCCAGAGGTCAACAAAGTAAAAAATACTTTATAGGTAACACTGCAAGTCTACAAAAACCAAACAGGTTGCAGTTAAAGCCCCAATTCCATATGTAACCTGTGTTTGCCTTTATACTGCAAATCCAGTTCCTTTCAGATGGGGCACTCAAATTCTTAAATTTAAAAAAATCACAGCTTATGTTATCTCAAGACCCTCTATCGCGTGCTTCCCAAACTTTCCCTCAGCATGACCCCATATATGATGCCATTTCCACAGCATGGCCCCTCACTCACAACCTGCAGCCCCCTGCCAGCAGTGGGGTCCAAGCTGCCCAGACTATGGGACCAGAGCCAGGGCCTGTGGCCTGCAGTCCCCCACACAGCAGCGGGAGGTGGCACCTGCTGCAGCTGGAGCAGAGCTTGCAGCTGGAGCAGAGCTTGCAGCCCAGCTCTTCACTCTTCCCCCAACTTGTACTCTCCCCTTGCAGATGGGTGGCACAGTAGGAGCAGAGCCTGTGAGGAAGGCGCAGGGTGAGGATGTGGGCTCAGGGCTCTCCGCCCTGCTGCCCTCCCCACAGGGCCTCTGAAGCTCAGAGGGTGGGACCTGGTGCTACTGCTGGGAACTCCACACCGTCCACACTGCCATGGTGAGGCTCCTCCTGCCCGCCCAGCAGCAGCTGTAGCTGCAGCAGAAAGTTGTGCCCCTGCTGCTGCTGGGTGGGCAGGGGGCACCTCACCACAGCAACGCAGCCAGCATGTGGCTCCTGGCAGTAGCACTGAGCCCTGACCTGGAAGTCTCAGGGCAGGGCAGCAGGGTAGAGCCCTGAACCTGCCTCAGGCATCCCACATCTGGGAGGCATGTGCCCCCCATGTCTCTCTTCCCAGGCATGTGCGACCCCATTTTTTATTGCTGTGACCCCAAATGGGGTCATGACCCCAAGATTGGGAACCGCTGCTCTGTTTGTAGGATACATTTCCAGATTTAACCGCGTTGTGTGGTTTTGTAGGTCTGTCATCTTGTCCTATGACATTCTAAGCCAAGCAATCAAACGATGCTAAAGTGTATGTCAGGTACAACAAAGTTAAAAATAATTTCACTGTAACTAGCATTTGAAAATAGACTAAAACCCCACATTGCCATAATCTATGCTGGGACTTTGTCCCTTTGATTATAGTTTTTATCCTACATTCTGTCAATACTCAGAAAACTCTTTAATATGATACCTAATCTTCATGTGTGGAATTGAAGGTACCAAAAATATAGCATTAGTGAGAGTCCATAATGCCACATTCCTTTTAATTACCCACCAGATGGAACTCTCCCATCAGACTTCACATTTTTCTTCTGTGAAAGATGATCTTCTGCAACTTCTGTGACTTTTAGTCCCTTTCTCTGTCTGATGGTTGTCATGATGTCAGAAACTTCCATACATTATTCTTTAGTCTGATTCCTAAAACATGCATACACCAAAGAATAAATATTCAAATCCAAACACTTGTTTGTCATTTTATGACAAATACCACTGAGAAGTGTGTGACAGGCCATGAAAGCAAACAGAAGCATATTTTATTGTAAATAAAGGCCTAAAAAAGTTCTACTCATATAATTTATGCATTCGTTTTATTAAAAAGCAAGAATGACAGTCTCTGTAACTCAAACACAAAAAATAAGTGAAAAAGAAACGCTGGTGCCAATGCTACGAAGACTGATGCTCAAGCTTAACTTCATATACTGGCTCCAGGATTTGTGACACTGGGTGTCCAGAAATTCAGGATTTTCCTAATTTATGATTGTGGGTGTCCAACCAAAGACAGCTAAAACAAGGCCTAATTTTCAGGAAGTGCCGAGCCCTCAGAAAAAACAGTCCTTTAGTTTAAAGTCCTTGATCTTTGAGGGGGTCACTGGATGCAACAGAAAACCTGAGAACGGATAACTTTGTAAAACAGAATTAATTTAGCTGCACAAATCCCTACCTTTTAGTAATGTTTAGACTACTGTGTATCTTTTTTTTTTAAATCACAAAAATGAGAGAATAAGAAAAATACGTAAGGACCAACAGTCAGAGATCTCAAGTCTGCGCAAGGCCACAGCCCCGCATCTCACTGCCAAGGGTGTCAACACCGAGCCACGCAATTTCGGTCATTTTTGTACCTGAATCCTGGCTTTGAATGCAAAACACAAATCCCCACCCACGCCCCGCGGCGGACACCATTCGCCAGCGAGTGTCGCCTCTTTTAACTCGTCTCTGGAAACAAACGCAAACAGCGAGACCCACCTCAGGTGCCCAGCACAGAAGTCGCAGGCTGACTTTGTGTCCAGCACCCCCTCAGGGGAGGAGGCCCGGCGGCGCTGAGGGGACGGGCAGGTGCCGAGGGAGAAGCCCGCGAGGGCACAAAGGGGCCGGGCTGGGCTGAGGGAGCCGCAGAGGGGCCGGGGCCTCCCCCGGGCACGGCTGTCTCTGCGCGGCCTGCCCCGCCGCTCCGCTCCCCTCCCCTTGCGCCGGGGCCGCTACCTGGCGACGCGGCGGAGCCGAGGCCGGGTGGGCGGCGCAGGCGGGGCGGCGAGGCGGCTGCTCGGCCTGGCCCGGCGCTGCCTGCGCGGAGCCGCCTCGGCCCCCCAGGAGGCGGGAGACTGGGCGGGCGCCTTTTGTCTCCCGGAGCCGGGATCCGGCACCGCCTGCCCGGGGGTGGGGGGCTCGTCTCGCCCGGCCAGGCCCCTCTGCTGCTAATAATGATAATAATTGCAATAACAACAACAAGTCATCATTATTAGTACCGCAATATTAATAATAATAACAATTGCTGCTAATAATAATTGCAATAAAAGCAACATTATTACTGTCATACTATGAATAATAATAAGAGTGATTATTATTGTAACATTCATATTAATAATAACAACAAGTTATTTTTGTTATTACAATCATCACAAGATGATGACGATGGCCATCCTGGTCATTGTTATTGTACTAACAAGACGACTAGCCTATCATGCTATCTGCTAAGAGGAAGAGCAGGAGGATAATATTGCACCCATTGCAAGCCAGCGTCATGGTTTCAAGGCCTGCTTGGTGCAGTCTAAGCCCTGGGGAGTCCCAGCCCTCAGCTGCGCTGTGTGGAGGGGCCGGACGGCTGCGCTGGAGGAAGGAAGTGCCTCTCCTTCTGGAGGGGGAGCGGAGGGAGTGTGAAACATGGATTTGTTGGCGCAAGGCAGGAAGGAATCAGGCCCTCGGGACGTCTGTAGTGAAAGCGCGTGGAGGAGTGAGTCTTGCTGCCGTGAGAAGGAAAACAAGCCTGACTTACTTGCTTTGGGCAATAGCACGTGGGACGCTTTTTCTGGAAGTCAGAGGGCATGGTTTTGATTATGCCATGTTGTAGAGGATTTAAGAAACAATATGTGGAGGGTTTATGAACCCACACGGAGGGCTTGGACAAAACACAGCTTACATCTTGCTGACAAGTCAGCTTGTTGTCCTCAGAAGCAAATAAAAGTCCAGATACAAGCTATTCCTTTCTTAAATAGTAATGTACTCACACCGCGAAGGCTGGAATCTCTCCAAGCATCCATCCTTGGGCTGTACGTGACTTTTGTATCTGTATTTTCTGACATCTCTGTCTTTGCTAGTCACCTGAAATAAAATACTGGACAGATGTTCTTGTGTAGTCTCACTCCAACAAAAGTCCACGGAGACTTGCAGTATGGATTTTTTTTTCCTCCTTAAAGAGAAGAGCATATCAAAAGTCCCCTATTGTAATTTATTTCTAATGTTTGATACATTAAAAACAAACCAGTGTGTAGGTGTAACTGAATGGTCAGACATACCCAAACTTCTTAATATAGCTAAACATACCATCGTCGTAAAATTCAGTCAGGCCCCTGGAGTCTGGCAACTGTGAACGTGGCAAATTTGAATTGGTAGTCATTTAAAAAACTTTCAATATGGAGGAAAGTAGATTAGTAAACTGTTGTTTTACTAATTGCTGTCTTAAATTGTCTAATTGCTGTTTTCCTATCATGTTTACATTTTTGTATTTGCTTTGTATGTTTTTAAATATGGTTCAGGAAAATAAAGTGCATCATGTTGCTTTGCAAAACGTGCCAACTCCAAAATCCATTTGTAGTCAAGTGGCATCCCTCTGACATCTACATCATTTAGAGAAGTGAGTTAGAAAAGTGGTGTGGTTTCAGCTGTCCTTCAATGCAAGTTAAGATCTAGAAACAAAGAACCTCTGCCCCAGCTTCATTTCAGGTTTTGTCTTACTCTATTTCCCTTGCACTGGTCTCTAATCCATTTGGTCCAGCCAGTCTCTTCCCTGTCCCCCAGTTTTTCTTGGTGTCACCCTGCCATCTCGCTTCCATTCTCAGCTATTTCTGTCAGTCTTTTTGTTCAGCCAGTCCCAGCTCTCTCTCTTCCCCATCTCCTGTGTCTTTGTCCATCTAGTCCTACTACTCTCCCCCTTCAGTCACAGCCTAACCAGACCCCAAGTCCCAATCTACACTGTCCCGATCTGGATTTTGTTTCTTTTGTGTTTAAATTTACTTTCTCGTGGGTACCACTTTTTTCCCTTCCCTGATCTTTTCTACCAAATAAGCCAACCAAGGCCTAGGTCCATCTTTGCCCCTGTGGCCCAGTCCTTAAAAGAGTATCATGCTACGTCACTCGGAGAATGGAATGAGTACAGTTTGTTCACATACAGGAACATAGACTCTTTGGAGATTTTAGCTGATAAACGCTACAATGCTGCCATTGCAATATTTCAGATGCTTACAACCTGGCCATCTTTGGGTGAGGTTTCCCAGGCCTGCAAAAGGCACATGCCTGAAAAAACAGTCACCAGTTCTGGTCAAATTTTAAGCCTCTGTTTAGGGTTGCTGTTTGTAGCCGTGTTGGTCTGAGCACATAGACAAACAAGGTTCTCTGGGTAGATGCCATATCTTTTATTAGACCAACTAAATAGTTGGAAAAAAAATTTTTTGTAAACTTTTGGGCACAAATACCCTTCTTCATGGATAGAGAGAGTCTGCTGGAGAATTGTATGCTGTCCCGGGTAGCACAGAAGCAAAATGCAGGCCTGTGAAAATGCAAATGCATGATCTGCATATAGTGTATTTATTATTTATTATTATGGCAGTGAGGATCAGAGGGATAAGAGACAATAGACATTAGACAATAGACTATTGTCTCATATCCTCTGATCCTTACTGCCACACATTTCACCAGCAGACTCTATGCCTGATGAAGGGTATTTGTGCCCAAAAGCTTGCAAAGAACAATTTTTCCAGCAATTGAGTTGATTTATTAAAATATATTGCATCAACTGTACACAAAGGACCTTGTAAGCCTCTGTTTAAAAGCTTAGGGGTATTTTAGCTATGCAAGGTAAATGTCACTAGAATTTTTTTTTAAACCACTGACAAAATGTATATTTCCAAACTTTATTCTCAGAAACAGGCTGTTTTGGCTAAAATTAAAGAAAACAAAAACAAAGAACTTCAGCTAGAGGCAGATCGCATGCATAAGGGGACTCAACTCAAATGATTTAAGATTGCCAAAGTTATAAGCAACTGAAAAAAGCTCTTGTTCATAATCAGTAGTGCTACCAGCTTCACTGGTAATATATAGTAACAGGGGTAAAGGCAAATTGCATATGCCAAATAATATCTTAGCAGAAATTGAAATAGTTACTTAATCCTAAGACTTTGTCTACCAATTTAATTGGTAAATTGTGCCAATTCAATTAAAATATATCAATTTAATTAAATCGATTTCAGAAATTTAATTAATTAAATTAGTGTAACCCATTGTATAGATGCTAATTAAATTAGTAGAGTTTTCTTATGTCAACAATATCTTGGACAATGTCTTGATCTGCTCCTTTTGCTTTCCCTGTGCTTTGGAGAAATTTAAGGTGTAATCACAAAGGACTTGTGATCTTTCAAATTGTAATTAAGACTAAATATCAGGGCTTGTCTAAAATGTCATCCAAACTTTGAGAACAAGTAAGCACAAATAGATTTCATCCAGTCCGTAACAAGTATAAGCAATTCAGTGCCTCTGTTAATGGTAGGCAATGGTATAGATTCAACCTGATTATGAGGTAAGAATCACTTTCTGAATTGTTATTACAGCCTCCTGAAGATTGTGTGTTTCTTTAGGAATTCTTCAATTTGAGTTTTGGGCAGGCCCCATCTCAACTAATTTTATGTAGCCTGAAATGATCATACCCCAAGAGGTTACTTTGCTGATTCTTCAAAAAGCAATTAACCTATGCAATACTAATAATTTTTCTTTGCTATCTTTGGTCTTGCTGAATTGCAGGTGGTAGAATGTATGTTAGGGCCATCACGTGTATACCAAAATGAAAAGAATGGAATGGAGTTGGGTTTTAATATGAACTATATCTAAATCAATTCTGATGGTTGGTGGAAATGGTTTAGAAACTTTTACTGGTGGTTAGACAAGGTTAGTAATAGGCATTACTTCAGTAGTATGTAACAGGAATTACTGTACTTTTCAGCTTTTATATGGCAAAAGACTGAATATATCTTGATTCTTTTAAAAACTTCAAATTCTTTCACAAATAACATTATTCACATGACATAGCTGAAATACATCCATTTCATACATGGCTTCATAACATTTTCTAAATTAACTCTTGTCAAACCTATGAAATCTATAACTACAGCATATCACTTTAAGAATCTTATTATAATTCAGAATTGGTCATGACAGGAGTACAATATAGTCTAATAATAGCCTGGAGATACTAAAGAATAAACTATAACTGTCAGTGTTAAATTCCTAAATACAGTTTTCTTTCAGTGATTAACCCATTGCTCAGTTTAAACAAATAATTTTATTCATTTATAAAGTGCATCCATTTTTACACATTTTGGGTTCAGGTACAAAATTAAGACAAATCTGTGAGTGCGTGTGCGTGCATGCTTACATGTACGTGCATATTTTATTTGCTCTCACAGGCTCTCAGAATAAATGAAATCCAATGCAGCTTTTCATTGCAAGCCAGTAGAAAAAAATAGCATTTACCCTATGCCCTTTTTGAAGCAGTATAGCATGTGGCATTCAAGTGGGGACTGAATGCCTTTGTTAATGACTGCAGAATATGGGAGCTGAGGAATTATGGACTTTGCAACGTGAGATGTTAGATTTACCTTTTTAGCACTAAATGCCGTGGGACATATAGCACATAAGGGTCAGCTTTTAGTCAGTGTGACTTATTGTGCACAGATGAGTAATTTTATTCATACCAGTGTAATGAAAAATGAAAGGCATATACAGAATATGGATAAATGGGGATGAAAAACATTTGTTTTTGTTTATTTTTTAATGGAAATGTAACTTCAGGAAATGTATACCACCTGTAGGTCAGGAAATAATTCATGTATTTTTCCGCTACTTTCAGTTAGTTTAGATAAAGTGACATCAAGATGGAGTAAGAAACTACAAAAACAGTTTTTAAAAAGTTACACATTTAGAGTTTTAAGATGTGTAAATTTTGTGACTGAAATATTTAACTTCTGGAACTCAAACTAAGCATTTATATCAGGTTGCTAAACAAAGTGGTGTGAAGTCCCTAACACATGATATTAAAGGCATCTGCATACAACTTCCATATGGAAAGAATATTGCATGAGCTCTAGCAGCACAAATTCCCCTAACAATCCTGAACTACTAATGTAATCAGATATGCAAAATGCAGTGTTCATTTACTGTGAATAATTTGTATAATGGCAGAACCTGAGAAATTTGTATAAAATGCTCCTCACCTCTAAGGGCAAGTGCTAAAGTCAGTTTCAAGTATTTTAGAGCAATTAGCAATAGCCATCACTTTAGAATATTAGCACCTATCTTTAAAGGCTTCCCAGAGCTGGTGGAGGACTTAATTGTAAATACACAGATTTCTCTCAAATACTAGGACCATCAAGAGCAATTTGTTTTACCCATGGAAAAGTCTCTGTTGCACCAAATGAGTGAGTGCAGCAAAGTTGGGGGAACTATCAGAGAGCTGGTGTTGGCAACAGTTCTCTTGATGATCTGTCCAAGAACTGGCACAGGGTAGACCTGTGGGGGGTGACATTATTTGGGCTGGAATTTTGGTGAGCTGTTGAGGGCTGCGGGGAGGAGGGCAACTGATCCTATCCAACCTGCCAGCCATGGCTGAGGAGGGCTGTGCCCCTCACTGCTCCCTTCTGTGGGGCCAGGCCAGGCCATGCAGCGAGCAGTCTCCTTCTCCCACCGCTCCCTCCAGTTTTCTGTTGGCACTGCAGTCCTGGCACCGTGGTCACTGGCAGCTTGCTTGCACAGGATGGGGTGTAATGCAGTGCACTAAGTACGTAGCTGTCTTGCCCACCTGCCATGATGAGCCGCTGAAAGGGGGCTACTACAGGCTGAGCTCCCTGCCCCTGGGGCCAGCATGGACATGGGGTGCTGGAGCAACAGCAGTTCGTTGTGGTGGGTGAGTAGGCAGAATGGCTACTTGTCATGCTGCATCATGCCCTGTCCTGTACAGGCCTGGCTGCTGGCTGTGCAGCAATAACAGAAGCTGGATGGTGGTGGGGGAATGGATGTGAGTGAGGGAGGGGACAGAGGCAACCCCAGTTGCAGCAGAGTGGAGCAGTGTGGGACTCAGCCCTGCCTCCTCAGGGTCCCAGAAGCAGCCAGATAGGATCAACTGCATGGACACACACCTGTATTCCAGGGGTGGGGTGTATTTTGTCTAGCCCTGGAATAGAGCAACAGGTGCTGCTCTTTCTTGAGCCAGGTGGTCCCTAACAACCACAAACAAGCAGTATGCTATAGCCACTCTTCTGTATTGTTCATCATTGCCAGGGACTGCAGGAAACACAACCTGATATGTTGGAAAGCCCATTGGGTAATTATACCTGAGATGATGATTTGGATTAAAACAAATAAGATCTTAGCCCAGTATCAAGGGAGCAAGCAAACACAAGATGTTTCTGAAACAGGGTAAATGCTCACCTTTACCTGACTGTTTATATTGCTTAGAAGTAATGTGTAAACAAATTGCCTGTCTGATTTCTTAGCTTTACCTATTTAATCAACAGGTCTGTAGTGGGGGGACCCAACATTGGGCACAGTGCTCACTCACCAGTGAAGAATAGAGGGGAAGAATTGCTTCACATGATCTGCTGGCAACACTCCTTCTAATGTAGCTCAGTATGCTGTTAGCCTTCTTCACAACGAGAGGACATTCTTGGCTCATATTCAATTTGTTGCTCACTGCAACCCCTGGTCCATTTCTGCAGAGCTGCTGTTTAGCTAGTCACTCCCCAGCCTGTACTGGCTGTGCATAGGACTGTTCTGTCCTAAGTGGAGGACTCTGCACTTCTCCTTATTGAACATCATGAGATTTTGTTTGGTCCAATCCTTCAATTTGTCTAGGTGTCTCTGAATCCTAGCCCTACATTCCAGCATATCTATTACTCCCCTCAGCTTGGTGCCATCTGAAAATTTGTTGAGGGTGCACTCGATCTCATCTTTCAGGTCACTGATGAAGACACTGAACAAAACTGGCCCCAGGACTGACCCTTGGGACACTCCACTTAATACCAGCTGTCAACTAGACATACAGCCATTGGTTACTACCCTGTAGGCCTGATGATCCAGTCAATTTTCTATCTGTTAATTCAACCTGTACTTCCTTAGCCGACTTAGGTCTGCCTTGTTATATCAAGGCACTGTGTACACAAAATAGGCTGTGTTAAACTTCAAGTTATACATTTTTTCTACAACATTTGATGTTCGTTTTTTCTGGATTTTGAAATCCAGTCAATGGACCCACTACAGGGTTTATGTTCCCAAGTGCAAAATTGTGATCCTTCAAACATCTGTTCAGATTCCACCTGATGCTGTAGGTGCTTGTGATGTGTTCAGCATTCAAGTTTGCCAGGTGCTGAAACTTCTGGGCAGAAGAGTCTTAGCCTTGACAGCACTGAGCAATTTGATACCTATTTCATTCTTGAACGTGTCTATCCATAGTGTAGTATTTCTCTGCATAATAGACTTAGTATTCTGACTATGCCTACCAGCTCAGACTCTATATGGAACACAGAGTTGGAGATAGCTTTCAGTGTTCTCACTCAGAATGTGAAAGACATGGTTTCAATTTTTTCCTCTCCCTAAAACGTTCCCTAAACCCATATCTGCCACCTCCCATGACAGTGTACTGCTTACTATAAGTAATACAGTATAGGCAGGTGGGGGCACTCAGTCTGTCCTATTGATACTGTTCCACTCTGTAAGGAATCTCTACGGTCATTAGGATGGTACATATGGTGTGGGCACAAGAAAAAGCACAGATAGGACTGTTTAAATTTAGTGGTTTGAGTACCTCCCTGGGAGAGGCAAAATCCAGGTTCCAGTCCCTGTTCAAACAAAAACAGTAATTGGATAAAATATTTAGCTATTTCATAGATTTCATAGACATTAGGGCTGGAAGGGACCTCGGGAGATCATTGAGTCCAGCCCCCTGCCCAAAGGGCAGGAAGTCAGCT
>NW_017728915.1:23197110-23210287 GCF_001723895.1 Crocodylus porosus | reverse complement strand
GGACCCATACTGTTCAACATCTTCATTAGTGATGTGGACATTGGAGTCAGGAGTGGACTGGCCAAGTTCGCCGATGACACCAAACACAAGGACTTCTGTGTTGTTGACTGACTTGCCAGGTACTGGAACCTTGGTCTCCTTTTGGAAGAGTGTCCTAACTACAAGTCTAAATAAAATAAATAAAATGATCATACTCACTTTTTCTGACCCAATGGCTGTTAGTTTATGGAAAATGAGATGGCATCAATAAGGGACCACCTGTAGTGCTGGTGGTGCTGGCACTCTCATAGGAGGTCAGTGATATGAATTCGAGTCCCCTTAGCCAGAGGAAAAAAGGAACCTGGGTCTTTGTGACAGGCTCCTGCCCGGTGCTACTGCTGCAGCATCACAGGCATGTCCTGTGGCTAGCTACGTCACACCTCACCCCTCAACTTCCACATCTGGATGTTCAGATAATGATGCGGTACTCACCTGGAGATGCTCCAGTAGTTTCTTGTGGGATGGATGTGACTGCAGTATCCTGTCTTTCATGGGGCTCCTCCTCCTCTACACCCTGCCCCTTTCCACTAAGGTGATATTTGCTGTTGTTGGGACGTCAGAGGTGGTCACCACATGACACATCCCACAGTGTTAGGCTGAGGCTGCTGTCCTTTAGGGGTCCTCTTCCCTCATTTATGCTAATGTAGGGCTCAGAAATAATGTTAACCGAACTGATCAGACAAACTCAAAATGGCTTGGCCTGGAAAAACAGGCAGTGCACTGGTGTCTCACTCCTCTAAGCCTCTTCCCCTTTCTTAGGGTTGCAAGCTACTTTGGACCCTATGTCCCCTCACTCTTCTCATCAGGCCTCTCTGGCTTCCAGGAAGGTGCCCTCTCTAGGTGGACCTTCCTACTGTGGAAGCCAGGTATGGCTTTGCCTCAGGATATGAGGCCTGTGTTCCCTCCCTGCAGCCACCTGCAGGCAAATCTGCAGGTTTATCTGGTGGACACATGTGGTGTAGGCATGGCTTTGGGAAGCCTTTCCCTGGTTACCCCCTGTGGGTGGTCCCTGGGAACCTGTAGCCAGAATGGCTGAGCTAAGGTCCTCATGCAGGTGTTCTCAGATGAGGGTTTAGTCCCTGCTGTGCTGCCACTTGGATCCAGCTCAGTGGTTCCTGCTGCAGGGCTTGGCTGTGGCATCTCCCTGTCGTATCTGGTGGGCACTGGGATCCCAGCTTCCCCTCTTGCCTGCCCCGGACAGATGCAGTTGGCTCCTTAACTGCCGCTTGGGGTGCAACCAGCTGGCTATCCCCTGTGGGGCACCTGGTCTGCACTTCCTTACTTTCCCTGCCGTGGGGTCGGTGTTCTGGTCTTCTCCGGGGGTGAGAACAGCTGGGGCTGTCTCTAGTCCCTCTGCTGCTGTTCCCCTGCCCCCATCTGCCACGCACCTTTGGCTCATTGCCCAGGGGCTCCAGGCCAATCAGAAGCACACTTCCGGCCGATGCGCCGCCGTGGCCACATGGGCTCCATGCATCTGTGCTGCAGGCAGGTAAGATGGGTGGGGGGACTGTTACAGTCTCCCAGATCTAGGGTAAGTACCTTAACTACTGTGGCACCACCCCTTTTTTCTTTTGACATTTTTTAAAAGAATGGACTTTACCTTCTCATGGAGCCTTGCAGAGAGGTGGGTAGGATTTAAGAAAAACCTCAGACCTCACAGTTGCTTTTAGTTGACGTGGCTGTCTGCTTAGCATGCAGGCTGTTTTATATCCTATTCTGGGACACCTAATTCTTCCCCTAGAGAACTAAGGTGCTTAATGCAAGGCTGTGGCTATCACCATGGCCTCATCTCCACATTACACTTAAGGCATGATTAACCAGTTAAGCATGCCTTAAATTGTGAGCCAGCTACATATTCAATCAATTAATGGCATCATAAAACAAGGAAGAAGACACAGTTATTCCACAAAACAATACGTATTAACTTTGTGGCTTGTTTTTATCATGCCATTAACTGAATGTGTGGCCAGGTGCTCTGCTGTGGCTGGGAGACCCATCAGCTGACAGGGCTCCCCGCCACCGGGGTGCACAACTTGCTGCAAGCCCCACAGCTGACAAGGCTTGCAGTTTGGTCAGTCTTCCATGTGCTGCCCTGGCTGTGAACCCCATCAGCTTACCAGGCTCACAGTGTGGGGCAGTGCGTGGAATACTGCCACCCTGTGAACTTTGTCAGCTGATAGGACTGTCAGTGGGGGCACTGCATAAAATGTCCCCACTATGAGACCTGTCAGCTGTGGGGCTTGTAGCAGCAGGAGCTGGGTGCTAGGGGAGCCTGGGATCTCAATCCTGGGCTCCACCTGCACTGGCAAAAAAATATGATTGGATCTGACGCTGGATCTCACAATCACGACTCCTGCCATGCACTGTTCGGATTCTGCATCAGATCCTATCACATCTTTACCTGAACATCTAGAGTGGCCCTATAGAAACTGGCACTTAGAATAGGTGTTGCAATCCTCAGCTGTTCAGCATGTAAAACCACTTGTGAATCTAGTCCTTTGTCTTCAGTGTGTTAATAAATTATGGCTCGTGTGAAAGAGGCATTGTGCTTACACAAAGCAAAATGACCCTGGTCCATCCTAGGGACATACCTAATGGTACTTGCTACATCTTTCAAAAGGGGCCTTTCTACTACATTTCCCAAACACTACTGGTATTATCTGTTCTGCTTAACTCAGGATCAGACTCAACATAGACCTCCTGCTGTATCAGTACTAGCAGTCCCTCATGCAGCTAAACATTTTTGCTGCTTTCTGGGGCAGAAAGGAAAAATGCATCTATACTGCATTTTCAGAAGTATAATTAGCTTGCAAGAGATGTGTTGGAGTAGTGTACTAGTTTGTATTAACACTATTTTAGCAATATTCTTGAAATTCTTTGAAATAAGTGTGAAATTGAATTTCTTTTTCTCAAGAACATTTTAGTAATTTGAATTTTGATTTAAGCATCTATTTTTTCATCATAACTACTGGCTACAAATTTACTTTCCCTTCATAACATTCCTAAATTTAATTCTGCATAAATAAAGCAGAAAAGTAAAGTGTTTAACAAAAAAAGTTTATTACCAAAATACAATATTAAAGTCAATACATGACAAACTCCTGTAAAGCAAAATAAATTATTCTAACATTGTACAGTATTTCAGAAGGTAGTTAAAGTAGTACTACAGACTTTGCTTCATAGTTCCAAACAGATAATCTGTTCTATCAGGAACACAATCCTAGAGAGCTTAAGGCATGCAGCTTAATGTGCTGGATAATTTTATAAAATGCAAGTCTTCCTATTTTAATAAGATACAGTGTCAGAATTAACTGCAGTTTTTACATGTCAGTTTTCTAAAAGTGTTTATACTTTGGCTATAAAAGCAGTGCCATAGTGTTACAATACCTTTTCTTAAAAAAATACATGTACCCCGTCCATGAATAACACAAATGTAAATTTCTATTAAATATATCTTATTCAATATTACTTTGAGCACCCACTGTATAATTTATTTTAATGATTAAATAAGTGCTTCTGAAAGAGGAGAATACAATAACTCCATCTGAATTCCACTCTTCTTCTGAGCCAGGTTAAAGCGGAAACATTATATATCCCCAGCTATTTCACCAGTACAGACATATATGAAGAAAAGTTTTCTTTCTAGTAGAATTGTAGGCATCTAGAACCATAGCTGAAAGTTATAGTCCATATCATTGAATAAAACCTGCTTAGAGCAGAGTTGAATGAAAATCAAGCATGTAGCACTGCAGATTTGAATGTCTGCTGGAGTCTTGTGACAGCAGATCCTCAAATATTTTTTAATCCTAAAAGAACAGGGAGACTGAAATGCCATAACCATAAAAAGTGCTTTAAATTTCCCCCCATTCCCCGACAAACTGTAAAACATGCAACCAAACAAACCACACAATTCCCAAAGAAGGTATCTTGACTAAAAAGCTGGCTTTCAGGAACTGATCCTAAAATCACTTCACATACAGAACTTCCATTAAAGTCAATGGGAATTTTGAATGCGACTTGACAGCAGCATAGGGCAATGAATAAGAAATTTCTCCCTATGAAGATTGTTTATTTTCTGTAGACTAGAAATAATTATTTCTTGGCATCTCTAGTATTTCCCTTCGTCAGTTTTTAGGCGGCTCCACATTCTGCTGCTATAGAACATAAGCTTAACTAAAGATACCGATAACAAAATGGTGAAAAACATGCTGAAAATAGATGTACCATGGGCACTAGTCCCATTAACAATGTCGGTTCTTGATGCATTGTATTTTAACATGGTGCACACACACATACACAGAAAGTCTTTAATTTAGATTAAAAAAAAAGTTTACTGGCTTTGTTATTCTGGGCTCACTGCCATCTTTCAGTTGATGTCTCAAAAGTTCTTCACTTATTTCCATTACTGTAACAACTTAAAATACATGATCCCTTATGGAAAAATTAATTTAACAGTAGTTTCCATGAGTCTAAAATGGTAATTTAAAATTCTTATTACTATGGATTCTTTGGTAGTTTAAAATTTACCAGCTTTTCAAATGATGAATAAACTGGATCTCTAAAAGGAGCTTAGATGTTGAACACACAAAACCAGAAATTACGGGGCTTAAGTATACTCAAATACTGCACAACCCTAATGGCTTAGGGTAATACCAGTACCCAAATTAAATGTTTTCTACCTCAGATTGAAATTGTTCATTATAATAAATCGTGTCTTTAAAATGTCAAAATTAGACTTGTATGAATATCAACGTTTCCTTTTGATTGAAAAATGTAAAGAATATAAATTGTTTACATTTTTATTTTAAAAGATACAAATATATTAAGTTTAGTCACTGGATAGATCAACCCTACAATGTTATGGGCTTTATGACATTATAACTTTACCAGTTTTTAAAGAAACATTTGTTCTTTTGTAACCTAATGTATAACCAAATTCTAGGGATATTTAAAAAAGATAGACAAAGTTCAAGAAACTTAAACACATTTTTAAAGATCACCAGTATACTTGAAACCTTATTTTTGAAGTATTATTTTATCCTGCCTTTTCACCAAGGCTGCTCCTTGAAAGTATTAAGAAAATATTAAAAAACCCTACTAATATTTTTGTTTGACCAACTTCACAGTCCGTAATGGAAGTTAGAAAAATAGCACCAGAAAGGCTATATACTGCACGTGCAACACTTTTTTCAGAAATGATGTAGAAATAGGTAATAAATATAAAGAAACTATTTTCTGATTAACTTTTTAAAAAATAATGTATAAACCTTTTTTAAACAATGAGCAATTAAAACATGGGTAACTGCATTCACATTCAAGAAATGCGATGTGCTTAATGCAAATGCAGTTTTGAAGCTACCCTTAAAATGAGAATGCAGTGTTCCAAACCAAACTATTTCAAGAGCTTGCTAAAAGGCTTTTTAAGAATACGTTGCAATTCCTTTTGGTAGTGGGTCTATATTTAAAACCATTTTAGTGGCCAGCTTCATAAATAATCTTGACAGAACTGCCAAGCAATTTTCCTACATCCTGTAACTCCAAATTGATAAACAAACTGATGCAGGTTACTGACACTATGTGAAAAGATGACGATTATAATTTTAGAAGTAAAAGAGTTTTTAAAAAGAGAGGGATTTCTAAGGATTTAAAAAAAATATAGTAAACAGCTTCCCTTTGTAAATCCATATCACGTGCATCAGTAAAATGTATGAACCACCATATTTTTATTTTAGTATACTGGGAGAAGCAATTTCCCCAAATTAGATCAATTCTACTTAAAGATATTTTGCCATATAATTTTTGTATTTAATATACTTTGAAAAGATTACCTCAACTCTGAGTGAATTATTTCTACAAGCAAAATCATAAGGCCAGATTTTTACCATTATGTAGGGACCTAAAGATAGCTACCTATTGGTATTTTCAAAAGCATGTAGGCACTTTGGACAGTCCCACTATACGCTTGCATACATCTTTAGGTATCTATACGACTTTAAAAAATGTGGCTGTGTGTCAGTTACATTTTCATTGATTACCTGTTCCCATCCAAAGAAGGTGGTTGTGCTCATTACAGGCTGAAAACAAACTACTAGTTAAGCAGCAACTTACATATCATGATCTACTTACTTTTAGAAGTCTTACTGAATATTTAAAGAAAGCTATTAAAGAACAATGGATCATGTTTAGATATTATCTCAATGCATCTAACAAAAGACATTAGATACTGAATTAGGAACTGGACTGTCAAATAAATAGCAAAGATGTCTACTGCTTTCAGGCTGCTCAGTTTCTGCTACTATGAATCAGCACCTTTATTAGTCACAGAGGGATACCATCCAGCAGTGTTTATTAAAAAAAAGGGAGTTGAGTTGGGGAGAGTAGTCATAAAAAACTGATCAAGAGAAACTTCCCCAATACACTTATTTACCTGTCAGAGTTGAGCAGGAAACTTCAGGAGAACACTACTATATAAACTGCATCTGTCCTACTGCCAACTACAGGCAAGGAAAAAAAAATCTGCCTGAAAGAAGTCTGACACCTTGTTAATGCTGCAGAGCAAAGAAGCCTTTTGAATTGAGCCAATACCTTGTTTAGCTCCTACTTTGATGCACAATGGATTAGCACCAGGCATTGAGAAATCCACACTCTTGGCACCACAGGGAAGAAGTGATTAAGTGGATCATTCCCATGGTTTCCTTAAAATAGGGTATTTAATATTTTTAGTTAAAACGTGAGTTCCCAGATAAACTATGTTCTCTTACTGTATCAACCATTCAACTTGAGAAATCAGTAAATTTCACTTCTCTTTAGCAATTATCGCAGGCAATGTTAACAAAGATAGGGCAAAAAAGCACGTTAGAAAGTCCTTCTCTTTTCTAGGTGAGAGCTTCATCTAGTTTGTGATCCGAGTTGTGTTGTGGTCTTTATTTAAAATGATATTTATTATTTCACCTTCATGTTCTTTCATATGATCTAACAGATTTTCTTTGTTGGTAGATTCAAACCCACAGATACAACAGCAGAAGAGTAGAACACAGTATTCTGTACCAAGATGGGACACACTGGAGTTCTTTTCTAGGTTGCATGAGGTATTCATTGTTGGGTTAGGTTTTTGATTTTCATCAGAACCTGCAATTTCATTAGTAGTCTGGTGAATGGTCTCTGAAAATGCCATCAGGTTGTCTGAACTCCCTAGAATAGGTACTGCATTTTCCTCAGTGCCTTCCAATAAAGGTTTTCCTGGTAGTTGCCCTTGAAACCTAAAACAAGAAAAACACAACAATTAAATATTTTTCCTTTTAGTTTCCAGACTGGAATTTATTTGGGGTCAATGATGGAAGCTATGAACATTCTAGATTGAATACTGTAGTTTGTATGGAGCTACATTACCTGCCACTTTGTGAAATGGCATCATTAATAGCTTTGTTCACTTGTTCATAATTGTAATTTTGGTCACTCGCATGTTTCCACATATGGGACTTCAGGGAAGGAGGATGACTACACACATATCCACAAAGAGAACACCTGAAAAAAATAAGGTAAAAAAGAAGGCATTTAGAAGTGAAATCCAACAATTTATATATTTTATGTGAATTTCTAAGATAATCCAAAACAAAATAATGCATCTGTGCAATAATTCCTTTGCTCCCCCAAAACTGATATCAGAAAAACTCCTTTCTGTTTCATTTGGGGAAAATAACAACACCATAATTTCAGGCCATTATAATGCACAATATTTTGCATTTTTATAACTTGGGCATATAAAGTTGCTGAAGAATGAAACTGTGCATGGAACATCATAGCCTCTGAGGAACTTTTAAACAAAACCTAAATTAATAACAGCTAAAATAAAAGAAGTCCATAATCAGTTTGGCTACTTTGAAAAAGTTATTTAAAGACATAAAATGCATTCTCAGATCACTGTAGGAACATACTTCTTCAGTATGTAGGAACATACTGTTCCACTTCTATTTTATATGCAAAATACACTGCAAGATGTGTTATGAAATACTTGTTCATCAGTTCTGGGATATTTTTAGGAAAACACAAAACAAACAGTTTGAAAGAACAAGTTTTGCAAGTTTGCCACTTTGCACGTACAATAATTTATTTCCCTGTTAAGTTTAATTTGTGTTCCTAATAGTTAACTGATTACAGACCATACTATATGCATCCACAGTTACATCTTACAAGAACAAGAAAGTGAAGTAAAAGAAAAATGTTGGCAAGTTAAGGAAGAACAGAATTTGTAAGAAAAGACAACTTGTTGATATTTCTTTCACTCAACTTCCTTACTGATCAACCCTTCCTCTGCAAACTAGTTACAAGTTCAGAAATTCCTGCTATAAAACCAATTGGATTGTTCAAAACATCTGGAAAATTTTTTTAATTTAATCAAACTCAATACCTTTTTTGAAAAATGTACATAGAAACCATTATATTTCTATAAAACATATTGGCTTAATCCCAATGAAATATTCTCGGACTTTTTTTTTTTTTAATAAGTTTTGTAGTTAAAATAGTTTTAAGGATGTAAATTTATTAACTGTTGCCTCTGCAAGAGATACAAGATTGTGGCACATATTGCTGGGGAGTTGTGAGGCATAGGGGTTATAGGGTAGGTCAGCCCTGAGTTATCTGGCAGCATGCTGAATTGAATAGTGATCATAATAATGGGCAGGTTTACATTCTGTCAGAATTCCCACACTGAATAATCACAGTTTTGGTTCAGCTACCATCTACTTCAGGTTATACCCATCATCATTCAGCAAGCGCCATACTTTCCTGTCCAAATAGCGTAACGTCTTGCCATGTAACATTATGATGGATTTGTTAAAAGAGATGCCACAAGACTTAAAGAGCTGTGTTTTCAGAACAAAAATTATTCCCTAGGAATACGATAGATGAAAACACAACAGAAGTCCTATATGATGCTGATATTGCACACTATTAATTCAATGAGTTCTGTCACTGACTTTAGGTCCAAATGGAGAATAATGATCTTGCAGTTATATGAATAAAGAAAACTTTATATTGTCTTCCACTGTACACAACAAATTTTGCAATGCTTTAAGAAGGCTTAGTATACTCTACACATGCAGGTGTAATAAGGTAATCCTGTCAGTCTGGAG
Organism: Crocodylus porosus; assembly: GCF_001723895.1. Classification (NCBI taxonomy): domain Eukaryota; kingdom Metazoa; phylum Chordata; order Crocodylia; family Crocodylidae; genus Crocodylus; species Crocodylus porosus. The sequence goes on along the minus strand of NW_017728915.1, from coordinate 23,201,117 downwards.
ACTCTTTTTAGCTCAAGGTCTCCAGTAACCATCATCAAGTATTTTATTCTACTTGTCCCATTTTTAATTGGAGATCTTTTTTTAAAAAAAGTGTACTCTCTCAAATTAGAACTAATGGAAGTCTCAGTCTGATTGAAAACTTTACTAACCTAATGAGACCGCTACATTATCATCGAGCCAATTTAATAAATGTTAACACAAAGCACAGCTTTAAAATCTCAAATGACCTCTTAATCAGGAAAACAAAGGTAAAAAAAGAATGTGCAAAGTGAAATGTTGAGTCAGGAGATACCAAAAAGAAAAGGTTGCCCAAACCACTGTACTTCTACCCTCACGTGCACATGTATTACTATACTCTTAATTAAATGATTGCCTATTTCTTTTCTGAAATACCTCCTCACCCTATTCAGTGTGCAGATGGAAAGCTAGCAAGTATATGAAATAGTTCGATGTTTACTTTGTCTTTGTTAAAAGGGCCTCTGACTTATTTACTGAGCACTTCAATTTTACGAGTTATATAACACCATGAGCTCTAAATACCACTAGCTGCTTTCAATTGTCTATCCATTTCCAGTCAAAGCAGAGAGAGCCACAGATTGCTCATCATCCAAGATACAATGTACAATGATTCCGGGGAAAATACAGGAATAGAAAATGAAGGGAAAGCAGTTTGCTGATCTTGACTGATGCTTTTCAGAACGTACTTTTACAATGTACTTTCATTAAAACTGTAAGTTAAAAAAGATGATGAAGGTAGGAGAATAACACTTAACATTTATTTTTGCAGTTTGAATTCAGCTTGTAAGACAGCCAACAGAAGTCGTATCATGTTTTCATTATGTTTAGTACCTGGATTGCAGATCCTGAAATTATCATACAGAATTCAGGTTAATTTGCCCTAGAGGCCAAACTGTGTGGAATTATTAAACTTCACTGTTCTAGATGTTTTAAACTGACCTTCTGAAGAAACAATTATCTTGCAGACTTTAACAGAGTAGTTCCTCTGGGACACAAGAGGCCAAGGTGCAGAAGCCTGTAGTAATGTAGGTGACACTGTAGAACACTTTGCTGTAGCGTGCAGAAAGTGACTGTGTAGGGTATCTGATATTCTATTCTTGATACAACTGATACCTAGTGCTGCTGAAAGTACATTGGGAAGGGATGCAGTGGGAGAGGTTTGTTTCTAAGTTGAATGGGAAGAAAGGAAAATTCTATGTTTTATCTGTATTATTTCAGTTGCTTGCTAAGCTGAGTAGCAGAACGTGTTCAGTTTTTGTTCTTGTTTCCTCTTTTAGGTTTTTATTTTTGTTGAAAGCTAGCGCTAGACTTAGGCAGTTGAATTAACATATTAAATGTTTTATAGTAAAGTTTTAAGTGTGTAGCAGATATAAACAGTTTAGCATTAGAATTTATCAAACATCCAAAACATGAACCACTGTTCAGGTTCTCAAAGTGGGACAGCAAGGATACAAAGTTGGCATTACTGACTTTTGTATTTCATACAAACATTAATCAACTGGGAACAGAGAACAAATCTGAGGAAAAAAATATGACTACCCAACATATTTTTGACTTAAGCTTCAGAGGAAGCAATGGTATTAGATCCTCCTTTATTTCAGAAGGTAACAAACCCTTTTAAGTTTTAACTTCCACATACTTGTACTGTTCCATTAACTGCACTGCCTGATGCTCCTGAGGATGGCGCCTCATGTGACACTTCAAACTATTCATATTTGTTGTGGCAAAGTCACATACTCGACATCTGAAGAAACAACAAAGAACAAATGAATCCAACAACCTGATATTAAATTATCACAAATAAAAGTCTAAGATACAGCCAAAGAGGTATTTTTGAAAGCCTATGATTAAAGCAAATAACATATTTATAAACTCCTGTATTAATTTCTATTTAAGAAACTACATAGATTTTCAAAATCATAAAACATGTAAAAGTAACATTTTCTAGGTTCAAATGTGGTCCTTATTTTCATCCTGTGAAATTTCACACAAGTCAAAATTTCAGTGTAAAAGGGGATTGCATACCCTAGTGATGGCCATGGTATGTAAATACCTGGCTAAGTAAGACAAAGGTAAAATGAGGCCATAAAAGTTTACACTTTATAAGTGGTGTATGCTTATGAATAGGACATCTGTCTCAAGTATATAACCTTTCCGTAAGGTTATATACTTGAGACAGTACCTGTCCCCGCATTAAGACAGTCACATTTTCCATGTATAGTGCTACCTTTCGTATGTTAATAAAATGACTTAGCCTGAAAGCATGAGACATTTTAACAACTTAAACAGAAGATGGGAATGAAATCAACAGGCCTGAAATGTCCAGGGGAGACAATGGCACACTGCACTATTTACTTACTAAATGTCAAAATATCATGTGAAAAGAATTAGCAGCAGTTGCAGCAGCAACCACCATCCCCTGGTCCCTAAACCCCTTCAAACCTCACAAACCTCTGAATAGCCTAATCAGGGGAGGATGCACCATGCCCAGTGCTCCCTGCACCATGCCCAGTGCTCCCTGCTGCAGGTGCTCACAGCCCATGCAGGGCTGTCCAGAGGAGGCACAGGCAGCCCCAGGCAAGCTGCGAGTGGCTGCAATGTGGGGCACCAGGCATGGGGCGGGGAGGGGCTGCTTTCTTCCTCACCCCCCACACTCAGCACCAGCTTGTAACCTGGGTGGGTTACAAACTGGTGCTGAATGCAGGGAAAAGTGGCCGGCCCCTCACCCGCCCCATGGCAGGAGCGTGGGGTCCCAGCTGGCAGGGGCTCTATTGAGCTGGGCCAGCTCCCCACTCCCTGATGGTGTACCTCAGCCTGGCTCCACAGACCCCTGCTGGCCTGTGCCCCGTTCTGGGCCCCACCAATGTTGGCCCTGGGACACTGGTCCCAAGATGGTGACCAGGGGACAGGGCACCTGTCAAGGCATAAGGCACCTGGCATGCAGCCCTCGACAGCCTTCCAAAACTGGGTAAGCAGCCCTTCGCCAAAAATAATTGCCCGCCCCTGGATTAAAGCGTCTCCTGATTCAATTCAGATTCAGAGATTAGGCTACTGAATCAGGCCGAATCTCCACCGAATTGAATTAGGGACTGAAGCTTCACAAAGTCCCCCTGCTTCTGCAGCTCCTCCTCCTCCTCCTTCCCCGTTCCAGGCAGCAGGCAGTGCAGGGAAGTCGTGGGGACATGTGCTGGCCACCAAATGCCCAGTCAGGCAGTGGAGGACCTGCAGCCAGGTGGCTCCTGCCCCAGTGCACGGGGCTCCAGGTCCAGCTCCCGGCTGCCTTCCATCCACTTTGCCTGCAACGAGTACTTGAAGGCAGCCAAATGGGCGGAAAGCGGCTGGGAGCTGGAGCCCCACAAGTGGCGGCAGAAGCTGCCTGGATACAGCTTCCTGACTTCCTGGCTTGGCATATGATGCCTGGCATACATCCCCACAGCTTCCCTATGTTACCTATCGCCTGGAACAGGACAGCTGGGGCAGGAAGAGGAGGAGCAGCTGCTGGAGGCAGGGGAAACTTAGCAGCAACCCTGCTAAGAAGCTGTGTGCACTGGCCGGGGACAGGGCGGTGTTGTCTGGAGGGCACAGGGTAGGCATGGGCAGGAGCAGCTGTGGAGGGATGGGGTTGGGCAGCAGACTGTACCAGCTCTGCTGCATGCATCCCCTGCCTGGCCCCTCACCTGGCCAGCTCCCAGGACCTAGCACATATGCAGCCCCCCCCACACGCACACCCACCCCTCACAATATACAAAAGTAAGACTATTTTGCGCTATTATAGAATTGCTTCTATATATACGATTCAAAAAACATGAAGCAGGAAAAAAATATTTTTTGCTATAAAATTAAGATATGATATAGTAGATGTTTGATTTTTAGTGTATGATTTTTTTTTACCTATAATTTGTTAAAATGATATCCTCTAAAAGATTTCATGTGTGTGGCCTCGACAGCTGACCAAAACTCAGTTTGTGGCCCGCCAGCCAAAATAATTG
>NW_017728915.1:23192233-23196820 GCF_001723895.1 Crocodylus porosus | reverse complement strand
CAAGTCATTAGTATATCACCTCCATGGAAGTTGCAAAGATATCCAAAAAAAACAGCCAATGTGATTCCTATATACATATAAAATACTTGTATTGGGATAGGAACTCAAACTATGATCTATGTGCACATCTACATGATTTTTCTTTTAGTTCTTCAAATATTAATAAGCATTATGACAAGGACAAAAAGAGGCATCCTGTACAACAAAAACGCAGGGAAGAGAACAAACTGTTCTTCTAAATTCTACAAGACTAAGGAACCTATTTTCCTGAATTATAGTTATATACAACATGTAACTTTTAAAAAATGTTATGGTCTTTGCATCTTTTACAGCTCAAGAAGCAAATATGATTTATTTCTTGCCACTACTCTTTAAAATATCCCTTAAGAGATAATACTTACCCAAAATATAAGAAATCTGAAACAATCTTCATTTGCTTAGTTATCTTAAATACCAAAAGAGTGAACCAGTTTGTCAGCAGTATGACTAAAGGCACTGGATATTTAGATAGTCTGCTCAGAGAAGAGGCTTTTATGGATTCTAAAACAGGACAGCTGGCAGCTTGAAGCTTGGCAGGATGTAGGAAAGAAGAGTGAGGAAGGTAGTGGCTTATAGTGAATCTGTAAAGACCTTCAGTGTAAACTCTGAATGTATACAAAGTACTATTTAATTTATGTTGCCTCTAGGTAAATATGTGGGAATAATTTAATAAACCTTAATCACTGTACATCTGGGATTGACATTTCTCCAGAAATATTTACATAGAACAAACTTGTAAGGACACCTTTGACCTATCTAAAGTTGATTTTCTATCATATTATAAATTTTATCACAAGGATTCTATTTCCTATTTTCCATTTTCCTTCCCCTTCCTTCCCTTTTCATTATCTACTCCTGTCACTAGGGATGTGAAAGGGTTTAATTGATAAGCTCAGTGATATCTGTTTATCTTGCCAGTAACTCCTTAGCTTGGGGTGGGCGCAGTCTGGCAGGGGAGGGGGGAAGGGAAGCTGCGTGGTGCCCCAGCAGAAATCAGAAGGCAGCTAGGCAGCCAGGAGGGAGGGAGGAGAGTGGAGGGGGATTAGTACCCATACCCTAAGAGGAAAACTCCCCAGCAACCCAAGGACTCATAAATTAACAATTAGCTGCTCATTCATAGGTGCTACCTCCCAGCCCAGGGCTTCAGGTGGGCTGTGTTGTCTGGGTGGGCATGCCTCCTCCCCCTACTCAAAGGGCAGGGTGGACCAGGAGTGGCTCTCAGCAGCAGCTGTGTCTCCAAGCTGCTGTGTTATCGGTTACTCGTTTAAACGATATAATTAGAGAAGATTTAACAAATATTTTAAAAAAATTTACATCCCTAACTGCCACAACCAAGTTTCTGTTCAACTTTTAAAGGAGAAATCGGCAAAGTCCTGCCAGTGGGCTGCACTGGATCTGCAACTGACTCCATTTCCCAGCAGCCCCTGCCTGTGCAGCTCCTGGCTGGTCTCCACGGCGACCCCAGGAGCGTGACAGTGCAGGGCAGGATAGCACATGGCCATAGAACCTTGCCAACCCAGCCCGTGTGTCATGCCCTGCACTCCCTGGGTCTCCATAGAGACCGACCGGCCAGGAGCTGCGCAAGCAGGGCATGCGGCTGGGCAGGGAGCTGCTACCGGGATCTTGTGGTGGTGACAGCACAGGGGGAGGTTGGGGCAGTGCCATAATCTGTTGCTTGCACTTCCCTGCGACGAACCCGTGTTCTGTAGGCAAGGATGTGCAGGGAGCAGATTGCAGCTCTGCCCTGTGCTGTCATTACCACAAGATCCTGGCCCCGGCGCAGCCCCCGCCCAGCCTTGTGCCCTGAAGGCAGGCCTTGTTGGTCTCCTTGGAGACCCCAGGAACGTGGGGGCTTGACAGCATGGGCTGTGACAGTGCAGGGCCTTGTTGTCCAGCGCAAAGCCTAGGTTCTGCGGCCCCAGGCTCCTGGGGTCTCCATGGAGGCCAGCCACGAGCTACACAGGCAGGGGCTGCTGGGAAATGGAGTCCTGCCACCAGCCACATCCACCATTTTGCCCACCCCTGTTCTAAAGACACATTATTGCTGTCTTGTTTGTGAGAGTTTTGTTGTTTGTTGTGCATTAGTATTTCCAGGCAAACCCACAGTGACATTTCAAACACACAACAGGCAGAGTAGGAAAGTTGATGGCTCTGAATTTTATGGTTTGAACAAACCACAACAGGTATGGTTCCTTTTGCTTTCTAGGAGAACTATTAAGTTGCCACTGTTATGTTCTTTCTTCAATGATGCCCTTAAAAATGTACAACGTTTAGTACATTTAGTTAAAAGAACAATGGTTCAAGCAGCCAGAAATAGTCAACATTAAGCAAAGTCACTTACCTGTATGGCTTATCAGAATTATGAATCCGTCTGTGATTTCGTACGCCAACATAGGTTGTGCTTGTGTAATCACATACATCGCATCTATAGAGTTTCTGGACTGAAGATTTACTTCCTGTATAGAATACATTTTGTAATTTCAGAAATACACATTCTCCTGTACATGAAGTTCTAGGATAATAGTTTCAGTGCAGAATGGGATTATGAAACCTGACATTTTGAAGTTAATGGATGAGTCTATGGAAGGCATGGTATGAAAGGACAGGGAGTTGTGACACACCAATCTACAGCGACACACAATGTATGTGAGATGTGGAATCAAGCAACTGTGAACCTTAAGTTACGGTATAAAGGTAATGCCACAGTGCAGAAAGTATCTGGTAATCCCATTGCTCAGGGCTTGGCTGGTCACAAGTTGGGGTCAGGGAAACGTTTTTTCTTCCTCATGAATGCTACTGGCTTTTGGAGGTATTTTCGCCTTTGAGTCACAATTAAGGCTGGGAGTTTTTGACTTGCACTGATACTCCATTTGGTACAAGAAATCCTAAGGAACACACCGATCACCATTTCTGAGGTCAGGAAAGAATTTTTTCTCTGGATCAGATTGGAATAGACTTTGGATGGGGCTTTGCTTTCCTCTGTAACATAGGATCACAGGAAAGTAGGGCTGGAAGGGACCTCACAAGGTCTATTCCATGCCCCCCCTCCAAGACAGGAGCATCTCTGACTAACCCATGCCAGGCAAGCATCTGTTCAACCTGCTCTTGAAAACTTTGAAGGACGGAGATCTACAACTTCTCTAAGTCACCTGTTCCAATGTTTGACCACCTTCATAGTCAGAAAGTTCCTCCTAATCTCCAACCTAAATTTCCTCTGCTGAAGCTTGAGGGCATTGCTAATACACCTATGGTGCACTACAATGTGTCACTGATGGCCACAAAGAAAAGCCCATCTCCATCCACTGTAATTGTCCTTCAGGGATTAAAATCCACTCCCCACCCCATCTTTTCATCTATACACTAAATAACTCTAGTTCTTTCAACCTTTCCTCACAAGTCTTGCCTCCCAGGCCCCTTACTTTTCTTGCTCTGTGCTAGACTCTTTCTAAGCTGTACACATCCTTCTTGAAGTGTGCAGCCCAAAACTGGATGCAGCTGAGGTCACCACTGCCAAATCTCGTCTTTTGATTTGAAAGTGACACTCCTATTAATACAACTCCATATGCTGCTATTGGCTTGTTTTGCAATAAGAGCACTGTTTGCTCATATTTAGCTTATGTTCTACTGCAGGGGTCAGCAACCCCCGGCATGCATGTCAGAGCATGGCACATGAGGCCATTTTGCTTGGCACGCCACAGCTGGCCTGGGCTCTGGTCAGTTGTTGCCAGCCACAGAGCCCAGTCTGCTTTCAGCAGGAAGTAGGGAAGCTGTAAGCAGGGAAGGCTGCAAGCCCTGCTGTGAGCAGCCTAGGCTCTGTGGCAGGGCTTCCCTGCAGGTCCCAGCGAAGGGGTGCCCTGCACTCCCTGCCTTGCAGTGCCCATGCCTGGCAGCTAGCAGCAGCTCCCCCTTGTCTTTCCCTCCATTCCCAGCATGCTGCCTCTGTGCATTTGGGGCTGGGAAGAAGGAGTTACAGTCATTTGAATGGTGGCTTTGGTTTGTAAATCTTTGCTTTGTGGGAGGAAGTAGCAGCAAACTTGCTCCCCTCCCTCCCCCATACCATTTGTTTTGTGTTTGCTCAGCCGATGCCTTGTGATCAGGAGATGCGGGACACTGGACATCTGCTGCAGCTGTTGCCTGGATTAGCCTTCCGGGGACTGGGGGGAGAACGGACAGCTGGCCCCTGAAGCAGCTTCTTCTCCCCTCACATGGAAGTAGCAATCCAGACAGAGCCCAGACAGGATATCGTTCCTTGTAGTTGTGGCTGAGGTTTCAAAGTGACAATTTTGGGGACTCCTTTTGTTAACAACAGTTGGCAAATGCAGGGGACTGGATCCAGTGACCTAGGAGGCCCCTTCCCATTCTATGCTCTTAAGAAGTACTTCAACACAAAAGTAAAGTCATGGATTTTTCATGGATAATACATGTATGTAATTGTTGCTTACCACTGCTCTTTTGTATTCTTTCTGATATTCAGTAGAGCTTTGAATGTTTTAGAAAGTGCACTCGCTTTTACAATTCAGCTACTCCCCTGTTTTGTCTGTTTTTTTG
>NW_017728915.1:23187580-23192133 GCF_001723895.1 Crocodylus porosus | reverse complement strand
TGTCCTCTAAGTCATAAACCCATGTTTGCAATAATATAAGGTGAGGGACTGAGAGCTGATTGCAACATTTTCACCTCTGAGGATCAAATCAAAGAAAATGGTGGGCACTGAGAAAGGCAAAACAGGCACACATTGAAAGGAAAAACAAAACTCTTCCTGAAACTTTTAAGTTCAGACTCAGAGATCCCCCTCCCCCTTTACTTCCCACGTGCTCCACAGTAACTTTCAAAAGGGTTTGAGCTGTTTAGAAATCACACAGAGTGCTAATATAAATTATTAAAGAGCTGTGTGGAACTTTTCCTAAGGATAAAAATGAGTGTAGACAAGGAATGTCCTTTTTACCAAAATGAAAGTGCTCCTTTAGAAGTTAAGGACTGCAGAGATGAAGGCTACTGCTCAGTTTTACCTAGGAAAGTATGACCCTAAGAAGTATGAGTGACCTCTCTTCCAGTTCAAGAAATTTAAACTGTACTGCTTTTCTTGGAAATAGCAGAAGGCAGTTCAGATTCATCAACAAGATTCCTTCCATCTGTACATGAAATTTTTAATATTACATTAAATACAGTAATGCCTTAAGTCTGTTAAATATGTTCATGGGCACTGAAGAGACGCAGATATAAATTCCTGGAGACCTTCCAAGGCAAAACAGATTAGGGGTGAGGCACATTCCCAAAATAAAATAATCCAGGAGATTCAACAACTTTGTCCTCAAGAATGACACAGTAAGGTAAATCTTGTAACAACAAAAACATCAGCATCTCCTGTTACTGATATGAAGCAGCTCTCTACCCCCAAACTAACAAAGAACCCAGGAAAAATCCACAATGGAGTTTAATACCAACAGGCTGAATATACTGAGGGCTTGTAGCACTATTAGCAGATCTCAAGTAGGAAAAAGACTTATTTTTTGGCTTTTATAGGTCATCTCAGGAACCCTGATGTAGTCTCACGTGATCAGCTACAGAAATCCAAAAAAACAGGAAAGCCCAGTTTCCAAGCTTTATTCTGCTGTTAGTCCTGCTCAAGACTTTTTCCCCTCAAAAGACTCATGAAGGCCAAGGGCAGGAAAGTTCTGTGTTATGCTAGGCATCCTATTTTAAGATTTACCACTCAATAGGAAGGCTTACATAGTCAGAGTTGGAATACAGGAGTGAGATTGGGATAGGAGATCCTGAATGAAAACAATGAGTTCATTCCATCCAAGAAGACCACACCAACTGCTGAAACTTCCTTAGCCTGATGAAGGGTTTTTGAATCCAAAAACTTGCTTAATAATTGTTTTCCAACTATTTAAGTTGGTCTAATAAAAGATATCAGATTCACGCAAAGAACCTTGTCTGCCTTAAAATATGACTTTAAAGCTGCAGTAAACAAGACAGGAGTCCTAAACGTCTCAGCTGCTTATGTTGCCAGTTACAGAATCTGATAAAAAGGAAAATTTGTCGACAAGCCTGAACTGCCTTCAGCATTTGCCAAGAAAAGCACAGGCCAAACTTTCTGGACTAAAGAAGAGGTCAAAAGGTAAAACTTGTTAAGGTAAAAGTGGCATTTGCAAGAGAACAGTATCAAAACAAGAAAAGGAAAAAAGTCTCAATTAAGCTCTAAAATCTGAAATCTCCTGTGATTCAGGTGCTGATAAATATTTGATTATAAATGCTCCTAAAACAGAATTTGATGGACAGAACACATGCAGTGGTAGTTATCAATGCTGTATATATTTAAAGCTATGATTAGTTATTATTCTTTTAATATGCAGGTTGACAGTTTTGATAGTGTAACAATTGTTCCTGATAGGTGCAATGAAAAAGTAGGGTTTAAAATGTCTGTTGAAAGCAAGCAATAGTGTCCTAGACTTTGGGGCTTAAGATGATACATATTTAACACAAGACTAATAGTTTAAAAGAGAGGGATCAAAATGAACACTAGCCCGGGTGCAAGATTTTAAACCTAAATTCGCAAAACCATGACTTGCCAATAACAATGGAATGAAATTAAGGACTTTATTTCAGGACATATGAGAACTCAAATCTCTTGATTCTTTATGGTAAGCATGTCTTCAAAGTGAATAAACCACTACAATTATTCATAAAAACCACTTCTCTAAGTATCTTTTCAGTTTGTATCATAGTCTGGCACATAAGTCATGTGAAAGTGTTTTTGAGGTTTTCAGCCAGATGACTGGCTAAAGTGAAATCCATTCACTAAACCTCTTGCCCAGAGCATAAGCCATTAAGCACTCCTGAGGCAAAGAGCATAATAAGCACACCCAGAACCAGTTTAAGGCAGTTATATTGCCTCATTTACCCAATTTGGTGTGTGGAGATGGGGACAACTAGGCAGGATGTGCTTCATGGGCAGTGCTGCAGGGTTCAGTATGGAGGTGGCGTAGACTGGTAGAATTCCACTTCAACTTGCACAATCAGGTCACTCGGGCTATGAGGAGCACTTGCACTGTGGTATCAAGATAAGAAAATTCTGCGTGGACAGATAAAAGAAGTGACCCCTTCCTTCTTAACTCACTCTGTTCTACCCCCAAAACACAGCATGTCATGGAAAACTGCTCATTTTTCAGAAATCTTAGCCAAAAAAGCAATGTGGTAGGATATACAACCTATATTTTTTGAATGCAGATACATCAGAATTCTCTCCATAAAGCACTCAATACAAGTTATTTTTATGTTATCATTGCCCCCCAAAATTTCTTCTATGAAATTAGCATGGCAGCTGTTTAGAGACTTTTATAATGCATAAGCCATGCTCATTCTTACATGTGAATATATATATCTATATGTGCAGAAGATTTCTTGGGTGGATTATTAACCCATTTTCCAGGCTGCACTCCTCACAGAGCAAGAACTAAGTGATTTCTGTAATACCATGTCACCTTTGGGTAAAACTATACCCCAAAGAGTCCACAGCCTCTATTTCCTTCTTAGAAAAAGAGTTTGGTTCCAAATTTAATTTTCTGTTAATGAACTGGATAGTTTATTGGCTAGAATGCTTTAAACAAATAGTAACTAATGAGATGATAAAAGGACGCTAGAAACAAGTAATCTATTGCAAGGTTATAAGTGGCCAACCACTAGTAAGCACACACTTAGGAGCAATTATTTATACCAGTCACTATTAAGATTTATTCTTTTAACAAAACACAGTTAAGTTACAATCCATCACACTGTCTCATGGTGTAGTCAGACTGCCAGTCTAGGAGTTATATTTTCTTCTCATTGTTTCTTCCCCAGGCTCTTTTTATTTTTGCAAGGGTGTGAGTGTATTATGAGTGGGGAAAATAATAGGTTTTTATTCTTGCAGCAATAGCAGGTGCTACTATAATGCAACGTATTACTGTATTCCTTCATTATTAGGCATTTACAATCCAATCATATCCAATGTCATAATGTTTCCTTTAAATTTATTGTACAACCATGATGAATAAAGAGACATTTAAGACTGACTATTTCATAAACAAGAAAAGAAACTGTTTCAGCTCAGACATCTCTCACATAAACAGATGCTACGCCATAAACTTCTCTGTTTTGGGAAGCTTTATAGGGGGGACATCTGTTTGATAAGAGGATTTCTGTACTGCAGTGGTGTCACAATTTGATTGTAAATTGTTTCTGAAAGAATTTCAGCATTTCCAAAGTATAATTTAATGAAATTTTAGAAGAACTATTTTAATTGAAGTTGTATTGTCAACTTTGGTTTGGGGTAAAAATCCATTTAAAGCTTAGCTTATGAATTTTAACTTTTTACACAAGACAAACATGACTAAAATTTATCAAAACATTCAAGTACATAAATAAAAGCCAGGTTCAGTGTCCTCAACAGGAGTTCCTCTGGGAAAGGGCTTATAATGTAAGCCCCTCAGTTTGTAAGAACAACTTCAACAGGTTTTCTGTTTTTAAAGCAAATCTTTTCAGAAGTGATTAGCAGTGTTCCTCCTTGCTTAGTCATCCTAACTGATACCAATTTGCAGAAAATAGACACTCAGCACCTTTGCAAATCAGATCTCTTTCAAGTTTCTTATTATGGGCAGCCAAAATCATTGACCATTTCTATAAATCTTGACTCAAACAAATGTAAGCACTGTCGATATTGATAATCACAGCTATAAACGTACATGCATATCCAACGGAAAACCAGGAACACTTTTACTTTTCATCTCCTCCCTGAGAATGATAAGTTACTTCCTTTGAAGAATAAAGATTGCCTGAAAACTGCTTTATCTTCTGTCATTCAGTTCTTCCTTGAAAGCTCTATGATTATTTCGGGTTTGAATCTAAAAGGAAGTAATAAACACTAAGCCCAATCTCCTGAAATAATATGGGTCCGAATTCCTTGCGCTTTCAGAACAAAAAGGAGCTGGCAGGAATAATTTTTATACAATGCTGATGAGGCAAGTAATTTTAAATATACAAATCAGAAATTCAAAATTGTGGTAAGAAGCAGAATGGATTTACAGAATAGTGCAACTGGGAGCCAGGAACTAGAAATCTAATTTTATTCTGGTTATGGACAAATAATTAAAAGTTCAAACTTGTTACCCTGCT
>NW_017728915.1:23170064-23187480 GCF_001723895.1 Crocodylus porosus | reverse complement strand
GTGCAGGCCCAAGGACCGAGCCCTGGGGGACCCCACTGCCCACATTCTTCCAGGTTGAATAAGACCCGCCCACCACCACTCTCTGGGTGCGGCCCTCCATCTGACCGTGTAAGGATTGACACCACAGGCACCTAATTTTTTAATGAGAATAGGGTGAGAGACAGTGTTGAAGGCCTTCCTAAAGTCCAGAAAGACTACGTCCACCACCATGCCTGTGTCCAAGGATTTAGAGACCTGATCATAGAAGGCCACCAGGTTGGTCTGACAGGACCTGCCTCTGATGAGCCCATGTTGGTTGCCCCTAAGCATGATCTCCCCTGCTGGTCCCTTGCAGATGTGCTCCTGGATAATTTTCTCAAAGAGCTTCCCCAGGACCAAGGTAAGCATTAGAGGCCTATAGTTTCCTGGGTCCTTCTTCCTCCCTTTTTTGGAAAATGGGGACTACAATAGCCCTCTTCCAGTCCTCTGGCACTTCACCAGAGCACCACAAGTGCTTGTAAAGTTGTGCCAGGGGACCCGCAATGACCTCTGCTAATTCTCTCAACACTATGGGGTAGAGATTGTCAGGACCTGCTGATCTGGACATGTCCAGTTCCAACAGGAGGTCCCTGACTAGGTCCACTCTGACCCTGGGCCTGGCTGCATCTCCCCTGGGACCATCAGGGATCACGATGAGGGGGATGACCTGGTCCCTGCTCAGAAAAATGGAGGCAAAGAAGTTGTTAAATAAGTTAGCTCTGACGTCTGGTGTAACCACCAGACTTCCTAGCGTGTCCTGCAGAGGCCCTATGTTACCTAGAACCTTCTTTTTACCCCCTATGTATTTAAAAAAGGACTTATTGTCCTTGATCCGGGTTGCTAGTCCCAGTTCCATCTTCGCCTTACCCTTCCTAACAGCTCCCGTACAAACCCAAGCAACAGCTGTATAGTCCTCCCTGGTGATGGCCCCTCCCTTCCATTGGGTGTACGCCTCCTTTTTAGCCTTGAGGTATTCCTGGATGCTTTTTGTTAGCCAAGGGAGCATTTGAGCACTCTTGCTCCCTTTGACCCTTGTTGGAATTGCCACCCTTTAAGTTTGGAGGATTGTCTCCTTAAGGAACGACCACTCTTCTTGGACTCCCCTCCCCGACTAATCTCCATACCTCATTGAAATACACCCTCCTGAAGTCCAGGGTTACTGTCTTTAATTGAATGATCCTTTACTTTGCAAGAAGTTCTACCAATTTCAATAATGCTACTTATTTCCTTACTAAGCATGGGTAAAAGTGACAAAATTGAGTCCTTACCCACTTTATGATTTGTAGTATAGCATCACCTAGAGACCTCAACTGAAATTTGAATTAATTTTAATAAGTAATCTACATACACAGTGGGGAGAATTCCTGTCTCAACATGCTAAGGAACTGGGATACTTATATATTTTGAGGACTACTCAGACTCAGACCTTAGATTATTAACTACTCCAAACTTCTGACTAAAATTCCTTGTGCCTTTCATCATAGAAATGAAGAAACAGTAACTACATGTAAATGTATATACACTGGTGGTTAAGGCTGATGTGCTTACTGCTTTGGAATTAAGTGTATAATAAATACAGGCCTACTTAATTTGCAGTTTTGTGGAAACTGTGAAATCTGAGATTGTCCTTAAAATCCATAAAAATCAACAAAAAAAAAATAAATAAATAAAATTCTGGCTTCCCAGTGGGAGTCAGCAGTCCTCACCGCTAGGAGGGAGGGTGCCAGCTGGCAGGGTAGCATAAAGGTCAGCTGACAAGATGGTGGCTGCCCCCTTGTCCCTCTTCCCTCTGCCGGGGCCTCTCCATCCATCAGTGCCAAAGGGCAAGGTGACACAAAGGGCAGCCAGCAGTCAACATGGCACCATCCCCTCATTGGGCCTCTCCACCAATCAGCGCCGAGGATAAGGGGCCACTGTGAAATGCCCATGAAATTGGCCTGCATACTATGAGCATGGAAAACCCTCTGAGAGCTGACAGACATGCAACTCCCTACTGTAACTCATGGCGCTTCACAGAAAGTGCTATGAGTTACACTGACCACCCTGACACAACAGATGTTCTCTGCTGGGTCGGGGAAGGGGTGGAAATCAAGCTCCTTTGGAGCAGGCTGTGTGTTTGCAGCCTCTCTCATCTAGTCCTACCCCCAACCCTGTCCCAGCTCCAGTGCTGTCTTCAGGACAGGAGTGGGGAAAAGGGAGGGAACGGAGCTGGGGTTTACCCACCTGTGCTGGAAGGTGGGGTGGGTGGATTGGAGCCCCCCCACCTCAGGGACAGGGCTGGGCTGATGCGACTGACAGAAGTTAATGAAGGGGTTCCACTTTGGAGTGCCTTCATTTGAACGCTTATGTAATGAGGGTTAAATTTGTCATGCGATTTGTCACTTTTAAAGTGCTCTGCAGCCGTGTACTTCTATTGCAGTATGGCTCCAGAATGCATTCAGGGGGCCAGCTGTGTGACAAAATGTCACTTCTGTCAGTGCCCTTTGTCTATCCATGATTTAGGCAGACACATAATAAATTTTAAAAAATGTAATAAATTGCTTTACTGTTACTTATGGTTGGTCCTTCTCTTAAAACTCTGAACTCTTCCACTGGCCAACCCTATTACTTGAGATCACTGTGTTTTCTCCTTCTCATTTTGTTTCTCCCTTTTTCTCTCTATTCTTACTCTGAACTCCTCTTATTTCTTGCTCTTTTCCTGCACTTTCAAAGCACTGTCCTCTTTTAGAGTTCTAAACTAATCAAGCAAACCTTAAACATCACATAAATAAAAAAATGTAAAATATTCCCTAACAAACCATGTGCCCAATTTTAATCCTGACCATTCTTTGTATGATTCCTCTCACTGTTTATATTTTGTCTCTTCATATTATGAATCCCCCCACAAGGCTCAGAATCCTTCTATATGTTTGTAGAGCACACAATGTATTTCAGAAAATAATGAGAATTTCTAAGTGTGAAATTCAAGTGTGTGTTGTGCATATATGCTGTTTCAGAGCCTTGTGTGTTTTTTTCAAGGTGCATCCTTTCCAGTCTGCATCCTTTCCAGTCTGCAATTTAGAAAACACTGAAGCCATTACAAAAAGTGGTATTTCTTAAAACTCAAAAGGCAGAAGTCCACATCAATGATTAAGTCTATGAATAATGAAGTTTAACAAAGAAGAATAGATTTATAATATTCTAGCATATATAAACATATTAAAATGGTCTCAAACGGGCAAGTACCATATTCTTTCAAATATATGAGAGAGACTTTTAAAAACCCACTTATTTTTTCTAAAAACAGCTTGTCTCACATTCAAGTAAGGTGGGAAGGGGAAAGACAGAAAAGATCTCACATGCATAATGGAGGTTGTATACACATAGCTATAACTTTATATTTTTCTTAAACTGAGAATCAGAAAACTTAGGCATGTTTTAAGGGCATTTTATATTTGAAGGAATATTTTCAGTTTTTCAAATGCTGATAAGGTACCTCAAAATGGTGGAAATTAACCAGTTTTTAACCTACTAAAAAAATACAAATTTAGGGTCAGAGCAAGGATGACAATGTTCATCCTCAAAAGTAGTTTTTAAACAGTTTTAAGACTATAAATAACATTATGAATTTGACAATCTTTTAATAAAATTTTATCAAAAAAGACATACAGTACCTTCTGTTTCATCTACCTCACTGGAAACAATTAGTTTGTTGGATGTTGCTGCTGAGAGAATATCTGGAAGACTGTGCTGCTCTCTTTCATGATTTCGTAGCTGACTCTGGAAAAAAAATTCCAAGGAACATTTAATGTGCGTGTGTATGTGTGTAAGTGTATATATATTAGGTGTACACCCCCCATATATATACACACACACATATCAATGTTTGCGTGTATATATGTTAAAAAACACTTAATGACATAACCATAAGCATACAGCAATCACTCTATACTGTTTCAGTAATTTGAAGGGTTTTTTTTAACATTTTAATATAAGTCAGTGTGAATGTACACTAACTTATCGATATGAAGAATATCTCCATTAACTGTACTAATACAATGCAATGCACCACACTGAACAGCACTAATAAATCAATGAAGTCCTTCAGGATTATTTTAAAGAATGGAAAAGATACTGGATGGCAATTAAAAAAAAATCTTTAGAAAACAGATTAAATATGTTGACACATTCAGCTTTAATCCTATATTACCCTGACCCCACTCTTGAAGAATAGTAATATTCTAATAAGAAGTTTCTTCTAAGTGATGTATGGGGGATGAAAAAAAGAAAGGAACAAAATAAAAAGGGAATGGGAAACTCAGATTATGTTAATGAGATGAAGGATCAATTCTAGGTCACAGGTTCAAGTGTGACCCAGCATAGCACCACGCATGTTTTCTTACATGGTCCAACAGCTTAGTTGAAAGGTCTCATTCCAGATCATATTGGCCATGAGGAAAACCAGTCAATCCGGAAGTGACATAACCTCTCAAAGTGCATGTAATCATCCTAATCAAGACTCAACAAGCTGTGTGGGAAAACCTAGTACTATTGCTGGGTTGGTCCAAATTCTGTGCCTCTAAGACTCTCTATACCTTCATAAACACTAAAATCACATATAAAATGCATTATTCAGTAGCACTAATTATTAAACTGAGGAAGACTGAAAATGTGACAGTAGCACTATCTTATGCTCTAGCATGGAATTTAGTTTTGGCTTTCTCCATGACATCAAGGCCAAAGCAGCAATGGAATGAAACATGAAGGAAACTTTCATCTCAAACTTACTAGATGTCATGGCCCAGAACAGCTGACACTGCTAGGACACCCATTTACAACTACTGGCCACATTGAGCATTCGCTGAAAGCCTGGCCTCTTACGTGGTAAATGCTATTTCCTCCTAATTCTTCATTCCCTTTTACCATAGCTACTGGTTAGGACAACAGAAGAAAATTAATGGATCAATGGGACAGGCTTCAGTAAAAATATTGTCAAAAAGCAACAAGAAAAGAGTATTTCCGTTAGTAAGCCATGGCAAGTGACTTGAAGCAGACACATTGCATAAGTGCTACAGATCAGAGCACCCAGCTGTAATGATACTACAGCTAAAGTGCTATTATTCTATATTCCCTGGGGCTAACCTGAGGCTGTGGACAGCTGTAACTTTAAACCATTTTAAAAGTGAAGAGCTACCACTTGTAAAACAACAGTATTATGATATATGATTGTTTTCTTTTATAATGGTATACATAAGCTAGGAGCACTAACTTTAACTTGGAATGAACGAGGTTAAAGTTCCAGTTTAGTTCTGCTCCAAAAGTTATGTTAGAACATCTCACAGCAATTGTTACACTTGCTGGCACTTTTAATTCAGTTAAGAAAATAACAAAGTGATTAAATACCAGTAAACACTATAAAGCTGCTATAGGATAACAGAAATAGCTTCACCTTATAATGAAAGGATTCTTCACATTGCTTGCATTGATACATTCTGGTTTTGCAGTGGTTGATCATGTGGCTCTCTAAATCCTTACTATTGTCAGCTATGTGTTCACAGATAGGACACTGATATGGTTGCCTTTGACGATGAACTCTCAAGTGTTGTTTTATGTAGCCCTTATTGCCACTGCTATAATGACAGAGACGACAGCGGTAAGGTCGGTCTACATTGGGTATATACTCCACCAGGTTGCTTCCTGGCACGTTTGCATCATTTGCAGGTTGGCATTGTGCATTGTCCTGTAATTCTTTCAAAATGTCATCATCAGAAGCATTTTGGTCTGTCCTCTCCCTCAGTTTTTCAATTACAGTGAGCAGTGACATACTGATGCCCATTTTAATGGGTGCTTCAGATAACTCTGGTTTGTCCTTCTGTAGCTCCATTATTGCACAGTCACTTTGGTTTAAGGGGGTTAATTCCTCTGAAGGGTTTTTAAATGAAGATACCACCTTGGAATGGGCTGCAAACATGCCATCAGTCTGCCGCTGTCCTGTATCTGTGTCTAAAGAGTTTACTTCACCAAAAGCCCTGAAGTTAGACCTTGTTAATTCTGCAGCTCTAATAGGCATGGTAACAAGAGCTTCTGCAGCTAACGAATGCAGTCGCAGAGATTCTGAATTCGTTCTTCTTCTTATAGGAGGAGCGTTTTCATCAGTTGCTATGTTTTTATTAGTGTTTAAATCATTATCTTTCTTATCAGTACTGCTCCAACCTATTATTACTTCTTCAATTTCATCGGAGTGATAAGCTTCAGATCTTTCCTGCAAAACCCGAGTTTCCTCTGAGATTAATTTTTTCTCGGTCTCAATGTCTGTGTTCATCAAGAAAGGTTTCTGTAAGACAGTTTCTTCAGCACTCGGCAAACGCTCCACAATTACATTAACATGGCCTTTTTCATTTGGGCTACAATTAATGATTTTCTGTGCCGATGAAAGTAGACTATCACTTATCAAGTTATCCTGCTCTGTATCTGATATAGTCTCTTCTACCACTTCTCCATTAGGTGAAAGTGCTGTTGCTTGACTTAATACTTCTTCCTCTTTAATGTCTTCTACTACTGGTGAAGATTTACATGGCAATTGTTCAGAGCTGCAAATCTGGAATTGAAGAGAATGGTCACTATGGATATCCAGTTCATTATTTTCTAGAGAGAGAACAACGGTATCCACACTGTTAGATGTTTGAGTTGCAGTTGCTTCTGACAAGTTAGCAGACTCATTTTCTTCTTCAAATATAGGATATGAGCAATCAACCTCACCTGCATGTTTCCATGCATGGGTTTTCAACATTCTTTGCTGACCACAAGTGTAACGACAAATTAAACACCGGTACATGCCGTACTGCTCATAAGTATACCACTTTCGCCTACCCATTTCAGGCACAGGAGTGGACTGAGTTACGTCTTTGCATTCCAGGTTTATTGTCTGATCAGTGCCTGCTTTGACACTGCTTTCCACTGGCCCTTGCAAAGATGAACTTGAGAGATTTACACACGATTGCACTTTCGGCTGGATGTGGTTTTCACCATTGTTCTCATGGTGATTTCGGATATGAACTTCAAGTTCCTCTTGATTTTTAGAAGCAAAGAGGCATTCTGAGCATATTAATATCACTTCATTCTGCTGACCATGTTGTTTTATGTGGTCTTGTAGTATAAAAAGAGATGGTGATAGAAACTTACATAAGCTACACTGGTAGCACATAACCTTTCTTTTACTTTGTGGAAGACAATCAGTTACATAATCATTTGCTTGTAGCTCCTCAGTCTTTTTAGTGCCAATAACAGACAATTCAATTGTTTTAGTTGGGATCTCACAGAGATCTTGCATTTCAAATGACTGTGCAGAAGCATCAGGATGGGAACGTTTTCTCCCTATCAAGAGGCATCTCTGGGACTTCTCACTTTCAACTATTTTGCTTAGTTTTTCAATAACATGGATCAGTGGATCAGTTTTACATTTTCTCTCATCTTCACTAGTTTCCAGTGTTGGACTAATAACTGTTTCAGAAATTAGTACAGCTTCTTGATCTCCAATATTTGGCACCAATACTGCAACACTGCTTCCCTCTTCCATAATATCTGGAAAAAGAAAGTATTATGAGCTTAAGTAACAAGTGCAAAAGGGAGAAATGCAACTTAGTCACCAGTTATATTTAACTTGCTACCTTGACTAAAAGCGGAAGCCTAAATCCATTATCATTACAAATAATCAAGGATCCTGGTTTTCCTTGATAAAAAAAAAAAGCAAATTCTCTGATAAAACCCCCAAAATCTGTAATTAAAATTAAAGGTCCCCGACAACCCCTCCTGGCCCTGCTGGAGGTCCCCCACAACCCCTCCTGGCCCCTCACTCCCCCCACAACAGCGCTTTGGCCCTGCTGGTGCCCCTTACTCCCCCCACAACAGCCCTTTGGCCCTGCTGGTGCCTCTTACTCCCCACACATCCCACCCAGCCCTACTGGTTCTCCTCACTCACCCCCCAGCCCCGCCCAGCCTTACTGTTGCCCCTCACTCCCCTACAACAGTCCCCCAGCTTTACTGATGCCCCTTGCTCCTCAACTACAGCCCCTGCCCCAACCGGCCCTGCCAGAGGGGGCCCCCAGCTGCCAGGGCTTCAGGGCCAGGGACCTAGGTCTACAGCCCCCTGTCCCTGATAGAAGGCAGCAGCTGCTGCAGAAGCAGCACAGAGCCAGCTCCCCCACTGCTTCCTGCCTGCTGCAGGCTTGGGCGGGGGCAGTGGTGGGGCCGTCTACCAGCCACAGTGCGTGCTCCTGGTGAGCAGGGGGAACCTGAACCCTTCAGATCTCTGCAGCGGGTGGGTGTGTGCTGCGGGCTTGTACTCCCCATCCTGCTGCCCTCCCCTGGGGCTTCTGCAGTGCAGCATGAGACCCAGTACAGCAGGGGACAGTGGGACTGCAAAGGAATGCTGTTATCCTCTGTGAGCTCTGCGCTGCTGTGGCGACACTTCACCCGCACGATGGGGTAGCAGTGAGGGGCACAACCCTGCGCCGCCCCCTGCATGCACAAGCGAAGCGAAGGGCAGTGCGGAGCTCATGGGGGCAAGCAGCTATCCTGCCAGGTCACATGCTGTGCTGCAGAGGCCCTGAGGGTGGGTAGCAGGGTGGGGAGCACGAGCCCGTGGTATGCACCCATCCCCTGCACAAATCTGTGGGGCACAGATCTCCCCTGCACCCTGGGAGTGTGCACTGCAGCAGGGAGCCGGCCCCGGCCTCACCCCCAACCCCGAACAAGCCACTCGCGGCCTTGTCCTGCTCCCCACTGGGGCTCCGAGGCCGCACATTGTGGCTCCAGGCCTGAAGCCCCACACACTGCTCATCACGGCAGCAGCCCCAGGTCCAGACCTGCCCAACTCCCTCCCTATAGGGGCTTCAATCCCCCCATCCGCATTTACCTGCAGTCCAGGCTGTCTGGGGCCACGTGCATGATGACGCCCCCTGCCTGACTGCCCTCCTCCTATTACCTCCCAGGCCCCTGCAGGCTGGAACAATGCAAGCCTGCAGAGCAGGGCTCACTGCAAAACTACAAAATCTGTGGGTTTCTCTGCTAAAATGAGAAATCCACATTTTACTCTAGTAAAGGGGGAAATCCATGGTTTACTTAGTTTTTCCATGGGAAACGGAAAACCTGGATCCCTACAAATAATTAAGACTACCAGTATTAAAGCAAAGAAAAGCAGAAACCTATACGGTCACTTATAAAAATGATTTCTGGGTATCATGTTACATAGTGAAAGAATATTTTTACACTTTTTCTTGTAATACTAGAACTGCATAAGTCAAAGTACAAAGGTCTGGAGTAGCTGAGGGACCTGATGATTTTTCAAGGATAAATTGGTTTGTGTAATTATAAATATTATTTCCCTATCATAACCATCGAAACCTGAATACTACACACTGATTTTAATTGAAAGCAGCACATTTAAATTTAATACAAAGATTAATGATGTCAGTTTCTGCTGAAGTATTGTGTTTCACGGTGTGTAAGTCAAGTTTTGAAGTCTAATTTTTAACTCTTAAAATTCAACCTTGACTTATAGACCATATCAATACTTTTGACCCCCACCCCAGTGCCACCCTGGCCTGGCCCTGACCTGACCATCTTCACCTACTGACAGGTCCCTGTTGCTGGAGGCCATGGGCCCAGGCCCAGGCCCAGGCCCAGGCCCAGGCTGGCTTGTGGTCCTTGCCGTTACTGTGGAGATACTGCTCAGCCAGGCACTGAGCCTGTCCCTGTCCCCTGTGAGAGGTGCTGCCTGGGCTGTGCCAGCTGAGCACCAAGCCTGGCCCCATCCCCTGCCACTGGTGCAGAGCTCAGGAGTTGGCTGGCACAGCGTAGGGAGCACCACTTGCGGGGGATAGGGCCAGGCCCAGTTGGCACGGCCCCCCATCTCTTGCGAGTGACACTGCCTGGGCTGTGCCAGCTGAGCACTAAGCCCAGCCCTGTCCCATGTGAGTGGTGCTGCAGCGCATGTCTACCCCCCGGGTGTCCAGCCCACAGTGAGGGCACGCAGGGAACGGTATACGGTGATCCCATATTTCTGATCCAAAAAGTTAAGTTGACTTATACAACAGATTTACAAAATTTCTAACTGTTTGGATCAGAAACATGGGGTTGACTTATACACCACGTTGACTTGTACACCATGAAAAATAGTAATACCTTCTGAAGTGAATGTAGATTTCTAACCATTCCTGAACATTTCTGAATAATTTTCTATGTTTTGAAAAGAACCACATGGTTCTGGAAGCACAAGCCACATTAACAATTTCCCTTTTGACTTCCTTTTAAAAACATTAACCATAAACCACAGACAATATTGTGGTGTTGGGCAGAGATCATACTAGTGGCCAAAGTTTATAAACTGGAAGCAGATTTTGAGACTGAGTGGGTGGTGCAGCTAGAATGGGAACTTAATGCTGCATCAAATAGATTACATAACGAGGAATTCTATTCAGGACAGTGATCAAAGACAGCCTTTCGGAGTTCGGCATTAGATATATTCACTTCACAGAAAGACTTTTCTTTCAACTGGCATCTCTGCATATTCAGCCAGGGCTCCCAGTATCAAATTTATTCCATTTTTCTTGGTGGACAGGTCAGAAGGGATCTTCTGTTATTCCTGTGAAAGTTCTTCCCCTCCTAATTATGCACTCACTATACAACTGTGAAATAAAGGGAGAAAAAAGTTTCTTGTATGTCACCCTTTTGTGAGCTCTGAAAATATTATCAGAATATGCAGCAGAATATTTACAAAATGAAGCTGAAAGACATAATTCTAAAATAGAGAGGGTAAATGATACACTGTTCTCTTCAGAATATGATCACAAGAGTCAGCTAAGTAGAGGAGATTGTTTAGTGCTAGAACTTGCCAAACAAGACACCCACCTAGAAATACTGCTTTAAATCATGTAAAAATTGAACTGAACTTTTTACTTTGAGAACAGCACAAAGCAGCACATCATCAAGATGGTGTTTATTTTAATACTGGAGGATGCTTCCTGTTTCAAGATTGGAACATGATACTGTGCTGATTTAACTGGGGCTATACAAACTTATTTGTAGAGGATATTTTCATAGTAAAAATAAAAGTCATTTATACCAAATTTTAAATCTTCAACCTCAAAAATGAGCTAGAGGATTTTCCTTTATCATATAGGAGGAGAGTAAAAATGTGAAGCATCCACAAAGAAGTGACAGTTTCCATCCAGGTGTAATGCATGAGAAATGGTTGCTCAAATAGATAAACAAAAGACAGCTGGCTCATGTAACTCCAGGTACAATTCCTCCACAGAAAATAGGTTGTAGACAAACATTAGCAAACAGGGAAAACACCACATGCTAAAAATCTCCATAAACCAAGGGGTGGCTACATTATTAAGAAGAGCCGAAAATGGGTAACTCTGGTACATAAGAACTGCTGTTTACTGGGTCGGACCATAGGTCCATTTTGCCTAGTATCCCATGTCACACAGGGGCAGAGAGCAGATGCTGAAAGGAAGAGTGAACAGGGTATGACAGGGCTTTTCTCACTGTTCCTCAGAACAGGAACAGAAGTATAACAGTATATTCAGCATATTAAATTAATTGGAACTGTTTGATATTAAGCCTTCTGCTGTAGATCACTGGAATATATTAAAATCAAGTCAACCTTAATATTGATTACATTACAAAAAGTTTTTGTCAAACACCTGAAATAATTACTTTTCTTTTATTATAACCCATGCTAAGTTTTATTTATATATGCTCTTCTCTCTCATTACGAGGAATTTACTGAAAAAAGTTACAGCACAATTTCCTTCCCCATCCCCCCATGTTCCCAGGTGGATGGTTAAGTATTCTTTACCTTTTTGTTTCTGAGCGTGCATTTGATCTATCAAAAATAAAAATACATACAATATTCTGTACTGACTTCATACAGTATGCAGATGTTTGTGCCAATAAGTATTCAGTTTGTGGCAACGCTTCTATATTTAAAAAGAAACTATTTGTGAAGACTTATTTATGGCACATGTTAAGTTCTCTCTATTCTATATCTTGAAATCTATTAATACACTTGGTTCCTTCTTACTCTCCCTCTGGTACAGAAGAAAATCTATTAAAGTACAGAAGAAAAAAAATCGGTTAAATTGAATAAGAAATGGAACTTAAAATTGAAGTTTTTCTAATTGATTTTGCTTTGATGCCCCAGTCCAGCATAAACATATGCAGAATCAAGGTCTTCGTGTTTTATGCACTTTTGTTTAAGATAATTCTCTAAATCGAGTCATAAAATCAGATGTAATTTATTCACATATGGTTTAACATAGTAATCAATGACCAGCTAAAGAAAAACTGAAGATATACCACAGGTAGACCTGAAATGGATACTATTACAATACCTAGGCAGGAACTCCATAAACTTATTCCATTTACAACATCTATACATTTTTCTTTGATTTCAAATACGGACCTTATAATTCATACCAGTCCTGAGAGAAAAGATGAGCCACCTAAATTATCTTTACTTGTCCTCCAGTTTTGTGCTGAGTTTATATTGGAATCTAATTAGTTCCTTTAAATTGCAACATTATGCTAACTATTGGAAAAATACTGAAGTTAAAAGATTCAGGGGAACTTGAAGATTAAAATCCTTCCAATTTTCTGCAAATACATGAAAGCAAAACTTCCAAAACAAGATTATATTTGTCTTCAAGACTTCTATTTAAATATAGTAATATTTCTAAAAAAATAATGAATTCTATGAAAATTAATTTTTTATTTCCTAATAGACCATATTGCTAATTTGAACCATTTCAGGTATGCAAATAAAGCAACACAATGTATGAAATATAAACAAGATACAGAAATTTTCAATATTAATGTAATTTACTTGCCACATGCTCCCATGAAGCATTTCTGCCTGGCTGTGGTATAAATATGTACATTCAAATCCAAATTATCTGAACAACAGACTGACTTTTCTATATTGTGATTTTTCACAAATTTTGAAAAATGTATAAGTACTGAAATCACTTGTAGATGTTTACCCTAATTTAATGCACAAGTTTTCAGAAACCCAGATTCTAGGGTAACTGGGGGAAAAAAGACCTTGTGCCTTCAATCAGCCTGTGTAAACTGACTATTAGCATCTACACAGCATGTCACAAGTATCAAGACTGTCAGGAAATACAGACTGAATATACAGCAGTGTTAGAAAAAAGCTTTTTCATAGGACAGACATACCGCCCCCCAGCCAGATTATGCAGATCAAGTTTGGCATCTTTGAAGTACTGAAAAAGAAATCAGAAAATGTATCTGTACATGAGGAGTGTCAAACTAACGAGCTGGCAGGCTGGATATGGACTGTCACGTTTCTTATGGGTTACATGTCTCACTTCCAGATCTGGCTTCTTGCTGCAGCTGCTAAAGCCATTGTGTTGATGTGGCCAGCACACAGGGGTTAATGCCACTACGTACCCCCACTCACCTTCCCTCCTCCAGCAGATCTGAATGGCAACTGCAGACCAGAAATCTGACAGCAGGTACTGCAGGGACAACACTTAATTCCCTACATGCTAGCTGCACCAGCAGAGTGGCTCAGATGTTTGCTACCCACACTACAGAAAACCAGTTAAACTGAAAAAAATCCAAGTATTTCAAGTATTCCACCACAAAAGGGTAAATATACTTTGATTTACATTTTGTATTTGCATTTCTTTGGATTACTCACTTGCGTGCAGAGTGTATTTAGTTTTGTTGAAGAGCTAACTATAACTACTGTGTACAATCCCCAACTACAAAGTACACCCTTTTCACATTATGTTTGCAAACCATGGAAAAGGCTCCAACTACAAGTGCCTTCGCTTACATGCGCAGGTAACTCGGGGACACGAGGACAAGAAAGTTAATAAAACGGTTTGTCTGCCATTCTTTAAAACCTAATGTGTGTGTTTTAGATATTTATGATCTGAAGAAGCAATTGCAACGACTCCCCCCACCCTTTTGTGCTTAGATCCATGTCAGGTAGCCCTCAACAGGTGCAGCAAATACTAGCACAGTCTTTGCATAAGCCAAGATCAGTTTTCAGAACTCAAAAATACTCTCAGATGATGGCAACTTGAAACAGTCAACATCAAAGTGAATTAAAAAAAACCAGGAGCGCTTGAAACAACTTTTAAATGTTCTATTTTTTGTGGTTTCACTTTAAAAGAAAAAAAATGCATTTTTCTGTTCTTCTGTGAAGGCAGGATGGGAACTAAGGGGACAGAAGGCCCTAAACAGACTACATGGGGGGGGGGGGGTAGTGTTGAGTATTCGCGTGGCCACGCTGTCAAAGGCCGGACGTATATTAATAGAAAGGGACAGGATTTCCTCTCCCCCCGCAATCTCTTTTTTCCATTTACAGTAAAATATCGCTACCTGTCATTCTCAGGACAGCGGGTGCTGCTGACACTGAGCGACAAGCCAAACGCGAGGCTGTTGCTACCCAAGACAGATCTTCCCTAATTCACTAGTGAACTGTCCCATACATTCAGACTGGCCCCACGTGCCGAGTAAGACCGGCCACATGCCCAAAAAAGTGACCGGGTGAATCGCGCCATGCAGACGGGCCGCCCCACGTGCAGAGCAGGAACCAGGCCATTCCCCGTCAAGCGGGCGATACGCTCAGCCCGGCCACACGTGCAAAACCACGCGTGGCCCGGTCGAGAGGCCCATGCAGCCGGCCCCGTGGCAAGGCAGTGCCTTAACACGTGCAGCGACTCCCCCGCGAGCTGTCTCCGTCCCGCACCACATGCAGCACTGCCCACAAAACCCTCCCGCGCCTCCAGCCCTGCCACAACCTGCGGCTGGAGCGAGCCAGGCCGCCCCCCCGCGCCTGGGCCCAGGTGAGGCGGCACGGCTGTTTCCGCCCGAGCAACAGGCGGTGGCGGCCCCGCAGCCACCTCCCAGAAGAGCCGCGGCCCCGGGGCGGGGGCACGCGTCGCACGCCGCGCGGCGGTACCTGCGGGCTGCCTCCTCCTCCCGTGGGGCTCGCGCTTCTTCCTCTTCCTCTTCGCTCCCGTTTTTTTTCTTTTTTCTTTTCTTTTTTTTTTTTTTTTTTCTTTTCGGGTCGCCGCTTCAAGATGGCGGCGATGGGACCGGGTCACGTGACAGCGGCAGGGATCAGGTGACCGGCGAGTGTGAGAGCCCCGCTCCTCCTGCCCGTCGCCATGGAGACCGCGGGGCCCCGCTCCCTCCCCCGGCCCTTCCGGACTTCCTGGCCCAGGGGCTGGCGGCTTCCCTAGAGATACCCCGGGAGCCTCCGGTGCCCTTGTTGGCACAGCACGGTTCTCACCCTTCTGGTCCCCGAGCAAACTCGCCGAGGTGCTGAGCCCAGGAAGACAGGGACATGTCCCCTTTCTGCAGGTGAAATGTCCCATGGGCAGTGGCATTGCGTAGGGGGTGCACCCTGTCAGCCAGTGTTCCAGGCGGGCGAGAGCACTGGTGCCCCCCCGAGAGCGCTGACCGGGGAGCAGTCCCTCTGTAGCCGACCCCGCCAACCTGGAAGTGCCAACGCTGCTGCCGGTTGTGGGTCGACAGGATCAGCATGATCGGTTGCCACAGGGACCCCCTCCCCTGTCAGCAGGATGAGACATGCACCCCACCCCCCAGCCTGCGGGATTGGCAGCAGGGGGACTCCCCCCAGTTGATGACTGTCCAGTCAGGGGGGCACTTCCCCCCCGACTCAAGAGGCGCCAGTCACTCGCCCATGGGTGTATTTTCCGAGAGGCAGCTTGAGCCCTTTGTGGTAGACAATAAAGGTGACAGATTCTTTGGGTAAATGGCATATCTTTTATTTGACCAACTGAAATACAGGCAACCCCAGCTTGATGCTCTTCGTTGGTTCCTGAAAAACTGAGCATTCAGTGAAACGAGCAGTAAGTGAAACCAAGATGGTGACTGCAAGTGTTTTTATGGCAAGTCACTATCAATGGCAACTGAGCGGTAAGTGAAACCAAAAGTATTTGGTGACCCGAGATGGCGACTGCAGATGATCTTGCATCATTTGACTTGCGACTGCAAGTGATCGTGAGCGTTATACTGAAACTTGCTGAGCGCTAAGTGAAATCAGGTACAGGCAACCCCTGCTTAGCGCTCTTAATTGGTTCCTGAAAAACCAAGTCTTTAAGTGAAACAAGTATTAAGTGAAACCGGAAGTATTTGATGACCTGAGATGGCAACCAGCAAGTGTTTTTAATGACCCAAGATGGCAACCACAAGCGTTATAAGAAAACTTGCTGAGGGCTAAGTGAAATCAGCTATCAATTTAAAATGAGCGTTATAGCAAAATAGTGCTAAGTGAAACAGCGTTAAGCAGGGGTTGCCTGTGTCGATTTAAAATGAGTGTCATAGCGAAATAGTGCTAAGGGAAACAGCATTAAGCAGGGGTTGTGTGTAGTTGGAAAAATTCTTTGCAAACTTTGGGTACAAACACCCTTCTGTTTGTACCTAAAAGCTTGCGAAGAAGAATATTCCCAACTATTTTACTTCATCTAATAAAAGATACTAGATTTACCCAAAGAACCTTGTCTGCCTACATCCTTAGACCAACACGGCTACAGCCAAAACCCCTGAAACAGTAAGTTGAGGCATTTGGGAGCTCAACGCCAGTGGCAATCCTTTTAAGTTGAGCTCAAGAAAGCACCGTCAAGGAAAGGAGCTTAGATATTTCAGATGGCTGCTGAGAAAAGGTGGTAGTGGGTTATTGCAGGCATTGGGATATAGGTGTGATCCAGCAAGTTGGTGTTTTCTCCTGATTTTCCTCAGAGTGTGCTTATGCCTTCTCCACAACTTTCACATGGCTGTAAACTGCCTTCAGAGTTGTCATTGTAGCCAACATTTTAACTTCATGTGGTAGGCTTGAGTGTACAAACTGACGTGACTGGGACATCGGTTGCTTTTATGATTAGTAATAAAACAGTAAGTATGGTAGTAACAGTTCAAAAAGAAAACCAGAATGGCTGATTGTTGTTATATCATTGTACAAAGTCCAGCTCTAGTCTTGCCTACCTTGCAATGTCCATTTGAGATGCTTCTTACCCCAGAACATGTAACTTCTAGAGCAGGATCACAGAAAGCTACCAAGTTTCCGTGATACTCCCAATGTCACAGACTGAATGAATTAAAAACGAATCTATCTGTTCCTTATTATCCAGAAAAAGAGCGCATTTGAGTCGCAGTAATATTAGCACATAGTCAATGCTAAAATGAAATAGCCTTGTCCAGACCTCCAGTTTCTTTTACTTAACATGAATATTGTTGAGAATGTAATATAGGACTCTACAATGTCTCTTCAGTAGCCATGCCTACAGACATTACAATGGTCTAGTGTTATGTGACAGTTTCTTTCACTGTAGAGTTAACTGTAGTGACCAAC
>NW_017728915.1:23096406-23167704 GCF_001723895.1 Crocodylus porosus | reverse complement strand
AGTGATTTTTTTTTTTTGGTATAAACTTTTGAACACGAGAAACTCCTGTGCAATAACTTGCCTGTAAGGTTTTTTAGTTCTTTGTGACCTTTGGTTCAAAACAGTTTTCAGTCATTAGGATTAATGGCATAAAGTTCAATTTTATTAATGAATAGAGAAGACATAAGTTATATGGCTGTCGATAATAAATTTAATTTAGCCCATGAATTTTCTGCACTTCAAATCCTGACTATTCCAGAACCACTCCACAAACATTTTATAACATGCACTTTATTACAATGTATCATATAAATGGGGTCCTACAAATTGTAAATTAAATGCACACCATTGTTATTCTCAATACTGAGGTGAAATATCTCAATAAATAAGAGTACATGGATGTGCTCTAACTTAAGCTGGGGTCATAGAGGCTGCCCCATGGATCAAAGTACGGCAGAAATGTCAGAAAGGAAAATCATATCTTTTCTGGCACCAACTAGTTAGTTTAAAGTAAAGATCAAAGTCCTATCTTGAATATTTCTTTAATTCTGTTATGAAAATGCCAAGGAAATTGGTTACTGAACACCCATAACAGTATCTAGATATATTTCTAATCTATTTTAATCAAGCTTCAGATCTTGTTGCACAACTGAGAGTGGTCTAGGTTTTGTGATGAGCGACTTCTCGGTGATGGATTTGATCTACCAGGATCTGTCTGTACTTTAGAAGCTTTATCCATCGAAGGAATCTGGCTCAAGCAGGCTGACTGGGCTACCTTCCTGAGGATCTTTGTTTATTGTGGCAGAAACAGGGATTGTGGACATGCCAGCATTTTCTAATCTAAATACAACCTTGCAGCCTGGAAGATGCCATGCGATGTCAGAATGTATGAAGAATGGATTACAAATAATACTGAATATAGCACAGTGCCATGGAATAAAACAATAATGCACATTCACTTGTTTTCTGCGTTCAGTTCTTGGCACCCTATTTAAAAAAAATATGGCAGAAATCAAGGAGTTTCTGAGAAAGGCAACAAAAATGATTAAAGACGGAGAAACTCCAGTATGAAGAGGGAATTAAGGCTGGTTTGTTTCATTTGAAGAGGAGATGAATAAGGTGGTGTGTGATAGAGGTTTACAAAATAATAAATGTGATAAAGGAATAAATTGGGAGTTCTTAATTATCTTTTCTCATAGTATTATAACAATTAATATTCAATGCAATTGAAAAGGCACATATTTAAAACTGATAAAAGTAAGTGCTTTTTTTATACAACACATAATTAACCTTTAGAACTTGTTGCTACAAGATATCCTTGAAGCCAAGGGCTTAGTAGGATTTTAAAAAGGATTAGTCTTGTATATGGATAACGAGAACATCTATAGCTACATTAGATGGAATTTAAAAATATGATGAAGATGCATAACCCGAATGTTTTAGGCATTAAGACAAACACTAACTGGCAGGGGTTGGGAAGACGCTTCCTCCCTGAATTGATTGTTCCATGGCTTTCCAGTATGAATTTGATTTTACAACCTTCTCTGAGGCAACTGATATTGCCCATTATCAGAACCAGGATACTGGACTACATACACCTCAGGCCATATGCCACTATTGTAAATTAGTTATCTTTATCTTACAGCACCAGGGGCCTTTGAACTAGGGAATTTAATGATTAAAATTGAATGGAATTGATACTACTTAGGTCTGCTTTGTTTTATACAGTCACTGTTTAATATTTAGCTTTTCTGTAGTTCTGAACATTTCAGCTACAACAATGACATCTAGGGGCTGTTTTCTATTGATTTAATCTTTGATGCATACTTTCTATTTTTGGATAAAAGGGATACTAATTCAGGTTTAGGCAACATATTAAAGAATCTGCTAAAAATTTGTGTCTGAGATGTAATGTAATAAGAGAATAACAATGGCATTTTGGCAACTTCTTTTTTTTCTGTTTTATTTCCCCTTATTTTGGCATTTAATGATGCTACTGTTTCTAAAATTGCAAAACAATGAACATCCCTGGTTCCCTATACACTGTATTATTCTGAACATATTAAATTGTAGGCTCTTCCCCTATAATTTTTATTACCTATTTTGATGATCCTTCTTATGGTACCCTCTTTCAAACAGTGAGAGAGAGCTGGCTGTGTTAGTCTTAAAACGGTAAATATGCACAAGGTTTTATGAACCCAAATGGCCATATTTTCCTGTGATCTAATTTTGGTTTCTAAAATGATAGCCAAAGTACTCTTTTTATGGACACAGTTGTTTATGTGTATAAATCTTACATTTGTTTTTTATGAGGATGGATCTGATCCCGAGATTCAAGCACTCTTAACTTTAGGAAAGTTTAGTTTGACTTCATATCCAGATTTAATCTTTGTGGTTCAGGCTAACCCCTAAACTGTGTGCAAAAAACTGTTGGCACACAAAAATGTGTTTTCACAAATCATGCAATTGTAATTTTAAAACCAACTTTTGGGAATTTGTCTTGCTGCTAGTATTCTCTGTTTTCTTTCCTTGCGTCCCAGAGTATTTGACTATTTCTTCTTTTTACATAAATTTAATGTCTTCTTTCGTTTTAATTTCCCATTTTCCATTTATAACTCCATCTCAAGCTTGTGAGAATATCATGTGCTTTGCCAAATTCCCCTCATGCTGTTCAATTTTAATATACAATAATGTCTTTAAATTACTGGCTTTCTAGTGGGATTAGAAAGAAAGAGCCTAATAAAGCCTTTGAGAAAGAAATAAGGAAGGGCTCAATTGTTGTCCCAATCTTTATCCTTAATAGTTTAGCATTTCACTACTGATCTTAAAGGCAGAGAGGACATGACTGAGTTTCCAGCCATGAGAAAGAGAGAACTTGAGAAATGGAATTCACTGTAAAGCTGGAAAAACAAAGAAAACCTATCAGGACGGAGAAAAGTCAAGGCCAGCAGGCTGGGGGCACTCTCACATGTGTCCCAGCAGGGTACTGGAGAAATTCTGAGTCCAGCCAAGCAGACGGCCACCCCTGATTTTCCAGCAGAGTGGTGGGGGGAGGGAGGGACATGGAGCAGGGGCTCCATGCCCCTCTTATTCCTGTTTCCCAGCCTGGTGGACAGCCACAGCCAGGAGCCATGACTTGAAGCTTTGCAGCTGTCAGGCAGGTTGGGTGAGGAGGGAGTGGACCCCCTTGTTGTGTGGGTCCCCCTGGGTGTGCTGACACCCCCCCGGCCTTCCTGACTGCTACAGGCAGGAGCTGTGTTCCTGTCTGCTGTGCCAGAAATTGGGGGCAGGGGAAGAGCAGAGCCCTTTGCCATGCGGATCCTGCCCAGCATCTTCCAGACCTGAGCCAGCCAGCTGGAGGGCTGCACATGGCAGGGGCTCTGCTCCCACTCTCCCCGCCCCCAGTTTCTGGCACCACAGATAGCCAGGTGGCTCTGAGGCACAGCTCCTGTCTGCAGCTGTCAGGAGGGCCACATGAAGTTGGAAGATTAGGGAGATGGAGCCCCTCCACTACTGTGTTGGCTTGGGGCTGGGGCTATGTGGTTGGGGGGCTCCTTCCCCCTCATTGGCAATGCGTAGGGGGTGCATACAAGTGCATGTGCACCCCCGAAAGAAGCACCGCTGATGCTGACAGTGCACCTGTGGGTGGTTACTGCTGGCAGCATCTGCAGGTGGTCACCGATCACCACTGGCTGCTGCTGACACTGCTGGCATTATCTGCGGGTGGTTGTCAACCATTGGTCGGCGCTTGCCACCCTTCCCCCTGCTGCCGACACTGCTGTGGCCACTTGTGGGATCATCCCACTTGCCGCCACCATGCCCCCACCGCTGCCATTGCCGCCACCACCTGTGGGCGGTTTCTGTGCCCCCCTGGCCTCTGGGGGGCACATATTGTTCATGCTCCTCCTCATCTACCTGTACAGGCAGGAGACTGGCTTTTCTGTCTCCTGCCTATGACAGCTCAGGGGCTGGGCTGGGCAGGTCAGACATTCACCCAGAGCAGTTCAACACCAGCCAAGGTTAGCAAACCACCCTACAAGGGGCACCTGGAATGAAGTGATTCACTATGGGAACCACTACAGAAGTTTGATATACTGCTGTAATCTGAACTAATTAAGTCTACATCCATTCAGCTCTATCTTAGACAGGGTTCCCCCATTTTTAAACCAGTCTATGTGTTCTGTTCTGTTACAAGTTACAGGTTAGATTGGTTTCTGATGACTTATACCACTTTAAATGTAATGTCTGTATCTAGCCTAAAAGTTGGAAACCAAATAGCTTGAGCTACCTTCCTTAATCACCGTCTCACTGGAAACAGGAAAAGGGAAACCATGGTAATTAACACCAAGAATACTGTGGGATTTGAAGAAAGAAAATGATAAAGGTGCTTCTAGGCCAGTTACTAAAGCTTCATTGATAAAGAGGAA
The DNA here is from genome assembly GCF_001723895.1 of Crocodylus porosus. Lineage (NCBI taxonomy): Eukaryota > Metazoa > Chordata > Crocodylia > Crocodylidae > Crocodylus > Crocodylus porosus. The sequence continues at coordinate 23,163,298 of NW_017728915.1, read as the reverse complement.
AGAAAATAAAAACGTTTGCCAATGTAGCTATATCAGCAATATTTTTAGGAGGGATGCAGTTCATACTAGCAAATGTGTGCTTTTGCCAGTAGGTCTTATACTAATTCCTAAACTGAAATAAAGTGTGTTGGGAAAAGATTACTGCATCTACACTAAGGTTTTTTCTGGTATAAAAAAACCCCTCCCAAATAATTACGTATGAAGATTGTTGTACTGTCAGATGCTTTCAGTCTAGACCAAGCCTAAGTATTACAATTTTAAATGGGCTCTTTGAGGTCTAGAGAACCTGAGATTTGAGTGTCACTCTAGAGAGTGTCAAAGAAACCATGGACTCTAAGGGTCTGTGGACTCTGCTCTACAATATACTCTCCTTTCAGAAGGAAGGTGGGACAGGGTACTGCCTGAGGACTCACCCCATGAAGAAGCATATTGAATATCAGTAATCCCTTTAACTTTATATTAGTTTGCAAAGCTACATGCAGTTGTCCCAGATTTCAAGCTCTTTCTTTGAATGGTACTTATTAATGTAAGAAGTCCCATCAAAGGGGTGGAGAATTGGGCCAATTAGTAGCACTCATAAAACAATAGGATCCATATGGACAAAAGTATAATACAGCAATCTTAAAATTACCACTGCCTGTCTTCTTACATTTAACGCAAATTCAGACGTGTCCTTAACATTCTCAGGAGAAATTAGTTGTGTATAAAAGGAATGTTATATCTGCTGCTTACTGATCCCAGTTGTTATGTTTGCCACTGACACGTGTTTTAATGGCTGGCTTCAGCCTGTGTTTTACCCATTCAGGGGAATTCATTTGTGAATGATAAGCCATGTTAAGTCTAGGATCTCAGACCAGCTTACTTGTTATATATTTTCTTACTTTAAAAGCAAAAAGGGGATCCCCTAAAAAGAGAGAGAAATCCTGGAGCTCTCTGTGTCTCCATTATTCCTGTTATTAATTTGGTTGCTTGTTCTTTGTACGGTTGCACTAACAGGGCATTTTTCTCTGTCACTACAGACTAAAATACACTAATTTCTGATGCAGGAGGAATTCCTGGAATATCTTTTGCACTCCTATCTTTTGGTAGCTGCAGTGATCTGGGCATGATTTAACTGGTATCTATTGTGCACATAAGGTGGACAAATTCTGGCAGTCCTGGTGTTTCTCTCAGTTTGGCCACTGTGGTAAGCTAATACAGTTCCTTGTAGAATTGCAGTCAAATAAAAATTATGGTACACTGGGTTGTTTCATTTCATCATCTTGTATCTGGTACACAAAATACCTGCTACAAGAAATAAGGTGCTGGTCAAAAAGTGTCAATATATGAGACTTGAGCCTGTCTCAGGATTCCCAATAGGTGCTTGCAGGTGTTTGGTCTTGATAACGCTGTACCCCAGGATCAAAAGTCAAGTACAGAAGTTATTGTGTAGTAAGTGTGCAGAAAGCACTCTACAGTCATAGCTGAACAGATGGTCAGGACACATAGAGCACTGCAAAAATGGCCAACCCTGCTCTGTGATCACTCTGGATAGGTGTGGTATCAGATTTCAGTGCTGGAGGTTAGAATGCCGCAATGAGCATCTGGACCAGATCACAGTAGGTCACATTCCACCAACATCCCATGGAGCATTGCGGCACCTGCTCACCTCCTTGCGGGACAGCAGTCTTGCCTAGGCCAGAACTCATCCCCTCTGCCTGAATACCAGGCCGGGCCCGCCCCTGGGCTCTCAGTGACCCGAGGCAGCAAAGCCCCTATTTCTAACTTCCTCTCCTGCTCCCGATTGCTTCCGTCCAGCTATGAACCATTATCTGGTATAATTGCTCTGTGTGCAGATTCCATCAACCCTGTCTAGGCATTTGTAAAGACTGCAGCTTTCACTTGTGTGCTGTAATGTTTAATGAACGCTGCATTCACACAGGGGGCTGTCCAAGTTGTTTTGAAGCATCTGTATCCAGATGCCAGTCTGTTCAGCTTGACCCATGATTCTTTGTCAATGTCTTGCCCAATGGGGGACTCATTTGGTCTCGGTATAAATGCGGTAGGAATAGATTTCAGACCGGATTTCTCAGAAGGATCATTCAATTTTCATTTGTCCCACCCCCTACCAAAATTTAGCACAACATACAAGGCCATACTACCTGGCCTGCATGGACCCAGAAACCTGGCATCAGGGGAGTAGTTAGGGTCTGTCTTCTTATGTCATGTGGTTTAATGTCCTAGGCTATGTCCAGACAAGCAGGGACGTGTGCTTGCAGTGTAGCAGTGCACATTTGTGCTGCTACTTTGTGCCACAGCACATGCCCCTTCATGTGCACTTTGTTGACACATTGTTCTGCTGTGGGCAAACTGCCCGTGCCCAGCTCCTCCCAGATCTCAGTGTGCTGCTCTGATTGGGCTCCATGTGCTGTGGGGAGCGGGGGGTGGGGTTCTGGCTGGGGCAGGGTGCCTCAGTGCAAAACAAGTTGGCAGGCAGCCTCTGTGCCAGCCAGCCAGTTGGGGAGAGGCACTTGGAGACTGCCTGCTCCCCCATCTTCACATGTTTCAGCGCATGGGCTCTTTAGTGGAGCCCCCATGCTGAAGCATGCAGAGACGGAAGCAGCCAGCCAAGGGCTCCCTGCTTCCCTGTCTCAAGACACATTGTGTCCCAGCAAGCCACAGTACAGTATGCCTCACTGTGGGGTCTCCACAGCACATGGATAAGGCGGACTAGGCTGCCCTGGGCTGTCTGCTCCCTCATCTCTGTATTTGTCTCAGTGCATGCTATTTTGGCATGCTTTGCGCCATTTTTTTCCCCAGGGTTTTTTTTCCTGCTACCAGGAAATTGCACAGAGTTTAATGTGCAATGTGTGCAGTTTGTGGTGCCGCAAACTGCATGTGCCTGAATGTGTGGATGCAGCCCTAGAGATCCATGTCATGGTGCCAGGGTTGGGGCACTCAACACCCTCTGGTCCTATTCATTCTGGGGCACTCAACACCCTTCAGTCCTATTCAGTCATGGAAGGCTCCCAGTCCATATGGGTGAGTAGTTACTTGGCCATGGTTTCATGGGTCCAAAGAGCCTGGCACTGTGCAGGACCAGGTGATGCTAGTGGCTTTGGCATCAATACAAGTATCTGGGACACATACACACAAGGGTAACCACCTAGTCCTAACTGGGCAGGACAGTCCTGGAATGGGAACCTCAAGTCCCATTCCCAAGCTGCATGACTCTGAGACAGCATTTGTCCCAGATCAGTGTTGTTCAAGGATCTATAGGAAATGGTTTCCCCTCACAGGCTGGCAGTGTTCTAGCCTGCAAGGGGCTGCTAGGAGTGGGGTGCAGGGGGTGGCATGTGCATGCCCAGACACATGCACGTGGTCAGGAACACAGCCAGGAAGCTTGCAGAGCAGATCTCTGCATGTAAGTCTATGGGGGGAGGGGGCATAGGGGAGCAGGAGAGGAAGCAGATCAAGGCCCTCACAGTGAGGGAGGGAGTTGGACAGGGACTGGGGGTGCTGTCCAGCCATGGCAATGTGTGGAGTGGGACAGAACCAAGGGAGACTCATGCAGGGGGTGTGGGGCATGGGAGAGGTAGCTCCCTGCAGCTGCATGCACTCCTGGGGTAGAATGAGGGGGACATGCCCCCCCAAAATTTATGCACAGGGTGGGGGCAGATGCAGGCAAAGGCTTGGGGCTCCCTGCCCTGTTGCCCTTCCCTTGGGAGCCCCATACCACTATAGTGAGGTGCCCCTGTCTGCCCAGAGCCAGGGAGGAGGGGACATGGAGCAGGGGCAGATGGGCATGTGTCCCACCTTTACATTTGAAAAAGGTGGTCACCCTAACACACACACACACTTGGAGGGCACATGGCATGGTGGATGGGCATGTGTGGGGTGGCCAGCTGCTGGCTTGTGGCTATGAGGGTGCATGCCATGATGAACCATTGCTGCATCAGGTCCAGGTGTGCGGTTGTGATGTCCCTGCTGACCAGTCATGGGGTGGCTAGGCTATTAAGGTCCATTTGGGAGTCTTTGGTAGCCTAGGGAGCCTGTGCGGCATGTGGGGAGATGTACGAGAGCCCTGCTTCCTGCTGGACTTGGGCTGTGCAGGTAAGCTCTGAACTCCTCCTCTGCAAGAGCTAACATGCTGTCTGCTTGCTTCCAACGTAATCTTGGGCACTTAGAGTAAAGCTCTTAAGTTAGAGTGCTTCTGCCTTGGGCTTCTTGAACACCTGTACATAGCCAAAAAGTTCATCTTCACGTTACATACGTTAGTAAAATATTCTGGGACTACACAATAGATTCTTCATTGCAAATGCCAGGGGAGACTATCACATATTCTACTGCAGTGGGCCTGCCCTAGTTCAGAGCAGGACATTAGCCTTCAAAGGTTACTTCTTGTATATGTTTAAGTGTGACTTTCTCTCTGTAGGTCAGACAGTCGCAGAATTCATTCTTGCAAAAAAAGAGCTTCATTGTTTCTCTGAAGTCACAGCTAGTGTACCTTTCACTCTCTTCTGTTATTGGGTTAAATCTTGGCGTGCTTTTTTAATTCCCATTTACTAGCGTAATTCTTGTGCATTGACTTTGCAGTTTGGCGACGTAAGTAAGGGTTAAGTTAAAGCTGATTAAGTACTTCAGGATTTGATTTGTAAGCATTTTAATCAGTGCTTGTCCTAAATGACATATACGTGCAGTGATATATATGCAGTGAATGTAAGTGTAGTGAGAATGAAAGTTGAAAATAACACAATGTTAATATACAGCCTAAGAAAAAAACAGGATTTCAACATTGCAAGGGCGTTCTGGCATTTAATTTTTCTAAATGAACATAATGTCTTCTCTAATGATTGCAATTAATGGACTCCATTTTCAAGCATATATGTATATATATATAAATAAATCTCCAAAAATAACGTATCAACCTGATTGCCGTACCTGTGTCGCTAACTTGAACACAAGTTGATTGTGACATTGACCTTATTTAGCTCTGGATCCATTCCAGATAGCAAGAGTCTATAGCCTAGGAATTGGGATCTTTTCTGCAGAATTGGCATTTTTCCCATGTAAAGACAAGCTCAGACTTAGCTATCTGCAGGAAGATTTCTTGTAAATCTTTCAAGTTGGTGAATTTTCACTAATGGTAGCACATATGCAGTAATTAGTTAGTAGTGCCTATTTCAGGGGTATGCAATTATTTTGGCTGAAGGGCTACTTAACGAGTTTTCATGAGCTGTTGAGGGCCACACACATAAAATCTTTTTAGAAGTTATCTTTTTCACAACTTATAGGTTAAAAACAAATCCTATGCTAAAACTCAAGCATCTACTTTAACATATTTTATTTCAAAAAATAATTTTTCTCCTGATTTTTTTTGAGTAGTGTAGATAGAGGTGATTGCATAATAGCTCAAAAAAGAGCCTTACTCTTGTATATTGTGTGCGTGAGGGGATGGGGTGTTTGTGGGGGGTGGGAGTGCATGCTTGTCTGAGGGGTCTATCTATGTACTAGGTCCTGTGAGCCAGCTTAAGGTGAGGGGAAGGAGCGGGGACAGGGAGCATATGCAGCAGAACTCTCCTGGGTGGTGCAGGTACGTTCCACCCCTCCCATCTGGCCCGTGGCTGCCTCTGTGGTGCTCCACATGGGTCCAAGCCCCTCCTGCTCCTACCCAGGGCAGCATGCACTGTGCTCCCACCCATGCCTGATGACCCCAGCTTCAACCAGCATGCACAGCTTCCTGGCAGGGAGCTCTCAGTGTGGCTGCAGCTGCCCAGGTACTGATTGGCTTGCCCAACCTCTAGTGGCTCCTCCTCGTTCTCTGCTGTGCTGACGGGGGAAGCTGCAGCCTAGTAGCTCCTGTCCAGGAGCTCCAGCACCAGCTTTCAGCCACCTTCCACCCACTCAGCTGCCTGCAGGTGGCTGCTCATTGCCCTAGGTGGGCAGAGTGGGTGAAAGCTGGCTGGAAACGAGCTGGAGCTAGAGACCTGTGCACTATGGCAGGAACCACTTAGCTGCAGCTTCTCCCCTGCCTGGAGTGGTGCAGCAGGGGCAGGAGGAGGAACCATTGGCAGTAAGGGGAGCCAAGCAGTACCTAAGTGGCTGCAGCCACGCTGGGGGCAACCCTTCCAGGAAGCTGTCCATGCTGGCTGGGGCCAGGGCTACGGCTGGGACTGGGGCGGTGTTGTCTGGTGGGTGTTGGGCAGGTGTGGGCAGGAGCATGGTATAGGCTGCCCTGGGTGGGAGCAAGTGGAGTTTGGCCTTATGTGAAATGCCACAGGGGCAGCCGTGGGCCAGCTCCAATCAACTGGTGGGTGCCCACCTGTGGGCCAGATCCAACCATCTGGTGGGCTGAATACAGCCTGCAGGCTGCATTTTGCCCATCCCTGGCCTATTTAGTGATTTATTCCTGTGTACAATAGACCAGACATTTATCTGGTATAAACCACATAGCTGCACTGAAATGTGGGGCATCAAGTGCAAAACAGTGCTACCAAATCACAATAGCAGCTGCAGAGGGGCAATTCTCCACTGGCCATCTCTGCCTGTTTTAAGGTGCAGCTTCACCTTAATAGAAAAGAGAAACAACTCAGTTGTACATTTAATTAGACTCCTTTTGACTGACTTTCTCTTGCTCACCGAAGTGCAAAGTGAATATAAATTGGTGTAAATTATATGCTGAGGAAGTAAAGAAAAGTGTAACTTACCTATATGAAAATGGGATTGGTGTTTAACTTTTATCTTCTTACATCTTTCAGCTCGTTGTTTTCCTTTACACACTTCTCTGGATTCGTAACATATGAGTTAAATCATCACAGATAAATAGACTTTGCAGGCCTGCTGGGAAAAAATATTGGTATTACAAAAATAGAAGTGTTTATCGAGTTACATGCAGGTAAGTTGGTATGAGATGGAAGTGGCATAAGTCCTAATTGATCCTAAGTTGATGTAGTGGTCATATTAAGAAGGGTAGGAGTAAAAAATTATATCAACACAGAGTTCCACTAACTGTTAAATTTCTTAAATTTGCTCTTTTGTAAGTGTATGTCAGTGCCATGAATGTTTCATGTTTATTAGCTTCAGTAATTCTTGAGTGAATTTTCCATAGGTAATTTTCTGGCAATTTTTTTCTGAACGTAAATGTGTCACAAAATGTCAATATGCTTGTCTCTGTATGAATTTGGGTTGGAGTTTCATGTATCCTTTCTGATCCTTAATGAGTAGCTCTGATATTTTGCTCTTACTACCTGCTAAGACTCCCACTGACATCCATAATTTAAGTAATTGTTAGAGAATTTTATAATTCTTCACTGCTTCATCTTCTCTGTCCTCAGCCTTTGACTTGGACATGCAGGTGACCAAAGGCAAAGAAAGAGATGCACGCCAAGCTTTATTAAGGTAGCAGGCATTTTTCATGTGGGCACAGTGAGGGAGTTCCAGAGCTCCTACCATATAACCCATAACTTTGGGTAGACTGTCAGTCTTCTCAAAGGAGAATAGTTTGAAAAGTAAGGAGTCAGCCTTTCTGGTATGGGTAAGAGCTGAAGCCCCCCAGACCAGCCTTGCATACCACACACAGCCTCTTGGCGTTCAGGGCCAGTATGTGCTGCACAGGGCAGCACTGCAAAATGAATAATAGGGCTCTATGGGTTGGATCTTTGACATTCCTGTTTTAAAGAAATTTAAAATTTAAAACATCTAGAAATGTATAGTTGAGGGATCCAGCTAATTCCCTATTCTTGCCATCCTTGAACAGTCATTGTCACCAGAATGGTCTTACACAACTCTGCCAACTATAGATAGAACATATTCTCCTAAAATATGTGAGAAAAAGTATATATGCAGGATAAAATTAAAAGTAAAAATCTCCTTTTTATTAAAATAATACATTTTCAATATGACCTATCATTAATATTTACTATATTATTGATTACAAACACCTCTTTACATTAGTTCTTAAACAACATAGTAGATGAGTTACAATCTTGTGTTTGGTGCTAATGTCATGCCCCTGTAAAACATTTAAAAATAAAAATTTGCAAGATTTATATCTATAAACGCATACAAAACCATGACATATCATGGCACTGAATCAACTGTGCAATCATTCGTTTTATTCATTAAAATATACTTTTACTTTACCCCAAAGCATAATATGAGAAAACTTACAAACTTTCCCATAACCTAATGTACGCTGAGGACTCTATTCCTTTCAACATTTTTACTACTCCTTTAATAAGCAGTCTATAAAATCAATGCCATGCATCCAACAATATATTTCCATTACAGAAGGAAACAGCTTGAAAAGCAGTAGGTGAGATCCTTAGGCCCTTATTTAGTTTTCACTCAGCCTTTGCCCAGGTAAAACTCTTGTTGATTTCAGTGTAAATTTCCTGACTAAAAGGTAAAGAACCCAATTTTTGGGTGAATATGTATATGTTCCTGAAGCTGTGTATGTGCTTAGCCATATTAACATTTTTATTACAGTGATTCAGTCTCTCTTAAGCCTGGCACACATTTGTGTGTCTATGAGTGTGCACACATACCTTTCTATTACAAGCATGCATGTGAAATTCATATCACAAAGTACAAATAATATCCTAGAACAGCTACTATGTGACAACAAAGCTTAGGTTACTGAATCTTGCTGCTGTTCATTATATACAAGTAGACCAAAACGAACCATCACACTTTTCATTTGTGACCTTGAGGTGGCAGCAGCATTACATTTAATTCTGCTGTACGCAAGTCCATTAAAGGTGAAAGTAAAATTTGCAATAAATCAAAATAATACTGATTGTTATAATTTTATTACCAGAGCATTAAGTCAATAAAACTTATCTGAAATGTCATTTGCATTGTATACAATTTTTACTAGTTATCAAGTATGTTTTAAAAGCATGTTTAAAACAACCAAATGAAGAAATCAGTGATAAATTGTTGGAAAGCTGGGACTTGTCTAATGGTGTAGTAAAACTAAAGTCTGTTTTGATCTCTTGTATTGTAAAAGACTGTTTCTGAGAGCATTTGATAGTACAATAATGTCTCATGTCTTGACTAACTATATTTAATGTCCTAATGTCTGATTAAATATTTTCCTGCAAGTTGTCAGGCCCTTTTTCATTCATGATTTTATGTAGGAAGGTCATTTAATTATATGACATCCTTTCAGTGAAGGAGAATGTGTTTGTTTCTTTTAATAATGAGGAATAATGAAACTTATTTATGCAGGAAGTCAGAACAATTTATTGAAGAATTATCACACAAGAACCATGGAAATTAAAAAAAACAAAACAAAACTTTTAATAGCTAATTCATTACCAAGAAACTTGCAGGTAATGAAAATGTTGTATGAAGATGACTGTATTAGATGATGTAATATTGCTTATGTCAGTTTTCAGTACATGATTACTATGCATTTCTATGTTGTCAATTACTATTGGATTACTAGATTATTATTAGCTAATTACTTAAGAGAGAAGACATTAGAAAAAATTGTGTAAAAGCATTTTCTGGCCAACTGTTTTACAGCTTTTTTGCTGACAAGCTAATTACAATATGTTTTGAAGTTCCATAATTGATTATGTCAATTGTCTTGCTTTGTTGGTCATATATTCCTATTCAAAAGAGATTAAATGTATTTGAGCCATAGGTTAACAGATTTAGTCCTTAAAACAGTTTAGCAGTGTTAAAGAAATAACATTTTAAAAATACTTGTGTTTACAAATATGAAAAATATATAATTGCCAGTACAGCTATGATGTGTTCTACTCCATGTCAGTTTCAATGTATTTTTTACAACAAACAAGTGGTTAGATTAATAGTAAAAAGTTTTAAGTAGTTTTTAAAATTAGGCCTCTGCACATTTAATTAAAGTAAGGTAAAGTTATTCACTCTTGGTTTTATTTTCGCTACTTCTTGCTTTCTTTCTAAGAAAGATGCATGCATCCATGGTCCCTCACTTCCTTTCCCATGCTTTTCCATTGCCAGTAAGCTTTCCTTCAACCCCTTAACCAGCAATCATTGTAGATCCTCCTACTATTGGTATTATAAATGATAAAGAATTGTCAGCTCTTAGCTCTAAGGCATATACTTGTAATTCAGAAAGAAAACAGAACCAACAAAGCAATTCTTTTGAGCCAGATCCTTAACCTGCTGAAGCCAATGCAAGTAAGACTTCACCAGGGCCCAGATTTGATTCTTAAGGCATAATAATTTTTGATCTTCAATATATCCCCTCTTTAGTCACCCCTTTCTGTTCTATTTCTAACCAAAGTAAGTTGTAGGTGCCATGCCTCCTAAGCTGAGTGTTGTTATATCTCCAGAGGAAGGTACTGTAAAGAAGCAAAGCAAGCAACACCAAATATTATTCCTGTAGGAATTTGAATGTGAGGTGAGATTCCTTCCATGATCTTAGTTTAGTGATTTTTTGTTTCAGACATTTTTCAGAACTAGAAGTAGAGGGGGCAATAGTTCTGTGTGGAGGAAATTTAGGGATTTTTGCTGAGTTATTATTGTAAAGAAGAGGAAAGAAGGAAGTTATTTACTGAGAGCCAGCAAGAGCCGGCAAAGAAGAGAAGAGTGCCCTGGGTGCTGTGGTTCAGGAGCAGCTACTGCATATGGCTATAGTGGCACTAGATGGAAGGAAGGGAAGAAGGAGAGCAGGAAGAGGAGAAGTGTGTGGAGTGCAGAGAGCCAAGGAGCAGTGAGCTGTGTCCTGGGACCCGAGAGGACAGGTAGATTCATAGATTGTAGAGTTGGAAGGGACCACAATGGATCATTGTGTCCGACCCCCTGCCCCTCGCCGGAAAGAGGACCGAGGTCAGATGACCCCAGCCAGGTGACTGTCAAGCCTCCTCTTGAAGACCTCCAAGTTAAGTCATAGTACCACCTCTTTTGGAAGCCTGTTTCAGATACTGGCCACCCTTACTGTAAAAAATTTCTTCCTAATATCTAACCTAAATCTACTCTCCACTAGTTTGCACCCATTATTCCTAGTTACTCCCTGGGGTGCTCTGGTAAACAGCGCATCCCCAATTCCCTGCTGTCCTTCCCTGATAAACTTATAGGCGGTTACAAGGTCTCCCCTCAGCCATCTCTTATGAAGGCTGAAGAGATCCAGATCTCTCAACCTCCCCTCATAGGGTCTTTCCCAGAGACCACCAATCATGCAAGTGGTGCTCCTCTGAACCCTCTCCAGATTCTCCATGTCCCTCCTGGAGTGTGGCACCCAAAACTAGACACAGTACTCCAACTGAGGCCTGACTAATGCCGCATAGAGGGGGAGCATCACCTCCCTCGATCTGTTGGTCATGCATCTGCTAATACATGACAAGGTGCAATTGGCTTTGTTGTTGGCCTCATTACACTGCCGGCTCATGTTCATCTTTGACTTAACTATGACTCCAAGATCTCTCTCAGCCTCTGAGCTGCTGAGGAGGTCATCCCCCCAACCTGTAGGTGTGCTGGGGATTACTCCTTCCTAGCTGGAGTACCTTACATTTATCTTTGTTGAACTGTGTCCTATTTCATTCTTCCCATTGATCCAACCTGTCCAGGTTGGCCTGTATCTGCTCCCTGCCCTCTGGTTTGTTAACTTTGCCCTATAACTTGGTATCATCTGTGAACTTGGAGATGGTGCTCTCCACACCCTCAATCAAATTGCTGATGAAGATATTAAATAACACCAGTTCAAGGACTGAACACTGCGGGACCCCACTGCCCACCTCCTTCCAGGTCGAGAATGACCTGTCCACCACCACTCACTGGATGCAGTCCCTAAGCCAGTTAGCCACCCACCTGACTGTGTAGTCCACTCCACAGCCAGTTAGCTTCCCTATGAGAATATGTCAAGGCAGTGTGTGACCTGGTCATAAAAGGCTATAAGGTTATAAGGTAGGATGGCCGCAGCAGTGGAGAGCCAGTGGACAGCTGGCTGCAAAGCTCAAAGCAGCTTAATTAAGCTGGGAGGCGCCAGCAGGGGAAGCACTGTGGAGAGAAACAGCACAGGCAGTGGGAAAACCATGTTGCGAAGGGGTCAGGCAGAAGTGAAGCGGGTGAGCCCAATTACAATTAAAACGGTAATGACTTTTAAGTTACTTTCTTTTTCCTTTGGTTTGCTTATTCTGACATTCCTTCACCTCAATGGGCTGGCAGCATGCAGAGTCAGGTGGACGGAACCCCTACCTGACAAACATAAGGGGGAAAAAGAGACAGATCTATATATCCCAGGACAAGGGGTATCAGCCTTGGTGGGCTTCAGTTCTTTTTCTTTGCTTTGTTTTCTTTGATTCAATTGTGCTACGAGACAGTGTAACCCTTGGGAGAGACAGTAGGAAAAAAAAGCCCTCCCAAGACTAACCACAGGACTCATCTGAGACCGGAGAAGAAGTCCAGAAGTCTGCACTGATTTTTTTGTTGTTGTTGAGACAGCTGTCAAGATGCATGCGAGCTTGAAATAGAAAAGAAAAGTTGCCAGTTAAGACTGACACAAACAAATGGGAGTGTAACATCTGGGTGGAGCTAAGCCAGGGTGTAGGGATGGTTGGAGCTCCAAAAGAGATCTATATCAAGTATCATTGTCCAGTGGTAGTGAGAAGTATCACCTCCCAATTGATATAATCCAAAAACATCAAAACGTGACAGGTGAAAGTTGGGATTACTGCTACGAAATACAGGCTGATTGCGTGGCTGAAGGTCAGGGCTGGGAAGTTACTTGGTTGTAGTGCATGTAACTTTGACCAGGCCAACCCCTCACACACATATGTAGAAGTGATATATACTAGACAGACAAGGACAGTACCCTTCATCTGTCAGGGTCAGGCCCCTTGAAAGTCAGCACTTAAAGCTGAGTTGTGCCCTTTATTTTTCTGTAGTGAGCTCTACGCATACATTTTGTTAATGAAATCATAAATAAATAAATTGTTACTTTTGAAGATGCTTAAATATAACAAATCAATTCCACATTCAATTCCACTATCCCCAATAGGAGTCACTTAGCATTTCCCAGATTTAGGCCCAGAGGCAGTATTTTAGGATTTGGCGCAACCTGGGTTTAATGTTTGTTTACCAGGCTTGTTGGTAGGACCTTGTTGTCTTGAAAGTCAGACTGTTGCTGTAATCCGAAGTAAACTGTACTACACTGAACTATAGCACCTCCTATATATTAGTCTATTTAAATACATCAGTGGGATGGCTGCTAAAGTGGATTTCATTATTTGGTGGAATAATTTGAAATGAAAGAAAAGAATAAATAGTAAACTGTATTGCTACTCTTAAATATTTTGGGCCAGAGTGTTCAATAATATTGCCCTACTAAAATAACATGATCCAGAACATTTAAGAAAATTATTAGAAAACCTGGTCAGAACTTGAATATTTATTCTGTTATTTGAACATATTGGTTAAAACAAAACAAACAGTGTACATTTACACTTGGCACAGAGGTCCGTACTGTCAAGAAAGCACTTTTGACCTTGATGGGTAGTTGCAATTCAATTTAAATCAATTGCCAATACAAGTCAAATGAAGTTCTTATGACTGTCTAGTGTGTACTTTCCAGTTCTTCTGACATTATTGTTCTATTCCAAATCATACATCAATCTTTTAGCAGCTCAAAGGGACAAGAATTCTGTGGCTTTTCAGAAAATCAGTACTTGTACTTCTGTGGACTTTGAAAGCTGCTACTTTTTTCCCCAGTTGTGTTTCCAAGTCAAGAAAAGCACTTATTTTACTTTAACAAAATAAAATATTTGATCTGTTTTTAGAACTGCCAAACCTTTTACTATTGACATTAAGATATAGCACAAGTTCTGTCACCACAATTCAACAGGCAAAATGGTGGGGAAGCTATGGACGGACTCTAGAAAATCAGTTTTTGCCTCTAGGAGATGGAGAGACCACAATTAATTTAACTTTGTAAGGAAAACCTTTCACTGTATTGAGCCATGAAATTACGTATTTTCAGACCAAATATTTTTCGTTGGAGTAAAGTGAGTAGCTAAAATGATTTTAAGATTTATCTTGCATTTGCTCATGTCTCAACATATTTTTTCTTAGGGGTTGAATAGTGTTGAAACAGATACGGCAAGAGTGATATAAATGTATTAATCACATCTTTCACAAGAGACTAGAATCACAAGAGTTGATAGTACAAATCAATTATATGGTGCAGATTTCAACGTGTTAAAATAATGTCCTATTTGGAGGGCTTTATATCTGGCACTAACCTGTTGTTTTCTATATTGAGGTGTTATTCTTTTTCAGGCAGCCAAACTGTTTCCTGGAATCTCTTTTTAGATCTCTTTTAACTTGTCATCATCTGTTCAGTACATACATTTCTTATCTCTTCTTTCCCTCCCATTTCCTCACACTCTTATCTTAACTGTATCATTCAACTCCTCTAAATCAGAATTGGTATGATCTGTTTACAGTTTCCAAAGTTTGGTCCAAATATTGAGATATTTATTCATGATTTCTCCCAGTCAAGTTAAACTCCCCAGCCATGTCCACACAAGGTGCTAACTGTGCAGTAGTTTGTTACTACTGTGCAGTAGTGTCACGTAACATGAAGCGTGACATGACAAGCTATTGCACAGTCAGAGTCACCTAAAGCCATTCGGTGATGATGCTGAGCAGTAACTCTAGTTACTGTGCAGTCATTTAGTACTTGTGTAGACCCAGCCAGTACTTGTGTAACAACTGCGCAGTCAGCGTCTTGTGTAGACGCAGCCAGTGTGAAACTCTTTCAAATAAAGACTGATTAAAAACTAAGTATAGACTCCAGATTTGCCCCCTAGTTATACCTAAGAAGCATTTTAAAGATTATTTTAAATACAGCAGGGGAGATCAGTTCTGACAGATAACAGCATGAATTTCACTTATAGATGGGGACCAATTTTAAAGGTGGTTGTTTTTAAAAATGAAAAAATTTTCTGTGAACTATCCTGCCATTCTGAAAAAAAAAAGTAGTAACATGAGGATTTGGCCTTTCATTAAATACTTTAGCCTACAAAGAGATTCAGCATCTCCTAGTTTTTAGCACCTATCAGATATGAAATGTTTACATGTAGCAGAATGAGAGTGGAATGCTCAGTTAACATTTAAAAATTGAACTAAACTATTCTATGTATCAACATTGGTGCAACTATTCCAACCACCATGAGACAGGATAGTTGGACTTAACACAGGAGGGTTCATTTGCACTCAGGGAAGGAAGACTGAAGAGTGGCAATGTAGCTGAGTTCCTCAAGTTTCCTCAAAGTTCCTCAAGTTTATGGGGAGCAAATTTAGGCTCAGCCTAAAACTAAACGACTTGGGGCAAAGACAGAAGTGTCAATTTTTTGTCCAATCTGGCCACAGAAAGTGGTCTAGAACCATAACAAAACACACGTGCGTGGGCTGCAGACTGCTTAAAAAAGGGCGAATTGGGTGAAAATCTGAATCCTTTTTGCATGAGAGTTCAGATGAAGGTGTTTCAAATCAGAGTCTCTTCTGTAACTTATGTCTGTACTACTTGCCAGCCTGTCACAGTTTTTAGCATGGGAGTGGGGAAAGGGAGCAGAGGGAGTTCACTCTGGGTTTTTTTCAGCCCCTGCTGGAGCATGGGGCAACTGTATTATGTGTTATTTTCACAAGACCAAGGAGTTAAATGTATAAAATGATAAAGCCTGTTTATTCAGAGAGCCTACTTAGTCTACAGATCTGCTATTCCCTCTTGCAATCTTTGGGCAAATGTAACAGCTGATACATAACACTCTTAAAGGTATCCACACATCTTCCCCCTTTACATGTAACATATCCCCATATAATACAAACATTGGCAGTTTAGTTCAACCCATAGTTAAAGCACATTTTAACAGGTCTATATTAGTCTTTGTGTTGGCTTTTTAGCTCTAAGTGGTCTTCTCAGTTTCTTTGCATTCTCAGTCCTTATTGGTTCAGTTCTTGTTTGGTTTCCTTGTTCACATGTCTCTACTTCCAGGGTGCAAATTAAGGGGGAGCTTGGGTGTGTGTGCGCACTGGGGAAGCCTGAGCCCCTCCATAAGAGATGAGAGCCTCCCTGTAAGATTTGAAGATCATAACCTGGGGGTGGGGAGTCTCCAATCAGATTGCTCCTTCACTTAGGTGGGCTTGTTAATCAATGAACTGGTTTAATTTTTTATGTGATCCTCCCCAAGAGTCAAAGTGTAATCCAAACCCTGTCTACTTCTCTGTCATTTCTTGCTTTGATGTTAGCTCTGTTTCCTTTGGTGAATCTCAGGATACTGCTTCTTTTCTCCCCTTTATGAGCTGGAAGTGTTGTCTGTTTTTCTTAACAACTGTCCTTCTGGTGTAACTACTTTATAGGATCTGGGAGCTACTTAACAGGAAACTAGTGCTTTTTGTTTACATATTCATCCATCTACATCTTTGTTGTGCAGTTGTTATAATTCCCTAGAACACCAAGTCATAGCACCAGTTGTGTTTGAGTTTGTTGAATTTTTTAAATGTTTTAACATTTTGCTTTTCATTCTATTGAGCGTCATCCACAAAATTTGACAGCCTGGTTTTGAGTTTCCTGTTAAACAGCATTTCTGCTGGGGACAATCTATGCTACATGGGTGTTTCCCTGTAGTCTAAGAGTGACAGATCAACATCAATGTAAATCTGTAGCTTTTTCACCATTTTCTTCACTTTTTTCCATCAGACCATTGGATTGGCTATTTTGGACTTGAAGTGTTGTGATGGAATCTGTATTTCTTTGCAAACTCTTTAAACTCAAGACAGTTGAATTGAGGTCCATTGTCTGCTCTCACAATTTGTGGAATCCCATGTCTAGCAAAAATTGATTTGATGTGAGTTATGACATGGTTTGCTGTTGTGCTTTTGAGCAGTGCAATTTCAGGATAGTGAGAATAATAATCCAGTGCTAATACATAATTTTTCCCTTCTTGTATAAAAAAGTCAATGCCCATTTGATACCACGAAGCTACAGGGTCCTCCATGACCATCATGGGTTCTTTTCGTTGCGCAGATCTGTATTTTAGGCACATTACACAAGCCTTTACAGCATCTTCTATGTCATTATTTCTGTTGGGCCAATACAGAGCATGCCTTTTTCTCCTTTTCCGTTTTTCAAAGCCTAGATGCCCCTCCTGTATTCTGTTTAACATGCCTTTTTTTTTAGCACTGCTGGACCAACAAGTCGTGAGCCTTTGAACAAACACCCAGTACTGACAGCTCTTCCTTGAACTGAGGGTAGGGGCTAGGTATATATTTTCCAGGCCAACTGGGGCAAATAGTTGTTATCACTTTTTGTAATGTTAAGCAGTAGCTTCTGCAGTTAGTGCCCACATTTTATCTTTGACAGGAATCACTCTTTTAATTAGATTAACATGTACTATGTCTGAGTCTGGAATTCTGTCATTTTCTGTTGTGTCATATGTTTTTGACAACATATCTGCAATAAGTAGATGTTTTCCTGGCATGTACTGTATGTCTATTTGTAGTTGAAAGAAAAGTATCTGTAATCAGGATGGCTGTAGGCTATTAAAAACAGACAGAGCTTCTGGGCCTGCTATATTTAAAAAAAAAAAAGAAAAAAAAAAGCTACTTTGAGTGGATCTTCCTTGTCTGTAGCTCCACTGGCCATCATATATATGGTGAAGCTGTGCTTAAAATTATTCCAGTTTTCTGCTGCATTGCTAGACAGCTTTAACTCCTCTTGCTCCATTTTTCTGTCTTTCTTTGCAACCCACCCCTTGGACTGTGTGTTATTCTCCAAAGACCAAGGAGTTAAACTTATAAAATGATAAAACTTGTTTATTTAGAGAGCCTTCTTATCCTAGTGATTTGCTGTTCCCTCCTGCAATCCCTTGGCAAATGCAACAATTTATACATAACACTCTTAAAGGTATCCACACATATGGGAGTTCCAGTGATCCAGTTCACTGAGCCCCCGTGCTCCAGTTCACCGAGCTCCCTCTGCTCCCTTTCCTCCCACCCATTCTGAAAACAGAGCAGGCTCAGAGAAAGGGGCTGTTGCTAGGGGAAATGGCTACAGGCTTGTAGCCAGCAACTTGATTCCCCTCCCCCCTGGAACCAACAGTGAACTTCTGTTTGGTCTGGGCATCATTGCAACTCAGAACACTTCTTGCAAAGTGTTCTCAGTTACAGCGGGGAGCTGTATTTTTGTCCTCACCCTTGGAGCATGTTGTAGAGCTGGATCCAGCTTCAGCTGATGTATTACTTCCATTATCTTCAGTTGGACTGAATGAAGGCCCTGTAGCCTAAGTTGACTGGAAACAGTGTTTGAAGTAACTTTTTGGCATAAAAGGACAGTTTGATTTTAGTTGAATAAGTTTGGCAAATGATATTGTTTGAACAGCTCATTCATGAGTTGGTCAACATTTGTTTTTCACCAAGCATAATGTCGTGTTGCCCTTCAAGATTAGATTTCCAAAACACATGAAGTTGCAAAGTCTGTTAGCTTCAACTCACCATTAAATGTTTTGACCTTTTCTTGTAAAGTGTAATCTCTTCCAGCATCAAAGATTTTGATCCAGATGCACAACCAAACAAGAGCAACTTGCTACAAAAAGATGTTTTGAATTTTGCTGCTTGTTGCTCTGACATGAAAGCTATTTCATAAAAAAGCCATCTGCTACTTTATTTTCAGATATTAAAGGCAGAACAATGTCCAATTTTAATATCATACTGGTTGGCGATGTACTGCACTAATTTGTCCTGTGATAACAATGAATCAAAGGAGAGGTGCTGAAAGGAGGGCATCAAAAGGGAATTAATCTCCCCTTGGTAGCAGTAGTAATTTCAAAATAGCCCTGTTTTGCTGAATTATCCATATCTGTATAAAGCTGAGTTTGTGTACTTCATCTGATCAATATCAGTTGCTGCACAAATACAATGCATGAAAGGGTGAGAGCAATATCATTCAATAGCAAATCAGGAGTGGCACTAACAGGGTACAAAAAGCAAGTTGGTTGAACCTTCCTTATGGAAGAGCTATGTGATTACACAAGAAAGCAGCAAATGTTAGAAAAACAAAGCTTTCTTCTTGGTTCATAGTTGATTCAGTGCACCTGCTCTGTTCATGCCTGTTTTAATTAATTGCCTGCCTAGAATGGGGTTGAAAGGACCGGAGTGGGGAATTACATCCAAGAGTTTGTAACTGTGAGGTGTTGGAGCAAATCTGGTGCTAGAGGGAGCTAGCTAATAATGTAAAAAATCCATTTCAAGGGTATTGTATACAGCTCACAGCAAGACTTGTGTGAAAATACAGCATACTGGAGCTGTCACAATGCATATTCAGCATAAATGTCCTGAAAATACTGTGGTTTCTTACAGTGTTTGACTGGTGCTCATTTTTTGTTATACATGTCTAATAGTTTTCAGATTAATATGCTGATTAGGAAAAAGCACATTTCTCTGTACACTGTTTTTTAGACTTCCTGAATTTCAAACCCTAATATCCATGCAATCCCAACCTATAGGGTAGATACCAAATTCACTAAAAAAATACTCTCACTTCAGGTGTTTGAACGCTTGCTATCTAACTGTGCATTCACTTTTAGAGACTACAACAGAAAGGAAAGGAAAAACTCTTCACATAGGACATTCGTTATGTGTTATAATATAGAGAATGTGAGTACAGCAAAAGAAACTCAGCAGCTGCAGATATTGATTCTTCTGAGTGTTTGCACAGTTAAGATGTGGAGGAAATGGCTACCACAGCAAAGCGAGCCTGTTCTAGCAGTACAGTATCATGCTAACTACCAGACTGTTAAGGCAACACTTATGGTTCCAACAGCTCATTTGTGCACTAAGAATCAAACTGAAGGAATGCTGAGGTCCAATGAAATAAATGTTGGCAGGCATTGATGAATAATGTTAAATGTATTGATGTACAAATTACTGAATGATCCTGGCAGCAGGATTTTAATAAAAATGCATGTTTTATTATATTTTTTTAAACAAAATTAGATAAATATTTGTATTAGGCGTGTGTGAAGTGGGCCCTATTCAATTCAGATGCAGCCTGAATCAAGGACAGTGATTCGATTAATTGATTCCGATCACTGTCCCTGATCTGAGTCACCTGAATTTGAATCTGAAGATTTGATGCTGATTTGGAGAATCAGCTATTTGGCCACAGACGCAGCTTTAAAAGTTTTTTCTACATACCTTGAGGTAGCAGGCATGGCTCATAATTGCTGCGATGCTAGGGTGCATGGAGTGTCCCACAGGAGTGCAGGGGGCCCTCCACATGTTCGGTGGCAAACCCGGAGGTATTTCCGGTTTACTTCCAGGTCTGCGAGGGAGCATGCTGGGGGGCTCCCCTGCTCCTCCCCGACTCAGTGATCAGCCACAGAGGAACCCTGGTGCCTCCTCAGACCCAGGAGGCACCAGTCGCCAAGCTGCGGTGGCCCTATGCACTCCCCGGCAGACCTGCAAGTGGACTGGAAGTGCTTCTGCTCCACTTCCAGGTCTGCTGCCGAGTGCACTGAGGGTCCCTTCCATGCTTCTGTAGGATGCTCCATGTGCCCCAGCATCACAGCGCTCATGAGCCCCTGCTACCTAGAGGTATGTAGAAAAAATATTTAAAGCTGTCTCTATGTCCAAATCTCTGAATCTTTCTGAATGTCTCTGAATCGATTCAGAGAGATTGAAGGGTCTTTTGATAAGATTTGGATTCAGAGATTCAGCCCCCAAACTGGGCTGAACGTCTGCTGAATCAAAGCTTTGCACAGCCCTAATTTGTATGCATTTATGAAACTCATTCATTTTGTTTCTACAAATTGCTAAATAGTTTGTTTGACTTTGTCAGGTATTAGGAATAATGAAAAGATTCTAGGTGATTTGAAAATTAATCTTTTTTTTGTAAAACAACTTCCCAATTTTATTTTCTATTTATTGTTCTGCACTAGGAATATGGAAGATGCCACCTATTCACTATGGGCTCAATCAATACTTTTATTCAGACAAGATTTTCATTGGCATCAGTGGAACTGCATTTGACCTGAGTAAGCCTGAAGGATTTTGTGCCACAAAACTAATGATACCAATCAAAGCATACTTCCTAAGAAGAGATCCACACCTCCCCACAAAAATTAGCTTTGTGGAGCGTCTTGGGATACATCTAAGCAGATGTATCCACTTATCCATGGTCAAGGCTGTGAGAACCAAAGCTTCTTGAAATCAGTGGGAGTCTTTCCAATGACTTTACTGAGCTTTGCATCAGGTACACGGCATAAAAACAGCAGGAAGGAGAAAGCCTCTGGAACCAGCACAAAGGGATTTTTAAAATACAGTAGGTCTTGGTACCTTATTTACTAAATCATTCCATGGGAGGTGGAAGATTTTGATTCCTTGCATAAATCTGTGGTTCTACAATATAAATCAAGGTTCTCTGCAATCTGCAGGAGGGCAGAACCCTTTATGCTAAGGCTCTGAATTTACATACTAGATCTACAAGGCCTAGGAAAGAATAATACAGCTGATGCTTTAACATCTCAGAACTTAATGGGGATAGTGGTGGGATGGTCACATTCTTTCCCATTTCTCTAGACCCTGCCTCCTGAGAACCTTAACCAATGAAATACCTTCTTATGGTAGTTCCCAAACAACAATGGCCATCTAATTGTGAGGCTGGGAATTTAGATCAATACAAGGGGAGGTCCCTCAACACACAGATGTGGTTCCTTGTTTTGATGCTTTTTCCTCAGCAACTTGCTTTGAAGCAGGACAGAATCTCACATAGTGTCTCAGTAACTTACAAATCATTTCTATGGCTGTGATTCATTCCTGATGGAGTTTCCTGTGGTTCCATGGTGGAATCCTTGTCTGCTACACAGGAGGCTT
Organism: Crocodylus porosus; assembly: GCF_001723895.1. Classification (NCBI taxonomy): domain Eukaryota; kingdom Metazoa; phylum Chordata; order Crocodylia; family Crocodylidae; genus Crocodylus; species Crocodylus porosus. The sequence continues at coordinate 23,141,461 of NW_017728915.1, read as the reverse complement.
GAGTTTGATTCTTGGATGCTTATACAACTACAGCCATTGAGGCACCAAATGTCTGGGCTTAGTCTGGCCTTTGGATTCTGTCTCAGTGGCCTAAAGGGAGGATCAAATGTCTGGGCAGCCTCCACTCCTGCTTAGGCATATGTGTTGAAGGTCTGGGTGACCTCTCATACATATGCCATAATCCAGAAGGTTTAACAGTTGCCATCTTTCTCTCTGCTTATTCATTCCTATACCAATTCCAAGTAAAATAATCCAAATATATTTATGTCTAGAGTTTCTACCTTCAGTGCATGCACACACACATCCTGGTTAAGTACAGACAGTCAAAAAACCCAAGTCTGAATTGATTCAATCTTTGCAGTTTAGCTTAAACTGAGTAGATTGAACCTATAAGCAAGTGAACAGACATTCACTTTTGATTCTGGAAATGCAGCCATATGCTTGCAGTGGCCCAGGCTAGAACCTGGGGGAAGCTAGACCATGCCTCTCCGCTTGGTGGTAGCAGACAGCTTGAGCCAAGGCTAGCCCACCCACCCTGCAAGAGGCAGTTTGCAGGGGAGGTGCAAGGCATCCTGAGATGCTGGGGAACTGTGAGTTAACTTCAATATGGAGGGGATTTGGGCTGGGAAGTCAATAAACAGATTTAATATAAATTAGTTAAATCTGAAACTATATCATAGTTTCATAGTGCTTAGGTTCAGAAGAGATCTAAACAAGATTATCAGGTCTGACCCCCTGCCCGAGGCAGAAACGAGTGCCAGGGTCATAACACCCCAGCCAAATATGTGTCCAGCCTCCTCTTAAAGACCCCCAAGGTAGGAAAGAGTACCACTTCCCTTGGGAACACATTCCAGAGCCTGCCAGCCCTAACTGTAAAGTAATGTCTCCTGATGTCCAGCCTGAACCTTCTCTGTAACAATTTGTGGCCATTATTCCTAGTAACCCCTGGAGGTGCCCAGGGGAACAGAGCTTCGCCCAATTTCCGATGGTCCGCCCAGTAACTTTGTAAATGACCACCAGATCCCCTCTCAGCCTTCTGTTGTGGAGGCTGAATAGATTCAGACCTTCTAGCCTCTTTTTGTAGCACCTGACCTGCTGCCCCTTGACCCTCCTCTGGACCCTCTGAATGCTAGCCACATCCATCTTGAAGTGCGGTGCCCAGAACTGGATGCAGTACTCCAACTGCAGCCTGACCAACGCTGCATAGAGGGGAAGGATCACCTCTCTGGACCTGCTTGTGATGCATCTGTAGATGCATGACAAGGTGCGGCTAGTCTTACTGACCACTTCCTTGCATTGGCTCATGTTCATCCTGGAGTCAGCAATGACTCCAAGATCCCTTTCTGCCACTGTGTTGACAAGAAGGGTGTTCCCCAGCCCATAGGTGTGTTGCTGGTTCCTTCTTCCTAGACACAGCACCTTGCACTTGTCTTCATTGAATTCCATCCTATTCTCATCTGCCCACCTCTGTAACCTTTCTGGATCTAGCTGAATTCTGTCCCTCCCCTCCAGCATGCCCACCTTGCCCCACATCTTGGTGTCATCAGTGAATTTGGACAGTGTGCTTTCCACATCCAGATCACTGATCACAGGCTTATCTTAAACTGGTTTTGGCCATTTTGAAAGAGGTTTATGTGCACTGAACTTTTGTTGTGTTAGAGATTTGAACTAGTTTCTGATCTCTTATACTAGTTTATGTGTAATTTCTGTCTCTAGGTTCTAATACATCGTCTATCACTGAATCTTTTATCCTTATAATTTTCAAAGAATGGGAGAATTTAGATGCACAATCTAAGAAAGTCATTTAATGAGTGAACAAGTGGGCATCTTTTTGCTACTGTCCTCCAGCAATGCAGTAGCAATGTGCTCTCAGAGGACACACCCTTTTATCTTTTCACTATAGTTTACTTCAGAAAGCTGGTCTCTTTCCATACGATGTTTTAAAATATTTTAAAATCCAAGTCCATTTACACACATCTGTGGCTGAAATGATACCTTGACAATTTTCAGGGAGTTGAAACAGTATTTGTGGTTAGGGCTGATAGCTTGATATCTTTTAGGAACATGTGAAAAACATTTACTTTACATTTACTCATCCTGAGCATATTAGTCAGTAACCTTGCAGTAGGTTTAATAAATATCTTGACTATCTTGACTGCTGAAAGATTTAGGTTATTAAATACATAATGCATTATATATATATATATAAAATATATAAATATATAAATACATAATGCATAATATACAATGACTATTTGTTTACTAGCTTTCTGCTTTTCTAAATTCTCCCAACATAATATTTCTTATAAAGATACAACATGCAGAGTTTCCGATGGAATCCTGCAGAGAGAGATGCAATTAAGAACGTTATGCAATAATGCATTCCTCTTCTTACACACAGTGTATGTATGGGATTCATTGATGCAACACCAATCAAATGTGCTGAGCTTGGTATTTCAGCTTTTTTACTTCTGCCATATTATATTAGCTGTTTTAGCTGTTTTAGCACAAACAGAGGTAGCAGGCAGCTCAAACAGCAATGTTAACTACGAGTGAGAGAGAGAGGAGACAAAGCTAATAGACCAATATATTTCTTTTGTGTACACTAGCATGAACATGTAGGTGCATGAGTATTTGCCAGACATCAGTTATCTTTTTTCCTCTCCTAATGCAGATGGCTGATATTTGAATTAATTAAATTAATTACTGGAGAATGGTGATGATAAGGCAAAACCAACCTGATTTGCATTGTCAAATGCAGTTCATTGCCAGAGTCAATGCTTTACCACTTCTCACAGCTTCCCCATCATCCTGGCCTTCTGAGCCTTACAGGGCATGGCATCAATATTGATTTAGGCATGTAATCTTGGACACCTTGAGGAGGTAAATAATGTTGCAGAAAGTAGCTGTTCTTCTGATCCTGCCTACTGTGCTGGATCCTAAAGAAAGGGTTTATAAAATCGGATTGCAGGCTACCCTTTGTTCTATTTATGTCACCCCAAAATGTTTTTGTGCACTTCTACATTCACAGATATGAAGCAGAACACCAGGCACTTTATGTTTGTTTTAAGCATAGAAGGAGAAAGAATAAAAAGGAAACAGAAGAAAAAGAGCAATGGCATATCTTCTGCATTTTAGCTATACACTATGTTTGAGAATTATAAAAATTAATGATGAGAAAGATCGATTTGGTCGTCTAGTTTATTCCTTCTGCTAATGCACAATTGTTCCTTACAACATATTTTCTCGTGCTTTTTCTGTTTTTTCTGTAAATATGCCAAGCAATGGGACTGTCTTGCCTCTTCCTTTGTGTGGATTTTTGCAGTCTAAGGTCTCAGAAGCTGGAATTCTTTTTAATGTGTTCTTCCTAAATTGCCAATCTCTTAATGCAATCATGTAAGTTCTAGCCATACCCCACACTTTACAGTCCCAGTAATTCTCTTGGTTTAACATCTCCCCAAAGTAATTCACCTAATTAAAAGAAATCATTTACATTTGATACTAAAGTAAGTAGATTAGTGGAAGAGGATGCAAAAATTAACTTTTAATGTTTAGAGTGATTGTGGCAATACCTATTATTGCTCAATAAATTTACTACTACATACTGTAGATAAAAATAACGGCAATGGCGTTTTTTCTTATTTGGCTGGAGTTACCATCATGACTCCTGGTAACATGGTAATAAAAGATACCACCTTTTGACCTAGAGATGTGGGTGAATGTTTTTTATGGGAAGTAACACAAAGTTTGTAAGACAAAATGATTAACCTTTTGTGACTCAAACTACAGAACCTTTTATTTTACACTAAAATCTTCCTTAACAAATATCTGATAGTGGAACAAATGTTGCATTATTGTTTCTTATGTAAAAGTATGCTGTCTCTCCTGTATTTATTTAAACCTAAATGTGTGGTTAAGTGAACATATTTAGTTAAACAGTGTTTGGGTTGTGCTATGCATAGATGTGCTGCAAATATGTCAGAATTTAAATGTAGTGGAAATGAAAAATAATTATTTACTTCTTTTGAAACTGTAACCAATCAAACTAACTTCACCAGATCATTTTGAAGCATTTTTCTCATATGGGACACATGTGGGGGATATTTTCTTGAATCATCACTGATACGTTTATTTGACTTTTAGGTGGTGGCTTGCTTGCTATGCTTTAAATGATTGAATGTAAAGAAATCTGGACCTCCTCCCTTAACTCTTAATGCCTTCCAAATATTCAGGGGAAAAGACAAGGAAATGTACTCTGCAGGTTTATTGAGGTAAGCCTGATTTTCACTGGGATGTCTTTTTTGCTTGCCCCTTCTGTAAATGCCAGAAAATATATATATTCAGGAAAAGATTGCCATAGACTATCAGGAAGTAGTTGTGTCAGGTATAAGTATGTGCAAAGAGTGTATGATTGTTGAAATACTTTGCTTGTGATTAAAGGTTAGTCACTGAATAATTTCCAAATAGTTATCAGCTAGTTATATTATTGTGGGACTGTAAAATAACTGTATGATTCATATAATACTATCCATTTAGATAGCCTTTTAAAAAAGCATTCAGCCCCATAGATTTGTCGTAAGTGGGCACAAATCCATTGGTGTCAAGTATTAATTATCTTTCTTAAAGAAAAGCATAATTAAATATTGGAAAAGTTAGGGTTGGTAGCTCATTGATGTCAGTACTATCTCGCATTTTTATTTCATTTACAATAAAATTTCCCGTACAGTATTAAGTTGTTTAAGGTCTACAGACACACATTTCTGTATCAAAGCAGAACACAAATGCTTCAATTTAAGTAAACTCTGTGGGTGGTACAGTTCATATACTCCATGTTTCTCAATAGCCAAAAGAAGTGAGGAACAGTGTAACGGTGTCTGAGCTCTGAAGGAAATTATTTCATTTTAATGTATTTCATAAAGGAAATTTGTACAGTCCATCTAAGAAATGACATATCTGCTCAATAAACAATAATGAATTTGCTCCAATGAATAAAATCCATCTTAGATCCAACGATTTATGGAGAAAGACTGCACAAGTTTCAAGATCTGTAATATAAAAACTTCAGAGGAACTCTTCAATTAGGAAAAAAAAGGATGTTTTGGTTTTTCTGTTCAGAAATTGCTTTTCCATTTGGGACCCATCTGACCAATATATACATACATAGGTGATGCACACATGGAAGTAGGCAAGAATCAGTAGAAGACTACACAGGAAGAAAAACGGTTACAAAGAAACACATGAGTTCACCCGCCCTTGAAAAATGTGAATCTTTGTTAACATTTTCCTTCTAAGATGCTTATTTCAGTGTGTGTGTGTGTGTGTGTGTGTGTGTGTGTGTGTGTGTTTAATAAACACTGATATATTTCTTTTCTCTAAGTGCATCGTAAAAAGTTGTATTACAATTTCCTTTGTATGGTTATAGTAAACTTCTTTTCACCTGTCCTTCTATGATACTAGTTGTTCATGAACCACCTTTTTAATACTAATCACTCACTCCAAGGAATCCTAATAATTAGTATGCTGTTAAATGGTAGGTTTTTCACTCCTAGAGCTGATGATGTAACCTGTCAAATTGCTTTTCCAATGTGTTATTTTTCAAGTAGTCCCATATGGAGTTTGAAACTCCTCTTTCTTCCTGCTTATACCTGTATTGAAAGCACATGAAATAAATTCTCATAGGTTGTTTCTTTTTTTTTTCTGAGAACAAAAAAGAAAGTTCTTTACAATTTGTTTATCTTCTTCCGGAGCTGTGTTCTTGCTTGCTCCATTTTTGATCTAACAGATATAACTTTAGTAAGTAAATTTTGCAAAACAATGCATTATTTTGCAGTAGCAAACCAAGAATGACGTTGTCAGTAAACCATAGATAGGGACTGATCCTGCCCAGGGAAGTCAGTGTGAGATTTTTCAGTTGACTTTCATGGGAGCAGGATTGGATTCAGAGAGTGACATTCATATGAAAACAGTGAATGGAATGGTACTTATTGCAATAATTGTGGTATCTGGTGATGAATTTTTATTATTATATCTGTGCTATTATGCAGTAAAAGAAACAACCTAAAAGATTTCAGCTTCAATCTTTTTGACGGTATTTTCTTCTTAGCCACCCAGAGTATATTGTATTTCTCATTTGAAAAAAACATAACTTGTTTTTTCTCTGTCTGATAAACTGAATTTTATCTCTCTCTCCCTCTCTCTCTAACTAAGGGGCTTGTTGCTTATATCTGCTAATTTATAACGCCGCATCAAATCACTTAGAATCTACTGGAAATCAGTTTCAAATTAAATAATTCTAGTAAGAAATCTGTAATATGCTAAATCTATAGGTTCTGGATACAAATGTTAAGAGGAGCCAAAGACTCACATATAGTATATGGATTTTTCTCACTTGTGGTGTTATCAAAATTAGTTCACCAGTATCAAAAGCCTTAAATTTGAAAGACAAAGTAGAGAATTTAAGATAATATGGATAAGTCTGAGGATTGATTATATATAATGCTACACAGCATTATATATAATGGTTCTGTTTGATAAGTGATGAATCATAGCAGCATATGTAAAGTAACTTGGTTAAAAAAGCATATCCATCTGTCAATTAACATCTTGGCATTACATTATTTCTTGGGGAAAAAAGTACATTATAAACCTCAATAATTGCATGCAGATAAATTCTAGAGAAGGACACAAATTAAGCTATTAGAATCCATTTCCTATAGATAAAGCATCCCTGTATTCTACATGATGTATACCTTGAACCTTTTAATCAAATTCTGTGTTACTGAGGTGGTAAGCAACTGAGTCTTGAAAGTACTCATATGGACAGAGTAGTAGTAGTAGTAGTAGCAGCAGTGATAAACATATTGATAAGAAAACAGTGACTCCATCTTCTGGCTGAAAAGAGAAACTTTAGGAATTCTGATTTCAATTTCTATATACATGTAGAATGTAGAATATATTCTGAGAATTACAATAGGTGAGAGAGCTAAACAAAAATGCTGATGTAAATAAGCATGTAAATCACCATTAAAAACTGACATCAACCATTTATCTAACATGGCAAAAATGTTTATATATTAGATCAGTTGTTCTCAGCTTTTGGGATTTGAGGCACCAATCCATAGCTCTTGGAGTGGCACCAATGAACTGAGTGGCACCCAATTTCAATAACTAATTTATAGACCACTGTGCTTAGTTCTTTGCAGAAGGACCTGGCAATGAGAATAGGAGGGAGATCACCTAGGCAGACACCAGCCTGAGCCTGTGCATATCTTCTTAGTTTATCAGCTTATCTTCTAACACCTCACTTACCTCCTTACACCTGACAGCACTCTTCAAAAGATCTGGTGATATCCTGGTCTAGAATCACTTTATTAGTTAAAGGTGACCTGCAAATATATTAGGAAAACAATAGTTTTGAATTCATGTTGCATGGTAAAAAGTTGATTCACAGTAATGTTATCTTGATAGCAATTTAGAAATTGCGTATGTTGCAGATATTGATTGACATCAGTAGAGTACATATCAATTTATGTGATATGGGAGTACAATTTGCAAAAATGATTTAAGAGGCTAATCCTATTCTCAGAAGTCATGTAGGGCAAGTCTACATTGCAAATTTGGCATAATAGGTAGCAGTACCCACAAAGAAACTGCTATTTTGTGACTTACCTCCTATACCAGAAGCAGTGTAGGAACATTCAGCTGGGATAATTAACACTGCTGGGTCATGGCTAATTAGTCCAGTCACAGAATGAGGTGAAAGTGGCTATATTTGCTTCCAGTTCAGGAGGTAGCCTACAGAGAGCAGTATGGTATGTTTGAGGACATCATTGGCATGGTTAGTTTGCAGTACAGTTCTGTCCAGGCACTGTTGAAAATTTTACCACTAGACAAGGAAGTGATCTTGGGTGAACGGAAGCATATGAATCATAAATGTAGCATGCTTCACCTATTTTGTTGCTAGCTTTATGATTTCATACATTGTCTTGTATGTTGGAGTGCAGTGCAGTAAGATACCCAAAAGAATAACATTCCTCACTTCTCCTCTGCTAGTTGGAAAAGCAGGATCTGAGGTGAGCCCATATAGACTTGATCCTACAAGGCAGTGAGCAATTCATGAACTTGTGCATCTTTCTGTGTGTAGCTGTGGAATATTAGAGTTATTCTCTAATAACTTTTCAATGGTAGCCTTAGTCTCATAAAATGTGCAAAGGAATGTTGTTGCAGAATAAAAAGATTGAATTTAAACTTTCTTTTTGGGTATATTTAAAAAAATAATTTGCTATTTCTGTTCATTTTTTAAAAAGATGTTGGGATTGATGTAGTGTACTAAATTATCCACATTGGACTCTGTATACCATGAATCTGGGGTTGATCATAAATATTATTTGTATACACTGAGTTCTATGTACTTGTCTAAACAGTCCTTTTTACTACACTTTGTAAATGATGACTAAGTTGACTAAGTAGTTTAACTATTCATGTGCATTGTCTTGTATGTTGGAGTGCAGTGCAGTAAGATACCCAAAAGAATAACATTCCTCACTTCTCCTCTGCTAGAGAGACCAGCAGGGACTGGCCACTTAGGGCTATCAGTAAACCAGCCAGAGAGGGAGCTGGGTGCACCAGAGGAGCACTGGCTGCTGTTGCCCCTGGGTGAGCCTCCCTGCCTGCTGCACTTGCCATGACATCTAGGTGTGCTGGTCCCTGATGGTGGGTGCATAGTGGCTCTCCTGGGGTGCTTGTGCATGTGATGGGGGTTTTGTCCCCTAAACTGAAATGGTGGCTTTTTAATAGTGATGATTAAAAATTCACCATTTCAATTTAGGGGCCTCTGTCACTGTTTAAGGTGAGAAGCCCGATTGTTCCCCCCCATGTAGCCTGCCTGCATCTCCCACAGCTGGGGGGCTAGCTGCCACCGGACTGAGTACCCCCTGAGCTGTGTGGGATCCCCAGTCCTTCCTTCCATGGTGGTGGCACCCCTTGGGACTGCCTGGGTGGGCTGCTAGCGGGTAGGTTCTGCCCCAGCTCCGGTTGCAGGACAGTTGGATCAGGCCAGGTGCTGCCTCTGAGCTGGGGCAGCACCCGGGTGCTAGCAGCCCACCTGGGCAGCCTTGCACAGCACTGCCACTGTGGAGGGAAGGACCTGGGCCCCCTGCAGTTTAGGGCCTACTGGCAGCTCTCCCCCTGGCCATTGGAGAGGCAAGCAGGCTCTGCGGGGTAGGAAGGATCAGGCCCCTTACCACCTTTTCCCTCTTCCCCCCCCATGGAGCCTGCCTGTGGGCCATGCAGCCTCTGATCTGTGGGGGGGCCTGGTCTTTCCTTCCATGGTGGTGGGGCTGCCTGGGTGGGGTGCTAGCTGCATAGGTGCTGCACCAGCTTGCAGGCAACACCCACCAGATCCATCTCTTCCCCAAGCCCATGCAGGGAGCAGCGCTCGGTGGGCTTCCAGTGCACGGGCTTAGGGCAGAGTTAGATCTGGTGGGTGCTGCCCATTCTCCATGAATCCTGCCGGGCTGGAGTTGCAAAATATATGGGCATCATGGGTGCTGCCCATCCAGGCAGAGCTCACATACATGAATGTGCTGCTGTGGTCCATGACAGCCTGCAGGACCCTGGAGTGAAATCCCCTGGGACTATAGTAGGGCCAGCCTCCGTGAGGTGGGTAGGTGATGGGGATGTGGGTCACATCCAGGGCCCTGACACACTGGGGGAATCTCAGTGGCTGGAACCCCACCACCACTGCCAGGGTGTTGTGGACGCAAAGCACGGTGTGCCCCAGAACATCCTGAAGGTTCCTGCATACCTCTAGGATGGCCTCCCCGGTGGTGGCCTTACCCATGCCAAACAGGTTTCTGACATACCAGAGGCTGGCAAGCATGGCCAGCTTCAGCATGGTGAGGTCCAGTTGGGTGTCGGCAGGGAGGGCTATGCACTTGCTGATGTCCTGCCACTCCAGATGGGGCCAGAGCTGCTGGAACAAGTCCTGGAAGGTGGCTCAGATCATGCAAATGTTTATCATCCCAGATGTGCTGGATGACATGCAGCCACCAGTCCTGGCTGGTGTGGCAAGCCCAGAAGTGGCAGGGCTGGAGGCCCAGGGGTGTGATGGCAGCCCCAGCAGTGTCAACATGGAGCTCCTTGTTGATGTTTCTGGCAGTGGCACCAGAGTGGTGGTGGCAGCTCTGGGATGGCATGCTGCAGCTAGGTAGGCAGTTGCTGGTTGTGTGGGACCTAGGCAGGGTGAGATAGCCAGTAAGGTGTTGTCCAGAGAGGGGTCGCCGACAGGGCCTCTGGGTGGATAGGTGGCATGGTGTAGTGCTGGTTCAGATAGTGAGGGTGTCCTAAAGAGATCACACTCTATCACCTCTTTTATAGGGGTGGGCTACCTGTGTCTGTTATGGGAAGGACATGTCCAGGCAAGGACAGGCCTGCTCAGATGCATACATGCAGAACCAGGTGTCCTCATTGTCTGGTGGGACACAATGGTGGGGTTGCTGGTTTCTGTAGGGTCTTTGTCTTCCAAATGTTGGGTTCCTGTAGGTTCTTTATCTTTCAAATGTTGGGTCTTGTCTCTGTTCCTGGGTGAGGTAAAAGGGGCTTGTTACTATAAGGGAGTATAAGAGTTTACCTAGTACTACTTGTAATTACTTATAAGGGATAGAGAGGGCAGAGAGAAAGTCAGAAATGGTTGGGGAAGGGGAGGGAATGTATTTTTAAATAATAAAAAAAAGAAAAGTTGGAGGCTTTGCTACACATCTTTTTGTTATCTTTTATAGTTTACATGTTCTTGTCAGTGAGAAGTGTGATTTCAGAGTATTTGACTATGCAGGCAGGCTTCTTCCATGGAAGAGGGGACCTACAATTTCTAGAAGCATGACCAGACAAGGGTGTGATTCTTTTAACTTACAAAAATCCCCTCTGCTAAAAGCTTGCAAGACTTAGGTAAGGCAGGGCCTTTAGAGCATCTCAGTTTGTTCTCAGTGGTCTAGTAGTAGGCAGCAAAGAGGGGTTTGGGGCTGAAGGGCACTTTTGAAAGTATGGGAGCACCCTGAGAGTGCTTCTTAAAGACACATATGACCAAATTTGGTGTCTAGGTCATAGTGCCATAGAGTCAGTGCTAGAAATACTTGTTAGAATTATATTAATGTGCTCCTCCAGAATTTTTGGTTACTATTATTTTTTTTCACAGTCTTCTAGTAGTGTGGTTTGCTATAAAATAAGGTATCCATATTTACATGATGCCTTCTGTACAGCTCCATAGATTGTGAATCTTTGAGATAAAAATACTGATATGATTATGTACTTCAGTATAAGTAACCTTCTCCATGAAGCTACTTTCCTGCATGATTGAAATAGAAATGGAATACAAGAAAAGAAGAAAGAAACAACAGAAGCAGCAGCTGCTTGCAACCATCTGAAAGAAAGATGATCTCTTATCCCGGCTTCCTCTTGCTGAATAAAACTTGATGTGATCAGGTCACTGCATGTAAAATGCAGTAAGAATGTGATCTGTACTTCATCATTATAAAATTCAAACATCTTGAACCTTTTATTTCACCCTGCTCATATTTATCTTTTTGGTCTTGCCTTCATTGGGCACCACATTTGTATTGATAAATTGTAGGTACTAGGAGATGTATTGATGGGATGAAGACAGTTCAAAATGTAGAGTGCTGTGGCTTTGCATATCATTACACCTACCTCGCTCTTTGCCTCTTGAAAGCTGTCGATTTGTGCATTATTGCTATTCAGGCTGATAAATGACAGTAATTGTTCTTAAGTTGAAGAGCCGGCTTAATGTGCTGACTTGCTTGGGAATTTTGAGCACCAGGGTTAAACTAGTGCTCCACTGGTTCTAACAAAATGGTCTTTTTCAGCTCAGAATAGCTACTTAATTGAATTACTTACTTTTTATGCATTTCACAGCCTTGCATTTGAGGGGAAAAAAATTCATAACAAGATCAGGGAATTCAGAGCTGCTCATCGGGAGGTCAGGATCAGTATGTGCCCCCACTTCAAGGGGCCTGCTCTCAGTGGTGCTACCACAATTAAAAAGTTGAGAGAGAGAATACATTAGTCCAGCAGTTGTATTGAGAGACATAAATGGAGTAATAAAAGGTAGGATGGAGATGTATCTCTCTTCTTTCCCCATGGTCCCAGGTCTTATACATACCAAAAGTCATTTGTAAGGGCAAACCCCACCCCCACATATTGATGGGAATTTTTTTGAGCAATATCCTTCTTTGTCCAGTGCTTGCTATTGATCTCTGCTATGTGTGGTCCAGATGCAGTCTTAAGGCCTATACTAATTTTTAAAGTGGGAAGTTCTTTGAATCTGACTCAGGTGGAATTCTGATTAAATTCAGCAGAAGTTTTGCCAAGTAAGGCCTGCAGGATTTGACTCAATCACTCCCAGCATTCAGAAAAATTCAGTACATCTTGTATGGAATTGTTCACTTTTGCTCTGGGTCACTTGTATCATGTGCTAAAACTCAGCTACAGATTAAGATTTTCAAGTCAACCAAGTAATGGGGTATTTCAGGTTATCTTGCCTCAACTAAGGTTAGTTGTTTTAATTAATCTCTTCACAATAAGTTACATTGACAACCACTTTACACTTTCCGCATGTATAATGCAGAATTATAAAGTAGGCCAGAAGAGGTGAATTGTCTGAGTTTGCAATAATAGCATGTAAGGTAACATAAGTAATAGTCAGAGGCATAGCAGGACAGGTCTGTGCTTTTGGGTAGTGTCAGTCACAGTGTGTGTCACAGTGCTGACAGCAGTCAGCTGCTGCTATGGTGGGAGGTGATGGTTATTTGGATTGTCTCTTCCCCCAGTGGTGACAACTGGGGCAACTACCTTGGTCACTTCCCCCCAGTTCTGCTGCTGGTAATAGGTATTTATTTTGGGTGCATTTTCTCTCAATGAATCTTTTTCTATACAGTATAAGCTTTGAGTAGGACCAATCTTCCTCATTAGGGATCTAGAAAACCCTATTCTCTCTATGAAGATAATGTCTTAGGTGTATACAATTCTCAGCTTGATGGCTAAATACTGAAGACTTCAGAAGAAATTTGATTTCTAGGGTTTGGAGCCAAAGGGCCATTGTTGATGCAGGGAATATGTTGGCCATATCTTTACCATGGCCTCCTTAATTCCATATATGGAACCTGACACTAGTATTAACCCCAGTGTTTATATATCCACAAAAACTAGAATTTTAGCACAATATAATATAGAAAAATGTAGTTGAAGAAGCATTCAGAGAATTAAAAATAAATGTTTTCTTCCTGAAATTAAATCTAAGTTCAGACAGGGCCATTTTTTTCTTAGCACGGGGAATGGAGGACTCTTCTCCTGGCTAGAAGGTGTTGCCAGATCATACTCAGTGGGTGTGTCTACCTGTGCCATTAGGGCGCAGCAATAAACTACAGAGTGTATTGCTCTTCAGTTACCATTCCCAGACATGCAGTTTACACTTGTGCCCAGAACACAGAACTTTGAGCCTGATTGCAGCAGCCCTAAGTGGCAGGGGACCAGGGGGGTCAGCCTGTCAGCTCCAACCAGGCTCAATGTGCAGCAGAGGCAATGCTTGGGACACAAGGGTGCTTCACTGTGGGGCTAGCTGGCAGGCAGCTCTGCCACTAAAGCACCCTCCTACCCCAGCCAACTGGCTCAGTGTTTACACATGCACTACTGCTCCACAGCTGGAGATTTTTCTGCAGAGTTTATTAGTTTCTTGATCCCTAATAGGGGTGCACATGTAGACACTGTGACATTTACTGTGCAGTTGACTCTTCAATGTCCAATGAATTTTATCTTACTGTAGCCTTAACAATAAGTGTGAAACTCAAAGGTAAAATGAGTGAATAAATCAAATCCAAATAGAAAGGAATGCTGCTCATTACACACCCAAATTACTCCATAATATACAAAATTAACCTAACAGCCTTCACCTCAACCCAAAATATACTTATGTTACTCTAACAGTAGGAACTTGGAACTTGCAATCAGAAAATCATCCAGTTTGGAAAATCAGTCATTCCATTACTATAAAAGGATGTAAAAAGAAGTTGTTTACCCCAAGTAAACATAGGGTTATAAGGGGCCTCAAAGTCTAACCCATGCATAGATACAGGATGTAGAATTCCTCAGTCAGCTTGCCATCTAAATTCCTGAAAATCTTCATAAGGGAGATTTTACAACTTTCCTAGATAGTTTGTACTATGGTCTGACTATTCTTACTAAAGTTTTTCCTGAAGATAGGAAAATAATTAGATCCCATCAAGTACTATGAAGACTTGACTCTGATTGATATTCTTTAAATTGCTATAGAGTTGTTGCACATCATTATATATGTTGAACTTCCAGGGAAATCAAAGGGAATTGAGACCACTTGAAACCTCACAGAATTGGGTCCCATATTACTTGGATCAGTTTGTTATATTATATAGAATTTAAATTTGTGAGTAACAGAATTCCAGGATAGAAGTTATTAACTTTTCTACAAAGTTGTAAAAGTGCAATCATGATGTTAAATGGACATCTTGGGTAATAGTAAAGGTAGCTGGATGCATTTTGATTGGAGTCAGGTGTCATCTGAACAAATTTTTCTTGTCTTAGGTAGATTCTAAAGTCAATGGATAGTCTATAGCAAGCTTGTCCAACATATGGCCTGTGGGCTGCCATGCCTCCCACCAAGCCATTTTCTGAGGCCCAAGGTCCCTTGCTCGGGACAGGCAGGTGGGGAAAAGGAGGGGAGCTGCTCACCCTCGTGGAGCTGGGCTCGTGTGACCTCCCATGTCACATGAGTCGTGACCATGCCTGATGGGATGAGCTGGGGACAGCATCTGTTTTTACTTGTCTCCAGCTTGGACCCTTACCCCTGGCATCCTGCCCACCTTCCAGGACCCACCAGGCTCAGTGACCATGGGGTGGGAACAGGGTGTGGTGCCCGGCGCCTGGCACAGGGATTCAGCAGGGTAGCCCCAGGGGGGCCACGACAGGCAGTATCCTGGCATGCGGGGTGAGGTGGCAGGAACCGGTGTTCGCCGAGCCCCACACTCCGGGCTCGCAGTGCTGAGGCTGCCGGGGCTGCGTGCATGGGTGGCCAGGCACCAAGGTAAGCAGGGCCGTGTGGGTGGGTGGGTGAGGGGCTACAGTGCAGCAGCTGCAGTGTAGCAGCTGCCTAGCTGTGGCCCCACTTGGGCAGCGCCAGCCTGGGGGAGAGGAGGGATTGCTGCACCCTGCGGCTGGGCCGCGCACTGCTCTCCTGCCACGGCAGCTGCCTGCCCCCTCCTGGGGGCCATCTGCCTTTGCTGCAGGGAAGTTCAGAGGACTGGAACGGCCCGTGTTCCCCCGAGGCCTTCTCCTGCCAGGAGCTGCCCTGGGCAGACCAGGCCTGAGACCCTGCCAGGCTGGGAACCCACTTCAGTCCCACAGTTCTACCATCCCCCATCTCATGCATTGGCTGGGCACCAGCTGCATCTGCCCGAGCACTGCCAAGACTTTGGGCAACGGTGTTGCTGGTATGGGCAAGGCCTGGAGAAGCAGTGGCATAGGTGGTCCCTTGGCCTGCGTAAGAGGACTGGCTATGTCGGTTTGGTCACATATTTTAATATAGCTGTCAAATATCTTCTGGGGCTGCCTTCAAATGGTGGTCGTAGTAGGCAGAAGGGGGACCCCAGCTGTTGAGATGGCTGGCCCAGGACATCATTTGCTGTAGTTTGTCACTAGCTGAGCACAGGTGGGGGATTATGCCAGCTTTGCCTTATTTCACGTTTGTCCAACATACGGCCCATGCGGTGATAAAATATGAATATGGCTTGCCAGCTCACTGGGTGCTAAAAAGTTCATGATCTGGCCCCACATTCAGAAAGGTTGGACACCCTTGGTCTATAGTAATGGAGGATCAGTAAAAATTATCAATGCAAATGTACATATTTTTTTCTATAAATATTTGAGATCTTAAATTGTTAGCCTGTGTCATCTAGGCTAGGGACAGAAGTTACGCATAAACTGGTTTAAATAATCCAAAATTGGTTTAAATTTTTGACAGAACAGAAGTTCATTGTACATAAACTGCTTTCAAAATGGCCGAAACTGGTTTAAGATAAACATGGATGGATGTAGTATCAGGCTTAATTGATTTAGGTCAAACTGTTTTATCAAACTTCTGTCCCAGATCCTCTCCAGATTTCAAGTTAACTCACAGTCCCCTGGGATGCCCTGTGCTGTCTGCTCCAGTGGAGCAGGGATGGCCCCTCTCTCAGCTACCACAGAGCTAAGGTACTAAAGCCTCTGCTCCCTGCCAGCACTTGTCAGTCCAGTGGGATGCGGGGGGGACTAGGGAATAGACTCCCAGACCCCCCTAACCCTCTGTCTGTACAGGACAAGGGGAAGGAAAGCCCCAGCAGTGGGGACTTTCACCCCAGCAGCACCCAGGCAAGTGGGTTGGTATTGGCTCAGCCTCACCCCCTCCCCAGTCCCCATCCTGTGAGAGGGGTGGGTGGTAGGGGGTGTGGAACCGCACTGGCCCAGCCTCATCCTCATCCTCATCCTCCCCCCACCCAGCTTGGGTCTGCCTGGCGTGAGGGGAAATCCCCCTTTTCTCATAGGTGTGGGGCTGGGAGGGGGTGGGGTTGAGCCTTACTAGTCAGGCTTGGGTTGTGGGGTGGTGGTGAAAAGCCCCTGGTGGGAATTTTTCCCGCACCAGGCAGACCCCAGCTGGTGGGCCAGGGCTGGGTGGCATCGTTTCCCTCTGAAGCAGGGGCCGGGGAGAGATTTTCTGTCGGTTCTCCTCTCCCTGTGGCTGACAGCAGTGGGGATGGTGTGTGTCCAGCAGCCAGTCAGCCTAGGCTACCACTGGGCTGCATTTAGCAACCTTAGGCAGCTGGCCATGAGGGGTGGTGCGTGTGAGCACCTCCAGGATTCTGACCTTGGCCAGTGAAGGCTTCTGCTTGTCTTGGCCACCCAAACACTGAATGTCATTTCAGTTTGTTATCGATTTGAGCAATGCAGCTTAGAAAAACCTGCAAAAAATTGAACCAATTCCATCTTGGGCTTTTTGAATCTCTGTACTTAGCCATAAACATCACCCTGCACTCAGCCTCCTCACTAACATATATGCAGGCTTGCGTTTCCAAAGTACTGAGCAGACAACATTTCTACTGAAGTCACTTGCAGCTCTGAACACTGAGACTATGCACATGTGCACTTATGTATATAGCATTTATATAAGTGGATCCAGCAGCTGACAACTGAATAGTGGGAGAGAGATCAGTTGTACCACCAGTTGCCTGTACACTTGACTTACTGCTTTACATTACCACCATTAAATTAAGTTAGATATACTTGTTATCCATGGAGAAACTCACCAGTTTTAAACAGGATATTTATACTATTTACAGTGAAACATGGTGTCCATCTATTAAATTTATGCAACTTGCCATGTTTAGACGAGTCAGTAAATATTTCCATGTGTCATTTTTTTTGGATAGCCATAATTTAATCATACTTTCTTTGCTCTTACTTCAGATACCTTGCAGGTGAAAGGGGCCTTTCAGATTAGGAAAAAAGGATATTAGGATATCCAGGGGTCAAAGAACCGGGCAGAAAAAAAGTCTGGAGCAGCCCACGTTGAGGCAGCATGCCCTTGCAGTGCGCAGAACACGAGACTGTGCAGTTTGTGGCGCCGCAAACGTGTTTGCGGTACCACACGCTGCATAACTGCATTCGTCTGGATGTGCCCTTCATGGCCCCTTTGTTCCACATGCTGATCTTCACTCATCCAGTTTTCTTGCAGCCACTTTGACAGAAGGTTAATGATGGTATGCTCCAGAGTATAATTTATTCTTCTTAATCCATTCTTCTCAAGCTTTCTAATCCTTTCAGCCCAAAGAAGAAGGTATTGAAAATGGAAATAAGTTAGAACCTGTAGAAATGAACATTTCATAAATTCAGTTCTATTAAGCTGATCTAAGGTATTTCTGTAGATCTTGAGTGTGGGTGGAATACAAACATTTTTATTTTACAGAACTTAATTTTCACTTTAAAGAAAAAGGTCCAAGGCATCTAGTTGTAGGAGAGCTTTCCAAATACAACCCAGTTGCTACAGAGGTGGTTTTGCATGTATTAAGAGTATACAACTTAAAAAAAATAAAAGAGTTTACCTGACATGATGGGAAACCAAGGCAGTGCTATCTTCCTGAATCTGCTGACTGAAATAGTAACTCAAAGAGAATTGTGAACAGTTCAAGTAGGTGACATTATGCCTATTATATCACTTGGCTATCTGTAAGCAGTTCAAGACAAAACTACCCACACAAGTCGGGCATTATCGTGTCCAAATCCCTGCTCTAAACACCAGCACATTTTGGGAAAAGAGTTAGAGACTGGATTTTCAGAGATGCTAAGCATATACAGCTTCAATAGAAGCCAGCTGGAGTGGTCAACATCTCCAGAAATTGGACTTGTTTAGCAGAATTTAAGATTATTAAAATCTAGGTAAATAGTTAGTTCATTCCCTGTATCAGACAAGAGCATCTTATTAAATGTTCACAATAATTTTTTATTTGTAAAATTATGTTTAATAGACAAACAGAACAGAGGTCTATTCATAGAAGTGATGTGTGCTGTGCAAATGAGAACAAGATGAATGTTTTTATTTAGAAGATTAATTTATATGCTTTCCATCATCCTTTTTATATATTTTTAAAGACTTGCAGGAGTGTTATTTTTTTTAATTGGTCTTCTGATTTTTACATCACAGTGAACCACTGTTTATTGTCTCCAACTGGCTGATTGTCAAGAGACCTAATGGGGATTCCTGGTGGTGGACAGAGTTATTTTATACCTTTGTTGATTTTGCTCAACTTTCCAGGTAATTATAGTTTTAGCTTTGGAGCAGCCTCAGTTGCCTCTGGGTTTGTCAAATGGCCAAGCCAATGATGCTTGGTCATGGCTGCTTTACCCTTCTGGGCGTAACTCAATTTTCTTTGTATATTTATTTAGTGAAAATATAGTTAATCAGGAGGTAACAGTATTTCATGGTTGAAAAGGGAGTTTTGCTCCCACCTCTGAGTGGCCTGATCTGTATGGGCCACTCTTCATCTTCATATTTGTTAAATAGCATTCTTTCTGAATTGGAACTGTAGTTAGTTATGCAAAGCCATTTATTCTGCGGGGGTGACTGTACACCAGGTTCCTGATCAAAACTGATTAAGTTCTTTGAACAGACTTACAAGAAAGGGAAGGAATGATAATTAATTGTTGCAGAGAAACACATAATATTTTGTATAGCATGTACTGATGGTTTTAACAGAATAGACTGGATTTTTAGTTAAAAATACTATTTACAGGTATATGTAAATAGCTGGTTTGACTGAAAGTATGATATACCCAGATGATATGCATGGATTGTGTGTGTGTGTGTGTGTGTGACAAATTGTTCAATATGCTGGTGTGCTAGTAGTTATTTAATGGGGCTCATAAGTTTCCCTGAGAATTGTACAAGGCTGATACTATTACTAGCCTCAAATATTCAGAAATAATGAGGTTTGGCCTCCTAAAATCACGAAATTGGTTTTGAAAGTTTACATTACATTCGTTGTACTTTTCCATGTATTGAGCCTGCAGGATGGAGTTGTGTAATATTGTTCAGCTTTAGTTTTCAGCCATGGAAGGTGGAAATGTTTTATTTTTTATAGATGAAGTTGTGAGCCTCATGTAATCAGGAACTGAGAATTCACAAAATAGGCCAAATATCAGTAGTGTTGGTACCCCGGAAGAGCCTAGTATTTCCTGATCAGGTGAATGCTATAATCATCAAGAGCTAGGCTCAGAACTAGGCTGCATCTAGGCTGGGGGTGGGCAATTATATCAGCTGGAGGGCTGTTTAATGAATTTTGGTGAGCTGTTGAGGACTGCATAGGTAGCCCCACCCTTGACAGTTAGTTGCCTTACCCCTGGTTGCCATATTGGAACTGGAAGTCCTGTCCCCCAACCTCTGACCTTTACCAGCAGAAGTCCCTCCCCTTGCCCTGGAAGTATTTGTTTTGGGAGGGAGGATGCTGGAATCTTGAAACCAACCCCCCCACCCCCCAAAACTAATAAACTATATGCTATAATTCTTATTTTAATTTTAGTTGAAAATATTTTTATACTGGTTTATGTGTGTTTATGAACTGTATCTAGAGATGGTTGCATATAGCTCAAAATACAGTTCTACTTCTGTATATTGTGGGGGGTGTATGTGGGGGCGTGTGGTTGGGGAGCGTCGGGGTGTGTGATAGGTGTCTGGGGTGTGGGTATGATGCGTGAATATGGTGGGGTGTGGGGTATGTGGTTGGGGTGGGGGCTGTTGGAGGGTATGGGGTTATGGTGGGGGGGTGGGAGACAGCGAGAGAGATGGGGCCAGGCTGCCGACTCCATTGTGTGGGGCTCTTGATGACTGCATGTGAGCCTCATGTGATGTCATCCAGGTAGACTCTGTGCCCAGGCTCTGCATTCCTGCTGCACCACCCTGGGTCCTGGCTTGCACAGGGCATTGGCATGGGCTCTATGCTCCCACCCACTGGTGCCACTCCCCCACTGCTTCTCTGCTTTCCTTCCTGCATGCCTGCCCATCACTGCTGCCACTGCTCCCCATGCTGCCTCCCCCACAGCCTCTGCTTCTTGCAGCCCCACCTGCTGCCGCCACTTCCTGCTGCTCCCCTGCTGCTGTCACTTCCTGCCATTCCCTTGCTGCCACCACTTCCCGCTGCCCCCCTGCCCACTGCAGCTTCCCCACTTCTTCTGCTTCCTGCCACCACTGCTTTCCCTGCTACCACTTTCCACAGCCCTCCCACTGCCACTTCCTGCCATCCCCCCACAACCACCGCTTCCCACTGCTCCCCCTCACTGCTGCCGCTTCGTGCGGCCTGCCCACTGCCACTTCCTGCCCATCCACTGGCTACTCTGGCTCCAGCCCGCCCTGGCCAGCACCACACGGTTCCCCCCTGCATGGGCTGATTGTGGCAGTTCCCCACCCCCTTCTTCTGTCCAATCTTATCTGACTTTCCACTTGGACGGAGGAAGGGTGGGGAACAGCCAAAGGGTCACTAGCCAAAGGCGGGGGGGATGGGGCTGGGAGTGGGGTGGAGCTGGGCGAGCCTTGCTGCTCAACTTCTGAGTCCTGCTGCTGGTGCGCGCTAGATCTTGCTGCCACTGGTGCCTTGTCATCCTTGACAGGCAGTCACATGCAGATAATAATCAATTTTCTAAATTTTTAGGGGCCCTGAGGGTTGGATAAAATGGCTTGGCAGGCTAAATCCCACCCACAGGCCATATATGGTCTGTTCCTGATCTCGGCTAAGCTCTGAGCTAGGCTCCATTCCTTCTGTTAAAGCTGGCCCACTGGACAGTCAAGATTCATGGGACCAGAATTAGAGCAAGTGAAGGTGAACACAATTCTATAGCTCAGTGTTTCTCAACCAGGGTCGTGGCATCCTGGGGTGCTTTAACAACTTTTGAAGGGGGTTGCTGGGAGAGAGGAGATAGGCAAGATAAGTCCAGGCTCAGGTGAGGAAAAATACAGTGTCTTACCTTCCAGCCACTTCTCCTCCCAGAAGTCACTGCAGTGCAGGCTCTTCCCTGCTGGGTCTTCAACTTTCTTCCTAGCCTCTCCTCAGGCAGGTAAGCACTATAATAAATTAGTTTTGAAATGGGCTTCTGCTCAATTCACAAAAGTGCCTCAAGTCTGAAAAAGGTTGAGACCATTGCTGTAGCCTAATACTTAGTTACGACACTCCCTGGGGAGGGGAACCTTGGGTTCTGGTCCCTGCTGCTGTCACAGATTTCTGTTTTCTAACCAATGACTGTCAAATGCAATGTGCACAAATGGTTCATAGAGTCAGCAAGACAGAGCTTTGAAAAACCTGACAGTTGATTTTCTTCATTTGTCAGAGAACTTCATTCCTTTGTTGAATTGTGTAGCATATGTGAGGTTTTCAGGCATGTGTTTTTGTTGACTTCCTGTTACTTTCTGTAAACTGCATGTTGCTTGTGGCTTCAGAAAATAGGGGGAGAAGTTATACAAAAACTGGTTTAAATGATCAGAAACTGGTTTAAACCTGTAACAGAAAAGGAGCTCAGTGGACATAAACCAGTCTCAAAAAGGTTAAAGGTACCAGTTAAAGATAAACTTGGATGTAGCATCAGACTTAACTGATTTAGGTCAAACCAAGTTATGGAACTTCTGTCCCAGACCCCTTCCTGGTTCAACTTAACTCACAGGCCCCCAGCATCCCAGGATGCTTTGCACACATGGGCTATGATATCTGCTTCAGTAGAGCAGGGACTGCCTCACCCTTCTGTTCCTTAGCTTGCTCCTGTCAGCCCATAGGGATGTGGGGGAGGATAGGGGAACAGACTCCTAGGCCTCCCTAGCCAGGGTCTACACAGGATATGGTGGGAGGGAAAGCCCCTGTGGTGGACTTTTTTGACCCTCAGCAGCCCTCCCCCCTCCCAGCTGCCGATTGCTTTAGCAGTTGCCACAGGAGGGAAGGAGAAGAAGTCCTCTCAGCCAGGTGCCTGCCCAGGTAGCCCGGCACTGGGGCACTGGGCAGTGCTTGCCTTGGGGGGCTTCTGCTCCCCCAGCCCAGGATGCCCTAGCCCAGGGCAGCCCTAGGGAGCTAGGGGAATTCTTTCCCCCCAAACCCCAGAGCTGCTTGCTTTAGCCTGTGCAAGTCTCAGGCAGCCTTAGAGAGTGGTAGGAGATTCTGCTCCTCTGCCGCTGGCTTTGTCTCAGCTGCTGCGAGTCTGAGGCAAAATTAGTTGCAGGGGAGTGGAAGAATTTCCCTCTGCTCCCTGAGGCTGCCCAGGGCTATCCCTGAGACTCACAGCAGCTAAGGCAAACAGCTCTGGGGCTTGGGAGGGGAGGAATTCCCCTCAGCTCCCTGGGGCTGCCCTGGGCTGGGGGATCCTGGACTGGGGTGAGGGGAAGCTCCCCAAGGTGGGGATTTTCTGGTGCTCCCATGCTGGTCTACTTCTCCCTCCTTCCTGTGGCAGCAGCTGAAACAATCAGCAGTTGGGAAGGGCAGGTGGGGAATTCCCCTCAGCTCTCCAGGGCTGCCTGGGCTGGGGTACCCAGGCTGGAGGAAAACTTCTGACGGAGAGGCTCCCCCAAACTTAGCCAGCACCTGGCAGGGGGCTCCTGAACCTCCGGGGGGGGGGCAGTAGGGGCTTGGAGACACTTGGCTGGGCTGGCAATGGCCAGCAGGCTGGGAGATGTGCTCCAGCAGCCCTGCCTACTGGTCTGGGTCAGGGCAGGCATTCCCCTGCCTTTCCCTATTGAAAAAATGTCAGTTCAGTTGGTTATCATCAGTTTAACTTACGCAGCTTAGAGGAAGCTGCCTAGATTGAATTGATTCTGCCTTGGGCTTTTTGACTGTCTGTATTTAGCCAGAATGGCTTCCAGTTCCTGAACTAGAGGGTGATAGCCCATGTTAAGACTTCACATTTAATTTGACTGCTTAGTAATACGAACAAATAGTCAAATCATGATGCACTGCTTGCTAATGGGCCACTGAAGTCTTTGTCATGCTGAATTTAGGGATCGATTCTGGAAGCCTTCCTACAGGATATAAAGGAAAGTTGAGCATGTGAAGTCTGTCTCACATCATGCAATAAACCCCTGTAGGCTTGTATTAGCAGCATATTTATTTCACCGTATCAACATGTAACAAACAGAGCTGTATTAACAGTAGCATGTCTGAAATGCTGTATGAAGGTTGTGGCCATCTGCAGAAGTAAAGAGGCAAAAAAGTATAGAGGTAAAAAAATAGTTTTCCAGAAACAAGAATTCATACTGTCTTATGTCTGACTGTTGCTCTTTACCGTATCTCTGTACTTTTTGCAACACTAAAGGGAAAGAAAAACTTTAAACTACCCTGGGTTTCCATTTAGACTTTCAACTGAAAGTTGAAATGTGGAAGCAGAATTTTTAATTAAAACTCACACTATATATTATGTTATTATATAATTTCTGAAAATTATATTGGTAAGGCCATTTCCTAGGGGTCACAGTAAGGTGGTGCTGTATCTAAACTTTTTTTACTTTTTGTTGAAAAATGTATAATTAAAAGTCACAAGTAAAAATGAGTGTGCTGCCTTTATCTCCATTCCAAGCACAATAGAATTTGACTAAAACATTTGATAATTCACCTAAAACAAAGACAAAGATATATATTTTCAAGTCTAGAATGAAATCTCTTCAAGTTTAATCTGTTTTAGCTTAAGACATTTCAGACACTGGAAGCTTTTACAATACAATGGCGTTGTGGAGAAGCATGAAGATACATAGCTATGCAGGGATCAAATCAAAACATGATTATATCCAAATTCCTGCATGGAAGATTTCTTTGAAAACTGTCTTTGGGCGATTGCAACCAGTTTTGTGAGGTTTTTTTTGTGGCTGAACCCTGCTCTAAAACTGCTCTTTGTGATTGGTTTTAAACTAATGTCCTCGTCTTTTTTTTACAAACAAAATCAAGCAAACCCCAAGTAGCTAAATGACAGTAATGCTGTTCTCACACAGTGTTTATACTGTGTGTCTGTGTTCCCCAATAACATTCTTATATCTGGCTTCCTTGCCATAGAAATGATAGAAAGTGTGTTGTGTGTGGTTTGTTGATTTGTTTCTTACTCCAAGCCTATTCACAGTCTTTGCATATAACAAAATGTTGAAGTTCTATGCTCTCCAAAGAGTGGCATATCTTTTTGTACAACAAAGCGACCAAAACTTGAATTAAAGTTGTAGTGGACTTGCAACTGCAAGAAAGGCATATGTGCACATTTGCACTAATCTGCTTTTTCTTAATGTGTAATTGGGATTTTTTTAAAGTAGTTTCTTTTCACTTGCAGAATGACGTGCCTGTAAATTAGAGCCTTCAGGAAGAAAGAGTGCCATGACCCCTGCTTGTAAGCAAGTCAAAGAGAACTGGCAAAGTAAGTCTTTTTCCTTTTGTAATTCTCTGGAGCTTTGTGTGTTGAATTTGTTCTATTACAGTGTAGCGTGGAATTGTAAGTAGTTGGGACATGTGTGGAACTTGCATTTAATCCTGAATTTGTTCCTTCAGAACAGTGTCAACATTTTCACTTCTTTTCCTCTGAAGGTGAAACATCTTTATATCAATCTCCTTTTAAAACTCACTGAAAAGTTTTTTAATGCCAGTTGAAAAGCTGATTCTTTTTGCAACTGAGAAAATTTAAGTTGATGCTTTTGCAAACTAGTCCAAAGCAGGTTCTGAACAGAATATCCTGCTCACCATGGGCCTGTTCCTGCAAACTTACTCATATGGGTAGTGGGTGAACTGGAGGAATGAATGATCTGCAGTCAGTATGCCTATTCTGGTGAATATGAATTTGTAGGATGGAGATTTTTTACTCTGTATGCTTACTTTCCACAGTCCAGGATTTTGAAGTGGTTTCTGAATCTAAGACTTTGTTACTGCACTGAATTTTGTGCCTTCAGAGAGGCAAAAAGAAAAGAAATAAAAAAGAAAAAAATTCTTATAGCATCACTAATTAATACCCTTTGGTTTTTGTTCAAAGAGCTGACTTGATAGATTTAAGGGATATTTTAATCAGAATCTAGTAGTAGGTAGATAAGAGAAAGCACTGGGTTGTTTTGTTGTAACAGATGTATTTATTGCAAGAGACTGACCATCAAAATGGCTGAGATAGATTTGTTATTTTAGATGGATAGCTAATCACTGTCCTCTTTTATTATTTGTATTTCTGTCCTTCATGTGGTGGTTGTGAATTAGCTTTGTGCCATTTTCTAAAATATCAGGCATTTTTATACATTAGGTATATTGAATGGCAAATACTTGATGTAAAGTCTGCAGTTTTACTCCATAACCAGATTGTAAAATATGAACTGAATTAATCATAACTGCAAAGAGTAATGGCACATTTTCTCTTATTTTATCTTTAATGCCTTTCAGATCATGTTTTAAAACCTTCTACATCTGGTGCACAGAATGAGGCAGCGGCTTTGGTAGTGGATAGCAAGAGGCAAAGGTCAAACCAGAGGCTGCACAAATATTGTGCAGTGGATTTATTGTTTTAATTAAGAGTGTGGCAGTTCATCATAAACTGTTTATGGTGTTTTTGCACAGTGCAGCATTTTGAAATCAGCTGTTTTAATGAAAACATAATGTCATATCTGTCAAAGTTCTAAATATTTTGAAAGTGAAATATGGAAACAAGAACTTTAATTCTGGGTTTACTGGGTTTAGCTCATTGAATTGTTTTTTAAATCCCTTAAGAGTGTCGTATCATGGGTACTGTATGGCTTTATGAAGGGGAGAGCGGGAACTGAAGGTACTAGGGAAAATACATGCTGGGGGTTAATATATGGGAAGGAAATATTGTTGTTTGTGTTGGAATGCTGGAATAAAGAAGCAATTGGAGATAAGGCACTTCCTTCCTAATATACAGTATGTAACGTATGAGTCCTGACTCTGCTAAAGGAAAACTGAATGGGTTTTTGAAACAGGAAAGAAATAGATCTGCAGTAGTTATGCCGTGATGTCTCAGCATCAGAGTCATTGTAACAAATTATTTATAATGACCTCAGAGATGATAGGTTTTTGTGGACTTTTAAGGCTGAGTAGTTTGCAGTCCTAGTAATTTCCTACTATTGTTGTTATGCATTCATGTAGATATGTCAGGCAATTTTGGTCACATTTTTATGTAGTCTAATAAAATATTTGTATAATCTGAAAATTATATTTTCATAGTAATCTCCTTTGAAAATAGAAATTAAGTCTGTCATTGGATGCTAGGCCACAGTAGTCGACTGAGCAGGATAATGTATGTTTCATTCTGTGCTATACTTGGTCAAGTTTCATATATATCGTATTCCACATTATTTTATTAAATTTAATATCTGCACTTCCTATTACCAGACATGCCTCTCATTCAAAGCACAGAGGCACAGTTCTCTAATCAGAAGTGACAAGCTATATACTTTCTTTCAGCCATTATTCGGTAGCCTAGAGCAAGGAGCTCTGTTTCCTTGAAAATGTTTTGAATTGGGTTATTTTTATTGAAGTATTAAAGTAATTCTTCAGATTTTAGGCTATTATTTAAGCACTTTTGGGAGAATGCAATAACCCCTGGATTCTATAGCGTTTGTTATGCTAACAATTGTAGTTGCTAAATGTATCTTTTTAATGCTAGTTATGTAAGTGCCTGAAAACTCATCTGACTGATAGAAACTAACAATATTTAGGAAAATAAACAAAATCATAAGGCTAAATTAGTTTAGATACCAGAGTATTATATTAAAATGGCTCACTGTAATATACCAATAGATTCTGGTCACCATATCTTCATTGACAAATTTGTACTCTTAATTGTTTGTTATCAATATTTTGTTAAGATAATGAATGTGCCAAATATTAACTTCATGTTAAGGAATGTGAGGATGATGGTGTCTGTATCTTGAGGCAATATACGGTTCATGATCATGATGTTAGTAATATATGCTAATAGCAACTTTCCATTTTGATTTAGTTACGTTGAGTCTGTTCATCCAAAAGGCATTCTAGAGCCTCTGCAGATTGTGGGTCTGATGCTCCTCTTATCTAATAGGGAAAGAGGGAAGGAAAACTTAGCAAAATTGGTATATTTGGAGGGATGGGAGGGCAGCTCTGCCTTCTTTCAAAATATACAGGCCAATTTGCCTACCCAGGGATGCGGTAATTTAAGGGCAATCTAGGAGAATGGTCATTCTCTATTTCAGGGGCTAGATGTGGCCCACCAGGCCATTCTGTCCAGTCCATGGGGCCCCTAAAAATGTAGGGGCCCCTGGCTGCCTGTCATGCAGCCCTTGATGGCTTGCTAAAACTCAGCACAAAATAATTGCCCTCCCCTACTCTGTTTGGTCCCTGTGATATCCAAGTACTTTACTAATAGCAACCCAAATACACTGAGCCATACTAACTCCCTCTCCATGTCTTCCATGTATCTGTAGAGAGGTGTGGGTGAGGGCTCAGGTGCAAGTGCAAGCCAAAATCAGTTTGGTGTCAGGGAACAATGCAGAGAGTGGTACAGAGAGTCTGGTTAGTGTCTTTTTAGGGCAAATTCCCTGACTCCAAAATAGTACTGGGCTTCTTGTAAACAGAGACAGCTGTCTTCCTGATTGCACAATATATACAAATGTACGTTATGACATCACCAAAATAATGACATGTTGACTTAACTGTGTTTTCAAGAGGACCTAATTGATTCTTCAGGGCAAATCTCATAAGTGCATATGGAAAATATGTCACTGGAAACAATGTCTAACATCTGGGGAGAGATAGTGAAAGAGTCGATCAACATCTGCCAGTTAGGAGCACTAATTTTCTCTACTGTTATCTGTACAGTCTTCCTTTTCCGTAAGGTATGTGGGTGTGTACTGGGATGTCTTATTAATATTTCATTACTGTCTCTAGATCTAGCATGGTGGGACACACCTACTTTTCTCATCAGGATTCAATTTGTGTGGCCCTGGTACACCAAGGTAATTTAGTTGGAGCTAATGGGAGCATTTGAATGATCAGGATTCGGTCCAATCTAGGTATAGCTCCATTGTATGCTTTAAATCAGAGGTTCTCAACCACTGGAAGGGTTGGCTGCTGGGTTGTGGCATTAGCCCCCTGCTTGGACCCTTGTCTGTCCACCTGGGTGAGTGGCTTCTGCTGGCAGCAGTGATGTGTGGGGTTAAAGCTGGGTGGCGGGGCAGGCCTGGGAGGGGGGCAGCCAGCTCTGTGTGCCCTGTCTCGCTCCCGTACTGGTCTGCAGGTTGGGAACCACTGCTTTAATTTCATAATAATTCCCCTATGGGCTCTTTTCCTATGAATGAAATTATGGCAGAGATATGGTCCACCTAAAATTGTGCAAAGCAAGGAAAGAGAAATGGCATAACTCATAGAAAATGGAAGGACTTGCAATAAATTTGGATAATTCTAATGTTATGAAAGCCTAAGTCTTGTCTGTCTGCCATAACACTTTATTCACACTCTAGTTGGCTGACAGAAACAGCCAATCAGAGTGCTTCAAGCATGTGGGAGCGCTGACATGATTCTGAAGCCATGCCGAGGACTGGGCAGAGGGCGGGGGCAGCGCTGGCCTCGGCTCCCCGTCCCTGCTCCCTGCAAGAGGCAGAACAGCAGCAGCTTGGGGCATTAGGTGGTGGGACTCCATCCCAGCCCCTTTCCCCCACTTCGCCTCCCCATCATCCTTGAGAGGCAATTGGCTAGTATGGATATAATTTGTAAACAGGTTTGAACTCATTCATATTGCTCAAAGTTGATACAAGTTCTTGATTAGCTACTTACTAGATAACTAAGGTGCCAACCACAAATATCATATCCTGAAAGAGAAGTGAATGTTTTATGTTGAAAAGAAGCGCCAAACTTAAAATCTCTGATCTGAAGATCACCAATTTTTCCTGGACTTGGAATCAGAATCCATTTAAACAGAAGGAAATTTTTGATCCTAGGCGTTATTATGAGAAGCTTCAGCAATTTCTGTTAAAGAAGGCAGATGAAGATTGTAATCAAAAGTTGAAAAATATGTTCAAGGAGTACTAAAATAAGCATGAGGAGCTAGAAGCTATACTAAACACTGGAGCATACAATGTAATGGAAATGACCAGAATTTATGCAAGTTTAGGGCAATGACATTAATGACACTCATTACTGCACTGTGAAGGGGACAAAGGGAAAGGACAGTGCAGGGGCATAGATCTGTGTCCAGGGCAGCACTGGCTGCTGCTGTACCGATTGTGGCAGCGTGGTCTTCTGCCACTGTGGTGGTGGCTTCTTTTGCACCCCCAACAAAGGCAGTGTCCAGGTTGCCCCCTCAGTTACATTACTGCTGAGGAATGACATCACATGTCCAAAAGATTCATTGAATTAGTGAGATGCAGTCTGACAAGGAAGGAGTGACAGTAGAATACTTTGGATAAGGGCATGAATGAAAAGTAAAGGCCTTCCCACTTCCCTGTGCCAGCCAGTGCTGTGACAGCAGAGAGGAGTGACTGTGTCTGCCCAGGGGTACCGCAACTCGGAGGCATGGTCAGCAGGACTTCAAGCAGTGAGTAGTAAGTGGATATCTCTTCATAGTACTTAGTAGTGGCACCTGGTCTGCATGTTAAAGAGCCTGTCTAGCTCTCCAGCCAGCCAAAGTTAATAGCAAATGTTAACAAGGAACATGTGCTTCACAGTGCACTACCCCAGTGTCTGGTCCTGACTTTCTTATGAGGATGGTAGTCAGTATTTCTCTGAAAGAGAAGACACTGGGAGGTCTCTGCCTTTCCCATCCTGCAGTGTTCAGGACTAGGTTCAACTCAGTTTTGTCCACTGCCTTTTTTGTACCAGCTGCAAAGTTTTTTTGCCTAATAACCATTGGGCAAAAGAAATTCTTTTATGGCTTCATCGGTACAACACAACCTGTGATAGGAAAAGTGGGAGCTGGTCCAGCAGCAGATACAATGGCTCCATTTCCTATCACATCCACAGGAGCCTGCTCAATAGATTTGCTTACTGTTATCTGATAGCAGTTTGCTTGGGCTGTCTGGAATTTTTCTAGAAGTCTGATCAGTCCTGTGTCTTGAATGAGGTGGGTAAAAGCCAGCTCGTGATAATACTGTGGGTTTTTGGACTATTTCATCCAGGTGCCAGCTTAATTATTACAATGCTACGAAAGTATTATTAAATTATATAATATTAGTATTGTGGAACTATATAAAGACTTGGAATCTTGAAATCAAGATTGGAAATTTTTCTAAAAGAACCATTTTCTCTTCCTGCTTGGTGTAGGAATTAATGGGTGAAATACTTCGGTTATGTTATGATGGAGGTTAGACCAGATAATCAGTATTACCTTTTTGGCCTTAGAAAATCTACAAATCTGTTTGAAATATGTAATTCTGTAACATTACTGTTGTATATTAAGATCTATTCAGTGTTCTGTTAAAATGATGCAATATTATATTCATTCAGATAAGCAGACTTTTTTTTAGAATAATTATATAAACTAGTTCTTAACTATGATTGCATTACAAAACCTTATTTTAAAATCACAGGTGTGCAACATTCAGAAATATGCTAATTTAAATATCAGTGTCGATGAATGAACATTTCTAACATTTCAATACAGACATTAGGCTGAATGAATTATAGATTTGGGGAAACCTTTAACTGCTTAGTGTTAAAGATTAAGCGTCTCAGAACTGGATTTTTCTTGAACTCCTGGATTTGAAAATAGTATCTAAGTTCTGGCAAAGGCAGTCTTGCTTAATTTTGAAGTCTACTCCCTTGAAGCTACTTCCGTTTTTTCCCCCCAGATACAAGTTTTCACCACTTGCTGAACAAAGGTCAAATATCATTCCTTTACAACAATACCTTCTCATTGAAGTCAGTGTAAAGGTACTGGTAGGAATGAGAAGCAGCCATGCGAATGGAATTTCCCCCAAAGATGGAGGGAACCAAAAAAATTGCATATCTTTTGTTTAAAATATATGTGTAAATGGTGGAAATGAGGGGATTAACAATATAACAACAACCTTAACACTTTGTTCTACTTTTAAAGATACTGCAGACTGGTTTATTGTTGAAATGCATGCTATTTATTTTTTAAAATAGTGCTAAGATGCTTTACAATGTTGAACTGATGCACTATTAACAATTGTATAATTAGCAATCTTATTTAAAAGCTACAGCTGGATAGGCCAATTCTGTATTCTGAAACAAAAAAATGCATGTATGCAGTGGTAATCTGTGGTAAGATGCAATGAATAGAAAAATCTAGAAATATATTAAGATGTATGTGCATATATTGGACATTAGTGCTATATACAAACTATATTGGGAATATGTTTCAAAATATTTCAAACATTGTTGACCTTTGTTATATAATACCAAGCTCAGGGAAATATATTTGCATAGATTTAGTAATATATTGTAAATAACTACATAGGACAGTGCATATTTTTCCTTAAGATGCAGCATTATAAGCAAGACATTAAATTATGCCTATCAGACAAAGCAGCAGAATCTCAACATTTTTTTATAGCACATTCTATTGGGAAGACATCTCTGCTTCTAAAAAGCACATGCATTAACTGCCTGATTCATGTGGTGACATGTGGCATATCCAAATGTGTTATGGATCTCCTAGGAATAAAAACAACATAGCAAAATCATCACCTTGGGATGTTCATTGAGTGAATATTTTACAGACATACTCCTTTTATATTTATATAATAATTTAGTGTTATGACAATTTTTTTAGCAGTGTTGGCAGTTTTTCTTTTTTATAATGGTATTATATTTGTGAGCCTATTAAGTGCACATGGGCTAAACTACAGAAAAAAGTATTTTTCATAATTCCTTAGGGTGCTTGTAGCAAAAGAACCATATTGGTATAGAAAAATGTTAATAAAAGGTCAAGCAGAACTTTCCAATGTTTATCACGATAGCAGTAGCAATTTGGGGCTTTTTTGAATTGTATATTGAAGAAACAGAGATTTATGGAGTGTATAGGAGGGAAACTACACCTAATATACTTTCTGTGTTTGAACCCTTTATGAGGAGACGCATCTAAGTTTTAACAATAATCAAAGTAATTCATTTCCACCTTTTCCCCTTACAAATATCTGAACCTTAGTGTGAAATTACATGTGAACAAAGTAAAGAAGTTTGCCGTTTTGCTGTGTACCAGCTGTACAGCTGTGGCTGTGTCCTCTAGAACAGAGAGTGACATTTACATTCATGTACACAGCTGGTTTTCCAAAAGACAGGCACTCAAAATGGCAGCAGTATTGTCAGTAGTGAATCCCTGTGTATAATAGACAAAGAAATGTCAGATTAGGGATGAATCTGTTCATTCCACTGGAATATATTAGGTCATTGTCTCTTTGCTTTACTCACGCTTGTGCCTCATTGAAATCCGTGAGTGAGGCAAGCAGGATTTGGCCCTATATTTATCAACTCACGACCCATCTGTAATCATTTGAGGTGCTGGGTCCATTTTTGAGTTTATTTTTGACATGTCTTAAAGAATGCTTTTCTTTTTTGTGCTTATAGGTCCGATAGTCACTTAATAAGAAATATAATTTTGTATTTGGAATGTATGATTTATTGGGGCCATCTAGCTATGTGCTGTACTGCAGTTGACTAATTAGCTCTGCAATAAAGCATCACGATCTACAAGTGTGGCACTATTAGGCTGGAGTAAACTAATAAACTCTTCTGTAGGGTAGTAGTGCCCGACACAAGTGCTGTTCTATGGTGGAGTTATTTACTCTGCTGCAATCCATGTGTAGACAGTGACCCAGGGCTGGCTGGGGCACAAGGGTACTACAGTGAAGGGCTGCACCCTTGTACCCCACCCCCAGCCAGCCACTCTGCAGCAATATGAGCCAGGGTGGAGCAGTTCTAGTCTGGCAGGTTGACCCCCCTGGACTTCCTGCTAGCCAGGGCAGCGCTGCCACAGCTCAACATGCTGCAGTTTCAGACTCATGTGTAAACACTGCACCCAGGAGCAATAAACACTGGAACAAACTGTATTGGAGTTTATCCAGGTGCATTAATTTCCCTTGTAGATGCACTCACAAAATGTGTACAGTATTTTTGTTCAAAGAAAAGATGTAAAAAATGAATGCCCATACTTTGCATTTAGGGTCCTATATTGACCCTGTTGAATCGATTGAGAACAGGATCCTTCCCTTTGTATGGATTACACAGGCTGCATCGTTCTATACATTGCTTTTTTATTTTTTACAGGCCGGATCCTATACAAATTAAGTCAATATAAATTTAAGACATGTGATCCAATTTTTCCATTGTTTTATATGGAGCAGGACTGGGCCTTAACCTACCATTTCATGCTACAGAGAAAATATCATATCCACATACCTGTGCATTTAAGATGTTGCCAACATGAGGAATAGCTAATCAATGCAGGAGAGGAAATCGCTTTTGTCTGTTGTTGGTAAGGAGTTAAAATACAGTTTGCTAGATCTTTCTCCAATACATAGTTAAAAGGTACAGTGCTGCCATGTATCTGTAGGCTTTTTAATGCTGATGAGAAAAACAGTATATGAAATTAAGAATTTTGAATTGCATGAAATACTTCTACGTTATATACGGAAAGTTCAAGAATACAATATCTACCTCAACATTAGCATGCCAGTGGGCTCCAGTTTACTGTATGCATGTTACTACAATGTTATAATGCTGTTTAAAATACTGACCACCAGACAAATGCTGCATCTCCTCAAAATAGAAATGTGTTTTCTGTGCAAAAGTGTAGATAAAGGCTATTTTCTTGAAATTGATCCAAGCTGGCTCCACAGGAACAGAAGCATGAGCATCCAAAGTAGCTGTAACAGCAGGAAATTCACTTTTCATTGCCATTTTGCTGTATCCCTTGTGAGAAGGGTTGAAAATAGTGCAGGAAAACTACAGGAAATCTATATCAAATTTTCTCAGTGATCCATCTTATTGTTTAGCAATTTTCCATTGTATCATATTAGCACTGTATTTAGTTTCCTTTTTTTTTTTTTTTTTTGGTGATATGTTGTTTCTACCATAGTGGTTGTTCTTATGCATGAGAGCAGTAACATGTTATTAATAATGCAATGCTAATAGAATTTTTTTTGGTAAAGTAAGCTATATAAAACATACTACAATAGAAGTACACGTTTGCCAGCTCACACTAACTTTCAACCCTGCTTACATATATGTAGTTGCTCTTGCTTTCTAACTTGGATCACATGATTTTTGGTGAAAAATATTTTTCCTGCATCTATAGTTTTTCACAAGATGCGCATGTGCAATTTCATGCCTGCTGAACCACCCTGGAGCATTGTGCTGTGCATAAAAAATGTGGCCCTCTATTTGCAGGGGACTTTTCCATAAACAAGTTCTACCTTACGAAAAGTTGTATGTGGCCTTTTTTGATGAGCTACTACATACAGAAGTTTGGCAGCTATGCTTCAAGTGGAGATTAGACACTCTGAATTCATGTGACATAGAGGACTGTAATTTCAAGGATCTGGAAAGAATAATCCCTTTCAGTTGCAGGTACTGTTTTAACCTTTAGATTTCTTGTAGAGACATAGACAGAGTTTAGAATCCAACCTATATATGTGCTTGGGGTTGGACATTTTAATTAGAGCTGTTCCTGGACAGCTGCTCTAATTAAAACAGCTCACTATCATGTGTATTAAGCCCCAACACATTTAAAATGGCTGCAGGATGCTTTATCCAAAGCTCATTCAACAGCGTTTAGCTAAAGTGCCCCCATGGCCATTTTAAAACATGTGGGGCTTAATGCACATGGCTGTGAGGTGACACGGGAGCAGTCTAATTAGAACATGGAACTCTGACGCACTCCAAGTAGAACGTGAACAAGCACATGTACGGGCAACCCAAGTTCTGCTTACATACAGTGAAGCTTTTAAAGCAAATATCTCACGTCTGTGAAGCTCCTGACCAGATGTATTTTTAGCCAGAAAATGTTTGTTTGTGAATCTGGTAGTTGATGTGTCACATTAGAGCGTATCGTCTTATCTATATTATGTAATACAAGATGGAGGACATGTCCTGTCATGGCTTATTTCTCAGTTGCAATATTTTTATTGTTTAATAAAATTGAATCTAAGGTTCTGATTTTCATGTTCTTTCAATGTTTTTGCATACAAATCTTTTTTAAAGCCCTAGAATTTAGGTTATTTCCCCCCCCCCCAAAGCAAAACATCAAGATTGTGATCTATAGATCTGCATGTGGAGGATATATATATCTGTGTGTATGTGTATATACACATATTTGTATACATTTCGTGTATGTGTGGGTGAAATCTCCTCCATATGCAGATCTGTAGATCACAATCTTGATATTTATATGAGAAAGGAGGACACGATTGCAAGGTAGTACTGATAGAATGAATCCTATCATCTCCTTAGGTCTGTAGGAGAGGTCAGGACCACCTCTTCTGTCGATGTGTTAAGGCAGGGGCAGGCATAACATGGCCTATGGGCTGAATCTGGCCCACAGGCCATTCTATCTGGTCCACAGGGCCTCTAAAAAATTTAGAAAATTATTATCTGTGTGTGGCTACCTGTCACAGATGATAAGGCACCAGTGGCAGCAGGACCCAGTGGAAACTGGCAGCAGGACTCAGCAGCTGAGCAGCAAGGCCTGCCCAGCTCTGCCCTGCTCCCAGCGCTGCCCCCACTTCCAGCTGGAAGCTTCTGTGGCTTTGGGCCTGGTGACCTTGGCTGTTTGCCCTCCTCCTTCCGTCTTAGTGGAAAGTCAGATAAGATTGGCTTGGGGGGGGAACTACCATGATCAGCCCATGCAGCTGGGACCATGTGGTGCTGGCCTGGGTGGGCTGGAGCCACAGTGGCCAGTTGGTGGGTGGGAAGTGGTGACAAGTGGGGGGAGTGGGGGCAGGGCTGTGGGAAGCAGTGGCAGCAGGGGGAATGGTGGGAAGTGGTGACTGCAGGGGGGCCACAGGGAGTGTTGGCAGGCAGGGAGAGCAGTGGGAAGTGGTAGCTGCAGGGGGAGCATCAGGAAGTGGTGGCTATGGGGGAGTGGTGGGAAGTGGCGGTGGGGGGAGCGGCAGAAAGCAGCAGGGGTGCTGTGGGAAGTGGCTGCAGCAGTGGTGGCAGCAGAGATGGGCAGGCATGTGAGCGGGAAAGCAGGGAAGTGGCAAGGGAGTGGCAGGGGTGAGTGAGAGAGTGGTGGCGGTAAGCAAGAATGCAGAGCCTGTGCTGGTGCCCTGGGGCCAGCGGTGACACAATGTTGGGGTAGCAACAGTGAGGAGCCTAGTCGCAGGGTCTGCCTGGCTGACATTGCATGAGACTCACCTGCAGTCAGCAAGAGCTCCATGCAATGGAGCTGGTGGCTTGACCTGGTGTCTGTCCTTCTCTCTCCATCTCTCTCCCTCTGTTTCTCTCTCTGTCTCTCCCATCATGAACATACCTACTTTCCCCCCACACATACAGCCCCTTACTTCCCACACACAATATACTGGAGTAGGACTGTATTTTGAGCAATTGTGCAACCACTTCTAGAGTCACTTGACAAATGCACATAAATCCGTACAAAAATATTTTAAACCAACATTAAAATAAGTTATAGTAATTGTTTTATTTTTTTTGTATATGATTTGGAGGGTTTTGTTTTTTTTTAGTTTCAAGATTGCAGCACCCTCCCTCCCAAAAGGAGTACTTCCAGGGCAAAGGGAGGGACTTCTGGTGGCAAAGGTCTGGGGTTGGGGTGCGGGACTTCTAGGCCCAATATTGTGACTAGGGACGGGGCAACTTTCAAGGGTACGGCTACCCATGCAGCCCTCATTTGCTCACCCAAATTTGTTAAGTGGCCCTCCAGCTGAAATAATTGCCTGCTTCTGTGTTAAGGGGTTCTGGGGCAGCCAGTAAGAGCCTCCAACCTGCCAACAACCTCATTTAAAGGAGTCTGAACTGGCATGGAACCAGAGGGCCAGTTTTAGCCTTCCATGAATCCCATGGGGTCTTATACATTTGAGGACAGATTGCTGGGTGCAGCCCCTGTGGCCTGGGGAAAAGTGCTGGGTTAATTTGTGGTATGCCTGCCAAAAAGGTTGACCCCTGTTGATTTGATGCAGTGATCAAGGAAGATCTGTAAAGGCTGCTGCTGACATTTCCTCCCTTCAGACCTATCCGATGTGATGCTATGGAACAATGCATACCTTGCAATTTATAGTCACTGAGCTGCTGTGCATACCTGCTGCAACTCTTTTGAAGCACAGACACTCATCTTTCATAGCATATCAGCCTTATTTAAAGACCTGATTTTTTTTTTTGTTTTGTTTTGTGGTGTCCTTTTTGAGCTGACCTTTTGGTCAGTCCCACAGAATATAGCTACATGGCAGGACTTGGTACTTCATGATGATAAATGTCCAGTGTATTCTGTAAACATTCATTTTAAATAAGTAAGTGGTGCTGAAGCAGCATGAAGCATTCTGAAAATGATTATTATTCTACTGAAAACCTATTGTTTGCATTTCTCTGCCTGATTCTGGCAGGGGTGGGGATACAATGTGATGGGCTTTCTAAATGCCCAAGTATATTTCTTGTTAAAGTAATGTTATTTATCACCACATTCTGACTAACTTCTCTCTTTTGTTTCCTTTCCCTTCCACTGGAGAATAAGCAAAAGGACCACCCAGTCCCCAGAGTGAAAAAGATCTTAATTTTGGCAGATATTATTGATCCTGAGGAATAAAGAGAGAACAGCAATATGTATTATTGCATGGTGATAGTGGATAACAGTTCTGAAAGGGCATAAATGACTTGGGCACTTAGGAAACCAGGGCATGTCTCCACTGCCTGAGGACTGTGCTTTGGCGTACCAGAGGAAAATGTGACTCCCCACTCTCTGCACACTATTGCCTGGGATGGAGGTATTATAGCCTTAGCACAGCACTAGGCCTATGCCCATAGATTCTCCCGGGAGAGAAAGTTTTCCGGTTAAAATTCAGTAAGTCTGAGGTTTCTAAATTCCTGAGCTATTATTTAAATGGGACCTAATTCAGTGCCTAATTTAGTTAGGCATTTTTTAAAGAGTTACCCGAAAGAACTTATGTGGATTTTCACAAGGTCTTAGCAGCTGTTTAAGAAAATTTTCATAGCCTGAAAAAGAAAAAAAACGGAGTGAACATTAGTTCTGACTTTATCATTATATGGATATGTGGACATATCTTTTAATACAAATGGTGAGAAGGGTGGACATTAGCTTAGAAGTGTAGGAATTCTGAAAACACAGTTTCGAATTTTTTGTTGTGCAGATGCAATTTTTATTTTCTACATCGTGATTTCTTTCTCTTAAGTGTAATGATTCTCTCCTTAATAATAATAGTAATAATAATAACAATAAATGCCTTCTGGTTGACCCCATATATTAAGTGTTTCACAGTGGTAGATATGTTATAATAAAAATAAATATAAATTTAATCTAATGTATAAAACTAATACTTGGTACAGAAATAGAGAAGCAAAAGTTTTTAAGCAATTTCAGAATAAGCAAAATGAGAGGCAATGGTTTTATGTCCAGTAACCCTTAATCAGAGTAGAAATTCTTACAGACAAAATAATGATTGCAATCAAGTATAATGTTTGAATGAATAGGAATTCCAGGATAGATTCCTTTATTTGACCGGCATAAATGGCTCACCAAGATGTTTGTATTTCTATTGGACCAGAAAAGGGAACACTGTGGAGTTACTAAGTTTATTGAGTTGCATGCTGATTACTGGTGTATATTGCTATTTGCAGTGAATTGGTTTTGGCCATTGACCTTGTCGGCTACCTTGTGGCTATTATTTGATACACTTATATTTTGCTTCAGGAAACACCTAATAGTAAACATTGAATTGAAGAAAGGAAGACTACTAGGAAATCCAAAAATATTTCTATATACTATTCTCTTCTCTAACAAGAATCTTACATTTCAAAAGATTTTCAGTAAACTTTTCTTCAGAGGTAGGTTTTGTTAACAGCTTTATAAAATGATTGCTTGATATGCATTTTATGGACGTTATGAAATTGTAAATCAAAGATGAAAGTTTTGTCCTGAAAGACATGGCCAGTCAGCTTTCTTTATAACAATCTTTGTAATTTTTAACTACAGTGAGGTCCTGCTATTTATTGTCTTCTTTGGTTCAATCACTGCTGTTGTCTAGCTATAAAAAAGTGTGGAATTTTTATAATCTGTTATTTACTTATGGTAAAAATGCAATACATCAACAGCAACCCTTCTGTAAAATAATAGGAGCGGTGCAACACGAAAACCACAACTATTGGATAAAATCAGGCAAGAAACAATACCACTTGTGACCTGTTGGTGGGAGTGTAGGCACATGCACCTGCAGAACACAGGAGCATCAGCAAACTGCAATGAGGCCATGGTTGACCTTTGTCAGGCTCAATAGCCTTTCATTTATCACTGATCACAAGAGTGGAATGAACATATTTACTTGTGTTTTACTTTCCACTTATAATATCTAGTAGCATGGGAGGAAAATGAAAACAATTGTTCATATGGGAAATTTATGTGCTTCATCTGGCTGTATGATTTCCACAGTTGTACCAGTGCCACTTAGGGACTGGTATTGCATTTTACGTCTTTAGGCTACAACAAAGTAGCTTTTCCATCTGCTGTGAAACCTCTAATAATGCTTGTCTAACTCTGTTTTTGTAGTACAGTACTTTCATTTGAATAGTAGACTTTTTTTAGTTCTTGCTTTTTAACAAATACCTTTCATCTAGTAGGAAAACAAAATTTTTGTTTTGAAGATATTTCCTTTCTATTCTTAGTAAACTGAACATTCTGCTTCTTAATTTCATCTACGATGTGTTTTATAAACACATTCATTTCTGTGCCTGAACTGATCTTTATATCAGTTTCAGGATTCTGGGTAGCAGTTTTTCTTAAATATTATGTGCAGGGGATTCTAAATTCATTCTGACCACAGACAACAGTATATACACATCTGGTCAAAAGCTCCTTGCCTTAATCATTTAAAGAATCCCATTAAAATCAATATGATTATTCATATGAATAAGGCAAGTGGGATCTGGGTCATAATTTGAATGATTCTTAAGTGTGATTTGATCATTTTCATTGTGTATCTGGATTTTTACAGTATTTAAACTCTTATTTATATTTCCAGCTCCTACTGTACACACTCAGTTATCATTTTGTTTTATGTGTTTGTCCACTTGTGCCCACACACCTTCCTACTGTCACTGCTGTAGAGTGAATCAACACTGGGACTTTTAAAAGAAATACGTTAAGGTCAGTTTTAAAATCTTCAGGAACTTGCATTATTATTGTTAGTAAGTTTTTGGAATTTTGCATATTTAAGTGAACAAATGAAATATTTTCCAGGTTCCAATCAGCAAACATAAAGCTTCTCTCATCATCCTCCAAACGACTGTACAACATGAGGCTTCCATTTTGTAAAGCCTGTTTCAGTCCATGAATGTAGGGGATTCAAATGTGTTTTAAACTTTCTTCTTAGTAATATAAGAATACTTCACTCTGTCCTGAACCAGTGATTGCATTTTTTAAAATTAAAGGTCACCTAAAAAGGGAACTTGTCTGTGTGTATGTACTATTGTACAGAGGGAACGGTTGGAACAACAGCAGCTGAAATACGGGTAAAGTGGGTTACATGTCATTGTTGAATTCAGAATACTTTGCATATGTTCTATCCTACTGAATAACAATAATAAAAATGCACTAAACTGCTACATATTACATTACACGGTATATTAGAAGATAGCTATCAGAACAACTGTAGTTATAAAGTTAGTAATACTGTATAATTGTGTTCTGAGTAGAGTAAGATGAATGAATTTTATTTCTCACTTGTATCATAGCTATCTGCAGTATAATTTCTTAAACTGTATGCAATATGGACTGAATGTCAAACCTGCTTAAGGAAAACTCATACATAGTGAAATGGCATTAAAACCATAGTCAAATGAAATTTCATATTTGTTTCAACCTTGCATTCAGAAAAGCAGTATTGCACTTAAAGCTGCTTATACAGGAGTTGGTCTTTTAAAAGTTTCTACTTTACACC
Source organism: Crocodylus porosus (assembly GCF_001723895.1). Classification (NCBI taxonomy): domain Eukaryota; kingdom Metazoa; phylum Chordata; order Crocodylia; family Crocodylidae; genus Crocodylus; species Crocodylus porosus. The sequence continues at coordinate 23,099,781 of NW_017728915.1, read as the reverse complement.
AAACACATCACATATGTATCATACACGTACAGCATGCTATTATTTGCATGTTGTAGGTATAGTAGCAGAACACATAGGCTAGGTACAGACATTCAAAAAACCTGAGGTGGAATCCATCTAAATTGCATGGTTTCCTGTAAAGGGTGTAGTTTAGATGAGTAGCAAACAGAGCACACATTTGCCCATTGGGGTGGAGGGCAAATCTTAGACTGGGTTCCACTATTTTTAAACCAGTCTGTGTGCTGAACTTCTGTTCTGTTACGGATATAGATTGATTTCAGATCAGTTATACTGGTAAAAGTGTAATGCCTGTACCTGGCCATATGCTGCTATTGTATGAAGGTAATCAAAGGGGTTATTGCTGAGTTTGCCCCAAGACATTGGAGCTTACAAAAATTGTAATTATATAATTTTATTATCATATATATAGTTTTATTTTCAGGTTTACTGTACTGTTTCTTTGGAAGCTGTAAATAAATCACCACTACTACTACAAAAATTGTGCATCGTGGTTTGTAGTACATTTCCTATTAGAATATTAGACTTTTCAGTTCCGTATATACTATCAAAAAATGTCGGTATTTTGGGTGACAGCAAACAAATGTGGGTGCATGTCAATAAGGTATGCTATTAACTGAATTGCCTTTTAATTTTGGTACTACCATCTTGAATGTTTGTATTTAGTATTTACGCTACTATCAAAAGAATACCACAGAATTAGAAGGAATATTAAGTGGTGACATCTACCAGATGAGCATAGCTATAGATATATTTGCTTTATGAGTTTTACCTATATGCAATCCCATTTTTCTTGCAGAACTCTGCTTGGCTTTAGGCCTGGTACTTAACTGAGTATTTTTAGCCTTTCTCCAATAGATATGTATAACTTTCTATCTTCCCATAAAAACAATTTTAAGTTTGAAATCCTTCAGTGCTACCTGTAAGACCCTGTAAAGATTGCAATTGTTGCTGAAAAACATACTTTTAAAATTATTGATGGTAAACTGTTGTGAACAGAATGTTTTCACCCAATTAACATTTATTATATTTATTCTGAAGTCTTTCACTCAGATTATCAAAACTGCATTTATTATATATAGCTAAAATCCATGATAAACAAACATCAAGAAAATGAACAATTTTATATGACAAATTATTACCTATATATAAAACTAACAATTGAACTATGATTAGTAAATATTACAGAGTGTATACTAGGGTATAAAGCAGTGTGATACTAAAGAAAACATTTGCTGTATTTCTGACCAGACAAGTACCGTAGACAGAAAACGTGTACATATGTACAGATGGCTTGGTACTCATACACAGAGGTTGACAAGAAGATACCAGAAAGTTTCTTTGTCTGTTTTTTGCCCCTTCTTTTCTTTGAATATAGAATAATGAAAGAACTAAAGAATGTGAAATATTTTACTAATTTTATTTGCACGTAAGTTTTAAAGATCTCTTATTACTTGAAACTGAAGTTAACTTTTTAAATTATTTATGTTAGCAATAATGCATGTTTTTGTTATTGAACTATATCTCTATAGTTCGTCTAGTGAACAAAATCCTCCCTCAGCTAATTATAACTTACAGTATTTTCCCAGCAGTCTTACAATCAAATTATTCAAAATTGCATTTCTTTATTGCATATTGCTAAAACCCAAGACAAGCAAACATCAAGATAATAAACAATTATTTATTGCAAATTATTACCTAATATATAAGATTAACAGCTTGTAACTATTAAGATTAATACATGTGGTAAACTGTATTTATTATACTTATTTTGTGGCAAATATCTTTGTATAAAACATATGTTTATGTATTGCAATTAATGAGAAAAAGTCTAAGATTAACAATTTATGCTGTGTTTTGTTTTTAGATTTATTCATACTGTAAAACTTATTTATTGCACTTATTAAAAGTATTTAATGATGGACTTTTAGATGCTATATTTTTAATGTGCAAATATAAACTAAAGGAGTATTAAATTACAAAATGGAAAATTATAACTGAAGTCAAAGGATCTAACTATTTTCTGCTATATATCTACTTTAAAATGATCTTCATTGGAATTACAGAATCTTTAAATTGTGGCCTTTATAGTACATAATGAGTTGTGATGAGTTATCATTTTTAAAGGCTTTTTTCATCATTAGAACTAAACTCAACATCTTGCTCTTAAAGATAAATGTAGCTCATAGTATAAACATTGGAATCATTGCTTTTTATGATGAGAAGTTAAAGTAACATTTGTGAGAAGAGAGAGAGCAAAACCAGACGACTTGTGGTGTAATACAAGGAAGGAACTGGACTTAACAATATGAGACCTCCTGCTTTGTCTTTGGGAAAGTGTAATTGTTCCAGTTGTGTACTGTAAATTAGTAGAAAAAATGTTCTAAAAGCCTTTAGATTTCAGCGTGACTCTCTTTGATACAAGCACATGTAAAAGCAGGGTTTACTTTTGAAAAAAATACATTTTTGATATCTAATTATGCTTGCTTTATTTTGTTAGGAATTTCTGCATTCACAGAATCAGGGAGTCACATTCCTTCAAATAGATCAGTAATTAGGATCTGGTTTAATACTTTCCTCAGTATCTCATAGTAGGAAATACTGACATATCTCAAACTCTAAAATTCCAGGAAACTAAATATTTTGAGGATGTTTCTTTTAGATGAAGCCTAAGTTCACTTCTGTTTATTCCCCTTACGTGATCATGCTTAATGTTAAGAATTGAGAGCCTTCTCAGTGTTGTGAATATGCAATTAAAAAAAAAAAGAAAGTGAATTTATTCATTAGCAATTTCATTCAGATATGATCAAACTGCTCTATAACCAGTGTGGATGAGCAAAACAGGCAGTTTTGTAAACTTCATTTTAATAAATGTTTCACTTGTAGAAGTTTTCAGTTTCTTTACTATTAGTATGAAGGGGGAAGAGATGATTCTAATTCAAAACCGTACAGTCTGCATTTCTGAAAAGATTAAACAGAATTTTTATTTGACTAATTGGATACTTTGAATAGATTTTTAAAAGAACATTCAAAAAGTATTGCAGTGTGAAGAGAAGGAATTCATAAGAATGGCAAATACTCTGGCTTTCATTTTTATAGATATTCTAAGTAGTTATTCTCACTTTATTATTTTTCAAGCACCCTGTACTAAGTTTAGATAATTTTACAATGTCTAGCTAATACATTACACAACTGAAAAGGGCTTCTGAACATATTGAGGTACAATTGTATTTAACATCGGGTAAAATGTAATTATTTCTATGTTTGTGATAACTATAGTGATGGAATGAGAATCATGAGGGGAAAAGTGCTCTTTTCTTATTTAAAAACTGCAAAAACTTTGAACTAAAAATGAAG
>NW_017728915.1:23089484-23096306 GCF_001723895.1 Crocodylus porosus | reverse complement strand
TTAAAAACTGCAAAAACTTTGAACTAAAAATGAAGAGTTTTTTTTTTTTTTTTTTTTAATGAAGTTTCTGGAACAGAAAAATGTATCCTTTCCCCTTTGCTTAGGAAATAGCTTTGGCTTTATTTTTCAGGTTTCTTTTTTAACATTAAAACACAGATGCCTTCAGTAGTTTTATTTGTCACTGTAGCTAATGCTACCAATTAAAATTTGAACCAGTCTTTTCCAAAATAGCATTTTGAATTATAATTTTGTTCCCTGACATTTTTTACCTGAAGCAGTATTGGGGTCTGATCCTGCTCATATTGATGTTAGTACTTCTTGTATACCCAGAGCAGGAACATACAAAATAACAAGCTGTGCTGTAATCCTAAAACTTTGTGACTAATTAATTCTGTAGAAATATGAATTATTTTTTCTTTTTTCCAGTTTTTTTTGGTATAATTGTTTAAGCTCTAGAAATGTAAAAGCTTAATTCTTCAATGTGGCTTGGCCCTTTCCGGCCTGGGGTAATCCAAGGGGTCCAGCTTCTAGATGTTCTTTCCCAGCCCAAAATAGTGCAGGTGTGAGAAGTTCATGCCTAAAAAAAGCCAGAAGTAATTTAAAACCCTCTACCACTCCACTGTCCTGGTCCAAGGGCTGGGCCAGGGTTGGGACACATCTCTGTTCCTCTAGGCCTATCCTCCACTGGCATACCATAAACTAATACCACATGTTACCGGAGCTCCATGGCTGCTCTAATTCATGCTGTGATCGTCACAGACTGGCCTTCAGAATCTATGGGAAATAACTAGTACCAAATTGCCCGTCCTCCACTACCATCCTGCACTAGGTAGAGCACAGACTCATGGAAGACCTTGGCCTTGTAATTAAATATAAAAAACCAAAAAGTTTATGGAGGTGGCTCCATTGTTTTCTGCTTTCCTGATCTACCAATGGCATTCTATTTACTTTGGCCCTGATCCTGAGAGATTCTGACATCAGTGGGAGTTAGGGATACTCAACTACGCTGCATCAGGTCAGTAGTCCCAAAGGTGTACATAGCATCTTACAAACTCACAGTTTAGACAACTCCCTTGATTCTATGTACATTACGTCTGTTTTCTTTGAGATTAACTTGACTGTGGCGGTTCTGGCATTTTACTTCATTGAAGTGAGAACAAAACAAGCAACTTTTTGCAGCTGATCTGTGAAAAGCCATTATCATTAGGCCATCTGGAGAAAAAGCATCCGTGGGTCTTGAGCAGTGGGTAAGAGCTAGTGCTTGAAGTTAGATTTCTTGTGATTGCCACATGATAGCGACTGTGCATTACAAAGGAGAGCACTGTACTAAGTGGGGTTTTATAACATCATTTATATTCAAGTTTTAGTTTGCAATCATTTTAAGTTTTTCTTCCCTTCCACTTTCCTTATGCTGGTAAAGAGATGTAAGTCTTTTGAGATGGCACTACCAGGGAAGTTAGCTTTTACTGTATTTTCCTGAAATAAAACTGCAGAAAAAAGAAATCCTGTATTACTTTAAAAATAGTGCTTAACTATAGTAAATGGCGTATGCAGTTTATATGGAATTTGAGAATTTTTTTCAGATATTAACATAGAATTAGGACATTTACTTAGCAGCTGGTACTATTTTATTTCAGATGTTAAAAGCTTTTGTTATATTCCCTGGAGGTTGATTTGTAACATAAAAGTCTTAGGGAAAATGTGTAGACAAAATGAAACCATTACTATTTTTGTATCTGGGATTCTTTAGGATTATTTGTGATCTTTCTACACTGGGATTTATTAGGATAATTGTAAGTGATGCAGATTTTTTGGTTTCAGCATTGTATGGATAGCTTTTCTTTTCATTGCCTCTGAAGTAATGTGCACATCGAGGGGTATGACATCATGACAACAGGCTATATCTCTAGAGAGAGCTTTATAAAGCCTCTTCAGAAAGTGTTGATTGGTCAAGCTTTCTGCTTTCTTGCAGAAGTTTACAAAATTGCAAGCAAAAAAATACAGCTAAGCAGAAAATAAGGTGACAAAGAGGGCTGGGTAAATAATGAAAGGAAAAAAAGCATCACTTCATTCAAAAATATCCTTGAAACACAGTTTATTTGGGCATTTCTATAAATTCTGTGACACTCTGAATAACTCAAGTGAGAAAACTTATCTTTATTTCAATGTAATTTTAACTAATTTGCATATTATTTTTCCAGTTCTGCCTGTTGAACTGTCTATAATTTACATAATAGGAAAAAGATCTCCAAGGGTTGTTACAGATTTCTCAAATTCACATCTCCCTCTCTCCCAGAATTTACTTTGTAATTCAAAATTCAGTTTTTCCCCCCCACCCCCACCTGAAAGCTTGTTATTAGGGGTGTGTGAAGTGGGCTCTATTCAATTCGTATTTGGCCCAAATCAGGGACAGTGATTCAATTAGTTGATTTGGATCAACGTCCCTGATTGATTTGGCCGAATCCGAATCTGAAGATTCGATGCTGATTTGGAGAATCAGCGATTCAGACATAGACACAGCTTTAAAAGTTTTTTCTACATACCTTGAGGTAGCTTGTGATTGCTGTGATGTTGGGGTGCATGCAGCATCCCACAAGAGTGTTGGGGGGGCCCTCCACCTGCTCTGCAGTGAACCTGGAAGTGGACTGGAAGTACTTCTGGTCCACTTCTGGATCGGCTGGGGAGCACGCTGGGGCCTCCCACCCTGCACCTCCCCGGCTCAACAATTGGCCACTGGGGTACCTTGGGTGCCCCACCCAGATCCAGGAGGCACCAATCACTGAGCTGGGGGAGGGGCATGGGTGAGCCCCCCAGCGTGCTTCCCAGTGGACCTGGAAGTGGACTGGATGTGCTTCTGCTCCACTTCTGGGTCTGCTGCTGAGCATGCTGGGGAACCCCCCGTGCTTCTGTGGGATACTCCATGCACCCCAGCATCACAGCAGTCATGAGCCCCTGCTACCTAGAGGTATGTAGAAAAAGCATTTAAAGCTGTTTCTATGTCTGAATCTCTCTGAATTGATTTGGAGTGTTCCAATTCTATTTGGAGAGACTAAAGGGTTCTCTGATTCAATTCAGAATTGGAGATTTGGCCACTGAATCAGGCCAAATTTCCACTGAATAGAATCAGGGACTGAAGCTTTGCACTGGGTATGGAGTTCAGGATTAGGGTCCAGCAGGTCCACTACTGCACAGGTCTACGTGTGGAAGATTATGCCTTTAAGAGACTTAATAGAAGCTCACACTTGGAAGTAAATGGTTGGATCCAATTGTCGTGGCCCTTAGATCTGGCTTTTAGAGAAGGAAGTGATAAAGAATTTCACAGTCAACTTGTAGCGCTCACGCAGTTTATATACATCAAAAGACCTCAAAGTCTCATCCATAGATCACTGGTAACCTGCAGGAAAAATGGTGCCTTCTTGCTTCCAGCTTCCAAATCATGTTAAGAGAGCTAAAATATCATTTTAAAAAATATTATTCATATATAGATTTGGACTCTTAAAATTCCCCCTGCTCTCTGTGAAGTGTTTCTTACACAGGTGATAGGTCTTACTCAACATAATAAAAGAAGTCACTTGGAAGGCAGCTCAAAAACAGCAATTGCTAGAATGATCACAGGTTTTTTGCAGGATTGTGACTGTGAGGACCCAGGATACTATTTAGCCAGAGCACTGGGTTAATTTCTACAGTCATTTGTGAATTCATAGCTTATGTTATTAAATTATTTTGATCATAATATCAATATCAGAACCAACTTTCTTTGTTAGCCGCACAAGTTGCTATAACTACAGTTGAACATGCTGAAGCCTATACCAGCTTGTATATTTTTAGGCATTAGCCATCTCTTGCTTCTTTTCATTTGTGGGTCATGGCTCCAAGACACCCATATGAGCTACAATGAACTTTAGAAACTCTTGATGGATATGAGTTTTCTGTAAATTCCACAGCAAGGGCATTTTAGCATTTTTTTTCATTTTACACAATGAAGGCTCAGTGGATTGTAAGTCACATTCATATACAAAGTCATCATTATTTTGTCATGAGCAATAAAGTTAAAGTTGCTTAATTAATTAAAATATATTTTTTATAATTCAATCCAATGAGTTCTAAATGTTTAAATTAATTTTTAAATGATTTTTTCATAACTTTTAATATTCTGTGCTAATGTTTTTGTAGATTTAGGAAGAGAATTTCAAAATTAAGTAAACACAATTGTGTACATATTTTTACTTGAGTTTTGCAAAATTATCCTGAAACTTTACCAGCCAAGACACAAAGCCTACTTACCTGCCTTGTGCCATGATGATTGATGAAAAAAATAAGGATATTTGACAAGGTCATAAAAAATAATTATCACCCTGGGCAAGCGAACAAGTAGAATTTTTATTTGCACTCAGCTAAATTTGAAAATCTGGTTTAAATATATGGCATCTTAATGCAGAATATAAAAAATAAGCAGAAAACCTTCATAATGTGAACACCCATGAAATATTATAGATCAGGAATACAAAAGTAGAGAACATAGTTTTATGCAAAATTTTCTAATTTTAGAAAGCTACAATCAAGCAAAGCTGCTTTCTGTTCTCCAGTATTTGGTAAGCCAACTCATATCTTTGTAACCCTGAAGCTGAAAACAAAATACCTAAGGAACATTCAGGAAACCAGTGTAACTTGCCTTGAGTGACATGACACTTCAGAGAATCATATAACCTACTAGCTGGGATACATGCATACATTTCAGTTTATACTGGATTTCCTGGGAATCTAGTAGTGTAAGTGTGATATTGAAGCTATGGTGGTTCAGAAATTGAGAGGCAATAGGTTCTTCCTGGGCTCTGATTCAATATCACACTTATGCTACTAGATTCCCAGGAAATCCAGTGTAAACTGAAATGTATGCATGTAAGTGTGATATTGAAGCTATGGTGGTTCAGAAAGACTGCTGTAGCTGGGAGAAAGCTAGACAAGCTTTGGAATGCAATAGGTTCTTCCTGGGCTCTGATCCTTGCCTCTGGGAATCTAGGTAATTTTATCATACATCTTCAGTGAGCATAGTTTAGGGACAAAACATAATGGTAAAGTGTGGTAGGAAATTCTGATATATTACTTCTCAGGCATTCTATTGGGGTACTACATGAGGATGGACTTGAGATTTGTTTCCCCATACATGCTGAGAGTCTTGTCTCTTTGGAAGGCCACTCACTTAGCATCTCAGGAAATTTGGAATAGAATGCCAGTTAGTCATGACATTCTTGCTTAGTTATATAAAAGTTATATCAAGTTATATAAAAGTTATATAAAAGCAGTTTTCATACATACTGAGTGTTTGGTCCTTGCTGTCCAAAGATTGATAAATCTTTAAAAGATTGATAATCCTTACTTAGGAGATCCATATTCATATAGGATTTAGCTTTAGTCTGGGTGAAAGGATGTGGATCAGAGAAAAGTGGATTCTCTATGACATTGTGACTGAACTAGAAAGGAGATGATTCATTACAGTTACAAAAACTATTTTAATTTCACATAACTAAATAAGTGATGATGGTGTTTTAGTGTACAAATAGTATTCCTTCTTGACTGCCTCTCACAAGAGTTTTCAGGAAGAAAATAGTACAGGTATTGTGCTTTGAGACTGGGTGCAGAGTGAATGCTAAGGACAGCATCATACAGCAAAAGGGCTGTGTGAAACACCATTGTTTCGTTTTGACAGCCATTTCACCATTTTGAAGGGACAGTGTTTCATTTTATTGTTTTGTTTAATTTCTTAGCACTGTCCCATTTCGTTTCATCAAAACTATTTCGCTGTTTCAACAAGTTTCTGTTTCACCCATAGGCTATAATGGGGAATCATGAAAATGCCTAAAACAGTGTCATTTCTTGCCTGGTTTGGATGAAAATTTCAGGGATGGTAGCTTCTTCTCAGGGCATGAAGTCTGCCAAGTCTTAAGGAGATAGGTTCAGAGGTTACTGGGAAACTGCACCTCAAACTGTTCAAAGCAAAACTCCTGATACTTGCTGGCAGTGGCAGCCTCCTCTCATCCAGCATGCAGATCTGGGGGCCTGAACCCCTGGGAGGGCTGTGGGGGTGAGCTGGACTCTTCCTGGGGGGTATGAGCCCCTGGATCTATGCACTGGATGAGAGGAGGCACAGGCTGCCGCCTGGGACTGGCCCTGGGTGCATCCTGCGCCCAGTGCCAGGGAAGATTGCTGCTACCACTGGTCCCAGGCAACAGTGGCAGCCTCATCTCATCCAGTGTACAGCTCCAGGGGCCCACAGCACCAGGAGGAGTCTGGGACAGCCCCACAGCCCTCCTGGGGGTGTGGGCCCCAGATCTGTGCACTCCATGAGAGGAGGCTGCCGCTGCTAGTGAGTGAGCCCAGCTTCAAAACTTGAAATGTTTTGAAACTTTCAAAATGTTTTGAGTGCCCTTGTTTCATTTCAAGTTTGCTGTTTCTAGCTCAAAACGCATTGAAACAGCTTTGAAACAAAACTGCCGGAGAAATTTTGCACAGCCCTACAAAAGATGAATAGAGCTATAGTAGGTAAGTCTACTGTTTCCAGTGTAGCCAACAATTACAGAAGTTGTTAGTTATCATCTGTGACGGGCTGGCTGGCAGTGACCTAGCCCAGGGTTTTGAAAGGGCAAAAGATGATTGGAGGACTTGGGATTTCCTTTCCACACCAATCAGGCCCCAGAGACTCATCCCGCTGTGTCCCGATTGGCCCCTTGGGTCACCTGGAGGGGGATAAAAGGGACAGCGTGGGCTGACTCAGGAGAGACCAGCAAGGGACAACAAGGAAGGAGCTTCACAGAGCTGGCAAGA
>NW_017728915.1:23084526-23088464 GCF_001723895.1 Crocodylus porosus | reverse complement strand
AGGCATATTGGGCTAGATTCTGACTCTTATATGGGCATAAATTTGCAGTGACGTAGACTTACAGCGGTGGAATGGTGTTCACAGTGTCTCTGAAACAGTATTCATAAAAATGATTTAAGCCAATGAAAATACTAATCTTTGTTTTATTGAAAATACTAACTAAAATTATTACTTGTTGCAAGTTTAATTGCACAAAAATGTGTAATGTGAATCTCCAGATTGTGACTTTTCTCTTGGAATGTGAATAAACCATAGGTGTGATATGCTCTCACCAGCCTAGCCCACTAGCAGATGAGCTGTTGAGCATCTGAGCAGTTAAAGCATTTGCTGTTTAAAATCAGACCACTTTTATTTTGGCGCCTAATTATGGCTTTAAGAGCCTAAATTTAGGCACACACTTTAAAAAAAAAATCTTGTCTGTAGGTTTTATTTGAAAACTTTCCAAACTTTCTTAAATTATTCCACCCACATAATTATAAGAGGTCATAAATCAGCAGAGTATTTGAACACATTAACTTAAATCTAGTGTTTCCAGTGATTTCAGTAGGAATGCTTGTATGCTTAAAGTTAAGCACATGCTTGAATGCTTTGCTGAACTGGGCTGCAGCCTTTATGCTTAGAAATTATTCTTCTTGCCTCCCAATAGTCATAAATCAGTAGCAGGTCAAGTAGCCATACTAATTGGACCGACCCCTGTGCAGTTATGAAAACATGTAGTTGATTGGTAACCGTACCCTGTAACTGTTACATTTGCATGCTCCTTTGGCTATACAAGAATTTCAAAACTGTTGCAATTTTAACTCTGTTTTCTTTAGGGCTAAACTTACTTCAGTTTAACTTATTTGCATTGTTACAGGAGCATCAGAATAACAGCAAATGCATACTCCAAAGCAGCAAATCTCCCACCTCTTTTGAAACTATTGAAAGTACACAACCAGAAAATACATTGTAACATTTTGTTAACCTCTAAGGGAATTAATAAAGGTATGTATTCTTAGTCTCACAAATAGCAAGAGATTTCCTGATTGAAAAAAGTAATAGTTCTTTGCTGAACAGTAGAGCCAAGTACAGACAGTCAAAAAGCCCAAGATTGAATCAATTCAATCTTTGCAGGTTAGTCTAAACTGTGTAGATTGAACTGATAAGCAGGGATTTGGGTCTTCTATTTGCTGCCGAAAACTGGATTTTCGCTTTTGAAGGAGAAAAATGTAGGTTTCCCCTTGCAGGCTGGCAGCCTTACAGCCGGCAAGAAGCTGCTTGGGGCTGGAGGTGACCAGTGGATGGCGATTGGAGGCACCATGTGACAAGCAGGGTGGTGGGAGCAGCCCTGGCAGCTGGATGCAGGTAAGTCTAGGGTATGGGGGGGTGGAGGTTGGAGGGCCAGTGCTTGGGGACTGTCCAGGAGCTTGTGGGGCATGTGAGGCTGTGCGTGTGCATGTGTATGTGTGCCTGTGTGGCAGGAGTTTGTGGAGAGGATGGGTATGTGAGGTGGGGACAGATGCCTGCTGGTGCTGGGGGAAGGTGTCCAGGTGCCAGGCCCCTGGCACTGCTTGTGCCTCTCACTCTCCTGCATAGCAATCCCAGCCCTATTGGTGCCCCTTGCGCTTCAACCACAGCCCTCTGCCTCCCCATCCCTGCTGGAGGGGGCCCCCAGCTGCCAGGGCTATAGGGCCAGGGACCTGGGTCTGCAGTCTCCTTCCCCCTGCAGGAGGCGGCAGGCTGCTGTAGTCGAGTGGAGCCTGGATCAGGTGGCTGGATTTGGGCCAGCTCCATGCCACAGCAGGCACTACCGGGGGGCAGGGGGAACCTGCACCCTCCAGAGCTGTGTAGAGGGTGGGTGCACACTGCCTGCTGTGGCATCAGGCTTCCCCACTGCTGCCCTTCCCAGTGCCTCCTCAGCCCAATGGGTGAGACATGGTGTGGCAGGGAACAGTGGAGCTGTATGGAGAAGCTGCCGGCTACTGTGAGTGCCATGCTGCCCTGGTGATGCATCCCCTGCATGCGTGGCTGCAGCAGGGGCAGTGGTGTGGGGTTGTGCCCCTTAAAGGTGCCACACATGCAGGGGGTACACCACCAGCTCAGCGCAGAGCTTGCAGTCGCAGGCAGCTTCTCTGTGTGGCTCTGCTGTTCCCTGCCATATTGGGTTGCACCCACAGGGCTGTGGAGGTCCCAGTGAAGGGCAGTAGGATGGGACAGCCTGTGCCCATGCCCACCCTTTGCACAGATCTTGGGGGCATGGGTACCTCCTGCCTTCCTGGAGTGCGTGCAGTGGTAGGGAGGTGGCCTCACCTGCCTGCCCCCTAGACAAGCCATGGCCCCCATCACACTCCCTGCTGGGGCTCTGCAGTTGCGCAGTGTGGCCCAAACCCCACACACTGTCCAGCTAGGCAGGAGCCCTAGCCCTAGCTCTGCCCAACTCTCTCCTTTCCTTCCCTATGGGGGCTCAATTCCCCCCCCAACTTTATCTGTTGGAACTACTCTTCAGGCTGCCTTCGGGCATGCCATGTACATGCACATGGAGGCCCCTGCCTGACTGCCCTCCTCCTGCTCCCTCCCAACCCCCTGCAGGCTGGAACTCTGTCAGCCTGCAGAGGGCTGGTCCCCAAACTGCAAAATCCATGGGTTTCTCCAGTAAAATGCAAAATCTGGGTTTGCCTCCAGTAAAAGGTAAAATCCATGGGAAATGGCAAACCTGTATCCCTGCTGATTAAGCAAGTGAACAGATATTTACTTTTGATTCTGGAAATGCAGCCACATGCTTGCAGTTGACTATGCCAGAAACTGGGGGGCACTAAAGTGTACCTCCTTGAACATCTGGAGCAGACAGCTTGGACCAAAGTTAGCTTGCCCACCCTTCCAGGAGTGGTTTATGGGGGAGGTGTGTCTCAGGGGTACAAGCACAGGGGATCAAAAAACCCTCCCCAAGGGGGAACCCGGGACAGGGGTAACCCAACCCCAGAGGAAAACCCCCCAAATAAAGTGCCACTTACCTATTTTAGGACACTGGGAGCAAGAAGAGCCACACTAGGAGGAAACATCTGTGCAGTTCATCAGCTGGCACCATGGAGAAGCAGGGTGGTGGGAGCAGCCCTGGCAGCTGGATGCAGGTAAGTCTAGGGTATGGGGGGGGGTGGAGGTTGGAGGGCCAGTGCTTGGGGACTGTCCAGGAGCTTGTGGGGCATGTGAGGCTGTGCATGTGCATGTGTATGTGTGCATGTGTGGCAGGAGTTTGTGGAGAGGATGGGTGTGTGAGGTGGGACAGATGCCTGCTGGTTGGTTATCTGAAGTTGGATCCAGCATGGGCGAGTGATGTCAGGAAGGAACACTGCCCAGTAGGAATAAAAGCTGGCACCAAGGAAGAATGGGGGAAACATTGGAGGCAATGGAGCATGCAAAGATTCCCCATGCCGGTTGCAGACAGCTCCAGTGAGCAACAGGGGATCCAGTGCAGGGACAAATGTTGGAGGCTGTGGAGGCTCCCCACACCGGTTACAGGTGGTACCAGCATTCAGGAGTGGAGCCGGCTTGAGAAATAGCAGAGGAGGACCTCGATGGGGGCGAGGACCCGGACCTGTGTCAAGGGACACATTGAGGCACAGGCTCTAGGGCTGGGAGGGTAGAAGGGCTGGTTAGCCCAACCATCCCTTCGTTTTTCAGCCCCTTTTCTTTGGTGCCTTTTTCTTTTCCTTCTTTCCTTTTGGCATCTGTTTCTTTATATTAGTTTTTTTTTGTTTGTTGCCTGTAGTCCTTCTTTGGCAGGATATGGGCGGCACTCCAAAGATGACAGCTGTGTACAGAGTTAACAAGCAGCCAGAGAGATCCAGAAGAGTTGGGCATCCAGCGGCCCCAGAAGTAAGATCGATAACACAAGGGGGAGTGAAGTTCAGGGACTGACAAGACTGGAAGGCAAGCCGCATAAAGATCAAGTGGCTTGTCAC
>NW_017728915.1:23068013-23083775 GCF_001723895.1 Crocodylus porosus | reverse complement strand
TATATACGCAAGTATAAATTTAACACAATGTTTTATTGATATATTTCCCATTTTAAAGCAATTTGGAAGCCTAGCAGCATCTCGATCATTATATAGTAGATATTTAGAATTCATTTTATTTATTTTGATGTTTGATTTTGGTTTTGTTATTATGGACAAATCAGAGTTCCCACTGCCCCCTTCACTCATCTAGATGCGAGTCCTGCTGCAGCTGTTCTCCCACTGCTTTATGGTGCTGAGCAGCCCCGATATGCTGGCCCCTTGCCCCTTCCCATGCTGTTGCCTCTCACTCCCAAGCTACAGCCCTCCAGTGTGTGAGGAAGGAGGTGCTTATGTGGAGAAATGGGGGTGAGGGCACAGACAATGGGTGGAGGGGCACATGCCACCCCCTAATGTGGGGTGTGGGCCTGCAGCCAGGCTAAACCAGCTCCAGGCAAGAGCTGCCTCTGTAGCCCAGTGGGTGGGATGTGTAGCCGGAGGGAGTACCTTGCTACCATGGCCGCCAAGGTGAGGGATGGTGTCAGCAGCAGTGTGGAGTTGTGCCCCGCCGCTACTGCTGGGTGGGCGGCGGGGGGGTGCCTCACCTTGGTGCCCATGGCAGTGCAGTGCTCCCTCCACACCATAACCCACCTGCTGGGCTGCAAGGGCGGCTCCTGCTTGGAGCTGGTGTGGCCTGGCTGCAGCCCTGCACCCCACTGTAAATGCAGAAATCTCAGGGGGCATGTGACCCCGCTGCTTCCACATGCATCACCTGTGCTCCCTCCACCCCCATGCCATGTATCCTGTGCCCCCTGCTGCTTTGCCTGTGCCCCTCCCCCTGCTCCCATAGATTTACCTGAAGGGAGCTGTGGGAGCTGCTCTCCACTTGTACATGGCACCCTCTGCGCCCTGAATCCCACTTCTCCCAGCCCCTTGCGGGGTGGAACTCTGCCAGCCTGCAAAGGGAAACCTGTAGTTTTCCAGGTTTTTCACCTTTAAAGGAGAAAATCCATGATTTTCCATGGCAAGCAGAAAACCTGGATCTCTGTATATAACTCAGTCCTATATGTGCAGGGTGAAGATTTATCATTCTCAGTTGCTGTAGGGTGACTTGTGTGCCCATGGCCTATTGGCTTATCAGCCTTCATTCCGCCATGGGCTATGCCATACAGGGAGCATAAAATTAATTTATGCCACCAATTTAAGGGGCTTGTAGGACAGCAATAATAGGCCACTCAAAGTGGCTCATTCTGGCCTGTGGTAATTGCCTAGGCTCTCAACACTTATTTAGTCTTCAACTCCCGGTCCTGAGCTTTCTAACTTTGACTTCGGACTTTGGCCTGTCTTTTGGCTTTCTGATTCTGTCCCTTTGTCTTGATATCTCAGCTATTGACTGCTAGTACTTGAACCTGGCCTGGTATCCTCAACTTGCTTTGTGGGCTTGGTGCCACTACAACTGCATAAATACCAAGTCTCTTTTTGGTATAAAAATATTGTCAAAAACCAGAGCAAAGCAAAACAAAACTCAAATTATACATACCAAACCAAACAAAATCAGATCATATGCTGCCAACTACCTATGCCAGCAAGTGTTTCTAGAGTAGAACTAGCCTAAAACCTCCATCCTGTAAAAAAAAAATATATATATATATATAACATGGGAAAGTTCAGATATAAAGTGAAGAAGTTTTGATTCTTTGCTGTGGTTTGTGTCCTTCTCCAGTATGTACTGTAAGATTTAAAAGAGAATGGTCACCCATATCTCTCTAGCACTGTAATAGGTACTACTTGCACTGAGCACTGCATTAGTTGTAAAAATAAAAATATTTTCTTTAACAAAAATGAATTTGATTGAATCATTCTGTCTGCATTTCTACCAAACTGTATTTTGCAAGAGAAACCAAATCTATCTAGCCCTACTATGTTTTATATTAGGAGCCGTCTTGATATACAGTACCTCATTTGTCCTTCCACATATAATAGAAGGAAAAAACGGTGCAATTTAAGTTATAGGTATTTAACCAAGAGAATAAACATCAGAATCACTGAACCAAAGAATTCTATTTTCTACCATATTTGTACAATAAATGGTTTCAGGTTTAAAAATATACATTAATAGGATGTGTCAAACCTGGACACTTGTAATTATCTACTGACCTGAAACAGATAAAAGCAAATTTTTGTGGCACTGGACTCATACTAAAACCTTGTTTTAATTGGGGTGAGCTGCAATTCCACTACATTTCCTAGGCTCATGTGAAGTTTTTAATGTTGAATACCTTTTTGGTTTGGATTTTTGGAACTTACCCATAGCAAGAAAGGAGAACTCCTAGGTATTCTTTGAAAAAATGTCCAAAATATTCCTGTGCAATTGATACAATTTTGGTTCTACCAGAATTTGCACTTTAAATATGTGCGTGGTGAATTCAAATTTTCCTAAAAATTATCTTAAACATGTGAAGGATGCCCAGTATGCAGCATAGTGCTTTTGGGCTGCTAATTGTAACCATTCCCATATTTTCCACTGTAGAAAAAAGTAGAAAGCTGAGACCAGTAGGCTGGATGTTGAAAACCCTTTTTGTGTATGTACATGATACAAAATGACCTTGTAATATTGTCATTGTCACTGATAGTTACACAAACTACAGCCTAAGTTCCAGTTGCACAGTTAAAAGTTGCCTGGGGCTACCAACTAATGCACACAACATTGCCAAGATGTTAAGAAAAATATTGGAGAGAAAAATATGCAACTTCTGGGAGAAGCTCTATCACTTTAGGCATTTAAATGTAGACTGGACTAAATGTGAGAAAATAGACTGTAGGGAGCAATCTTATATGAACACAAAATGGAGAGGAGGCCTTATGCATCTTTTCTAGCTAGAAGCCATGTAGCTGCATTCGCACAAGGCTTAGGGTGGGCTAATTAGCACTGCTGAATGACAGGGCCAATTAGCCTGGAACACTCTGGTTTAGGATGCAGCCCACCCAGAACAATATACCATTGTTTGAAGGTGCCACTGACAGTTGTGGTAAGGTTAACCTGTTGATGTAGCCTAAAATTTGTAGTGTTATAATTCCTATCCTTGGAAATGACAATCATATAAAAAAGCTTTGTTTTTTATTATTCTCAGTTCTGTAAATTGTGTTATTAGTTTGACACGTGGCTCTTTGTGATGATGCTCACTTTAACTAGGTCTCTTTCTCCTTTTGTTTTATTCCATTTTCAAATATGTATTTTTTCATTTTTGCTGTTCAGTTCTTCCAAATTTGTGGTGGTGTAATTTTTTTTTCTAGGTAGCCAGCCAAATGCTCATCATTCCATTTTGCAAGTTGCCCTAGAACTGATGGTTGATAGGAGGTCTGAATAGATTCAAGGAAGTGAAATACTGATATGAACAACTTTAGTTTTAGTGACATTCATATATCCAGTGACAAAATGCATGGTTCTGTGAATGACCCATGCATTTGGAAACTAGTGACTTGTCAAAATCTAACTGTTTAATTATTATATAGTCAGTAATCAATCATTTCCTTTAACCTCTAAATAAAGGTCTATATCTAGAATGGGACATTTGCACTTGTTCATCCTTTGCAAACATGTTAATCCAAAGCAAATATCTATACATCTAACAAACAACTTTTCTTATATGTGTAATAATGCTCTCCTGTTTAGGTTTATTTGTTATTTTTAACTAATTGGGTTGTGACATTTCACAAATTGATTGAGATTATGTTCAGGCTTGATATCATAGTACTTAGGGTCGGAAGGGTCCTAAACAGATCATCAGGTCCGACCCCCTGCCATGGGCAGGAATGGGTGCTGGGGTCATATCACCCCAGCCAAATATCTGTCTAGCCTCCTATTGAAGACCCCCGAGGTAGGAGAGTGTACCACCTCACTTGGGAGCCCATTCCAGAGCCTGCCAGCCCTAACTATAAAGTAATGTCTCCTGATATCCAGCCTGAACCTTCTCCTTAAAAATTTGTGGCCGTTATTCCTAGTAATCCCATGTGGTGCCCGGGGAAACAGAGCCTCCCCCAATTCTCACTGGTCCCCCTGGTGAGTTTGTAAACAGCCACCAGATCCCCTCTCAGCCTTCTCTTGTGGAGGCTGAATAGGTTCAGGCCCTTTAGCCTCTTTTTGTAGGGAGTGCCCTGCTGCCCCTTGACCGTGCGAGTGGCCCTCCTCTGGACCCTCTCAATTTTAGCCACATCCCTCTTGAAGTGCAGCACCCAGAACTGGATGCAGTACTCCAACTGTGACCTGACCAATGCTGCATAGAGGGGAAGGATCACCTCCCTGGACCTGCTTGTGATGCATCTGTGGATGCATGACAAGGTGCAGTTAGCCTTACTGACCACTTCCTCACATTGGCAGCTCATGTTCATCCTGGAGTCAACAATGACTCCAAGATCCCTTTCTGCCACCATGTTGATTAGAAGGGTGTTCCCCAGCCCATAGGTACGTTGATGGTTCCTTCTCCCGAGATGCAGTACCTTGATTTCCATCCTATTCTCATCTGCTCACCTCTGTAATTTGTTTAGATTTAGCTGGATTCTGTCTCTCCCCTCCAGCCTGCCCACCTCACCCACAACTTGGTGTCATCAGCAAATTTGGACAGCATGCATTCCACACCCACAGCTAGTTCACTGATAAAGATGTTGAACAGTAAAGGCCTCAGGACCGAGCCCTGGGGGACTCCACTGCCCACATCCCTCCAGGTCAAAAATGACCCATCCATCACCAGTCTCCCGGTGCGACCATCTAGGCAATTTGCCACCCATCTGACTGTGTAAGCATCAATGCCTCAGTCACCATTTTTTTAAAGAGAATGTGGTGAGAAACCATGTCAAAGGCCTTCTTAAAGTCCAAGATGATGTCTACACCTTTATCCAGAGACTTTGTGACCTGAAAAGAAACCAGGTTAGTCAGACAGGACCTGCCCTCAATGAACCCATGTTGGTTGCCACTGAGCATTATCTCCCCTGCAGATGTGCTCCTTGATAATTTTCTCAAAGGTCTTTCCAAGGGCTGAGGTAAGACTGACTGGCTTATAATTGGAGGCATTGCTTTATGGAGGCCTATAATTGGAGACATTACTTTACTTTATATCAAGAGGCATTACTTTATGGTTAGGGCTGCCAGGCTCTGGAATGGGCTGGAATGGACTCCCAAGGGAGGTGGTGCTCTCCCCTAACTTTGGGGTCTTCAAGAGGTGATTGGATAGCTGTCTGGCTGTGGTATTATGATCCCAGCACTCGTTCCTGCCCAGGGCAGGGGGTCAGACTTGATGATCTGTTCAGGTCCCTTCCGACCCTGGAAACTATAAAACTATAACTATGAAACTAACACAGAACTTTTACATTTGTGGTTTTAATGGAACTTTTGTTATTTACATTCAGTTTTTTTGTTGGAGGATTACAGACTGTAAGAGCATTCACTCTGCCTTTCCTCCTTTGTACTTTCAGAAAGAGGCAATGAACTGAACTGGGTTGATAATGATGTGAATATTTTTAATGAAGTTGGAAGACACAATTGTCTAGTAGTGAGCATCAGTGTTGCTGACAGAATAGAGGAGAGCTAGTGAATGGCACTGGTCATAGCACTGATCAGCAGATTGGTTTTGGAGATACAGGGATATTTAAACAGAGAATGGATTAGACTAGAAAGAGAAGTCTGGCAGTTCTGAGGACAGTTAAGGAGAGAGACCAAGGGCCTTTGTACAGGCCAAAAAATTGGCCTTTAAATCAGTTTAAATGCTCTTTTGCACCACTTTAATGGTGTTGCTGTTTGCCCGTTCAGTGGCGTATTCTGCTTTAATGGCACTGTCTTTTGCATGCTTGGCCGTGTATTCTGCTTTAAATTACTTTGGTATGTAGCAACATAAAACACCTCCCAGGTGTTTTAGTTTGCTACCTAACAAAGTGCAGCAGTACATGGGGTGCTGGAAGCCTACGTGCTTGGGGCTTGGCAGGCTCTGTCAAGCTCAGGGACTGTGGGACCCAGTGGCAGACTGTGCAGGCTCCACTGAAGAAAAAAAAGCAGCGAGCCTGATCTCCACCCCACCCCCCCCGCCCAAGCCTGCTTGCTTACCTGAGCTGTATTTCCCTCTGTGGTTGTGGGGGGCTCAGTGCTTCTATCTACAGCTGCGGCAACCCCTGGGACCACCCAGACTGGGTGCAGCAGGCAGGTGCCACCTGGGGGGCCCACCACATAGTTCAAAGACTGCTCAGCTTACTGGTAGCTTGCCACCCCTCCCTACCACCAAAGATGCAGGTAAGGATTGGGCCCCCACCCTTGTCTTCACACCACAGGGGTTTAGTTCAGTTTAATTCTCCCTAAATTGAAGCAGTGTTTTTAAAAACCCACCATTTCAATTTAGGGAGAACTAAACTGAATTAAACCCCCTTGGTGTGTACAAGCAGCCCAAGAGAACCATTCTGGCTAAGTATAGGCAGTAAAAAAGCCTGAGGCTGAATCAATTCAATCTTCACAGGTTAGTCTAAGCTGCATAGATTGAACCAATAAGCAAGTGAACATTCACTTTTCATTCAAGAAATGCAGCCACATGCCTGTAGTGGCCCAGGCCAGAAGCTGGGGGATACTAGAGCAGATCATCCTCCTCAGCTGGAGCAGACAGCTTGGGCCAAGGCTAGCCTGCTCACCCTGCAAGGGAGATATGCAGGCAAGGTGCAAAACATCTTGGAAAACTAGGGAACTGTGAGTTAACATCAATCTGGAGAGGATTTGGGACAGAAATTCAATAAACTGATTTAACTTAAATCAGTTAAGTCTGATACTACATCCATCCAGGTTTATCTTAAACCAGTTTCAGCCATTTTGAAAGTCGTTTATACACATTGATCTTCTGTTGTGTTATGGATTTGAACCAGTTTCTGATCACTTATACTGATGCATGTTCAATTTTGTTCCCTAACCTCTATTACAGCTTATTTTTCTAACCTGGGGGTGTCTTAGCGAGACCTAATCCTGTTACCAGCAAATCAAGATAATTTTTATATTTGGCATAATTTAAACCCCAGATCAAGTGGGAAGGAGTAATCTTATTTAGAAAAATTAATTTCTCTTAGAGTTTGAGTTTTCATGTGTTTACTTATGGATTCAAAAAGGGGTTTAAAGCACCAAAAGTGGTTGGATAAGTTTTAAATTGATTCATAACTTCATCCAGTTATATTCTTGAGATAAGTAGCTTATTTGTAATTATATATTCATTTTTTATTCATTGCAGTGAAATATCATGTTTTCCAGTACAATACTCTCTGCAGTTTAGTTGGAACGTTCTTGCTTTCAATTAGAGACATGTTTAAGTCAACAATTTGCATGTGAATCCTATAAAATTTTGATTGTTTGTTATAGTTATTGTTCTACCCTTCTAGAGTAACAATAGAAGAAGGTGGCATTTACCTCAGACTATTACAAGAATCTATAGGATTCAACATCTCTTGGAACTTGAAGGATTTTTTATGTCTTCCATGGTGGAGAGCACAATATTGAAGAAAGGAAGTCCTGCCATAATGATATCTCCTTTAGGAGAGTAGATACTTGACTCTACCCTTAAGGAGTAGATATTAAAGGTAAATCTCCCTTCTTTTTTTCAGTGAGCTCCTAGTATTTAGATCTGTCTCTCTCTCGTTTTTTAATCTTTATTCATGTTAAGATTTTCTGTGAGAACACTGATACTGGTGATTCTTATCTGGCAGGTTCCTTCTCTGCAGTTCTCAAGTGAGGCTGGTTTTGATTTGGCAGTATCAGACTAGGCGACACTATCTTTATATGTTTTAAAAAAGCAGACAAAAAGTGTCATCAGTGTGAAGGTGAACTTCAGTTCCAATGTCTGTAGGAAGAGTTTTCACACCATTTTATCTTTGTTCAGCAACTTAGATCATGCAACTATTGTCTAAAGGCAGATGTGTCCAGCATAAGATGATAAACGTGTATCTTGCATCTCTATTTCTTACTCTTCTTTCAATCATCCAGGTTAACTTTCTTCTGTACTTTTTGATTTAGGGATACTTGCTACTGAGTTTAATGGTGATAGGATTGGGCACTTTGTACACAGTGAACTTGTAAATTTAGGAATAAACCTCAGCATTGTGGATATTAGACTATTGTTGTATTGGTAAGTCTAGAATGCATTTGGTTTTGTGTCTTACTAAATGCACCCACTATGGTTGTCTCATTGCTGTTTCAAAGTGGCACATTAATTTTACATTTCATTTTAAAAATAACATCTTTTAAGTTCAGTTTTGTGGAGTTTATTAAACATACATATCCTTCCTCTCCAAAAAGTAGTTCTTGTTGAAAGATTGAGTGAGCTTTTCTGAATATTATATTTAATTTATATATTTAATCTTAATTTATATGCTTTACCTTTCTCTCTCTATTTTCCAAGGGTCCCCAGATGACTAGTACCTGTAAGCTTCTCCCCTGTTCCCAAGAAACCCAACTGTCCTTTCAGCAGCAGATTTCAGCCTAAGAGTCATTTTCTATTCCCTTTTTCTGTGTATGGCATTAATGTGAACTATTGAGCGTTCCCAACTCAGTTTTAACACTGCAGAATGGGATTACAGTGGCAAAAAAGTCTGTTTGGCACTTTGGGGGTAGGGGTAATGTAAACGGTTATTTTTCTTTCTGCACAGGAAGGTAGGCTATAAATTTTACTAAAAGTTCCTATTCCCTCTGAGTCCCCCACCCTCTGGCCCCAGCAGCTCTGATCATCTTCCATTCCTGGGGCCTTTTGTTACCTCTTCATTAACACCTGCTCCCTGCACCTATTTGTAATGAATTTGCTGAGTCCACGCCTTCTCCTTATACAAAATGAGCTGAAAGGAAAGTGCACCAAAGGTCACGCAAGGTCCCGCATCACACTTGAATATCATTAGATAGCTACTCATCCTGTAACTTTGCCTTTGCTGGAACTGTTACCTTTTTCAGCTAAAAGGTCTTGTCTTCCCAAAGTTTGAGAGTGCTTTTTGATTAGGAACATGCAGTGTTGCCATAAATCACCTTTTGATTAAAAAAGGAACCTAATTTAATGAAGTTTTGATGAAACTTAGGTCAGAAGAAATTGATGAAGTCACTCCTTGAACTGGATTTTGTGTTTGATTGGATGGACTTGGCAGGATGATGTGGAAAAATACTTTATAGCCTAAATGCTTATATGAATCAGATCTTTTTTATATATACTTTGTAGCTGTATTTATGTGTTTCATCTTTTATTCATGTATTTTATACATGTGGGTATAAACGTTTGTTGATTGCCATATCAAAAGACAGAAGCAACATCATAACAGTCTGGATGATATGCACAGTAAGATTTTATGATACTCAAAAAGTTGCAAGAATTATGCTCTTGATATTTCACTGCTTGAGCCTAGCTGTGGTATGTGAGATCACTAGTGACTAATAAAACACAAAAGGGTTTGGTTTAGGAAGATGTTACTTGAAGCCTTTCATGCTTTCTGTTCTTGACAGTGATTAAAATAAAGATAATGAAGTGGCTGACAATGGAGGTGTGAAGAATGAAATAGAAAAAGAAAGGCCTTGCACAACTGAAAAATTATTTAAATTATTTAAATAACTCACTAGTGTAGGGAAGAACGAAAAAATTATTTAGTGAGACAAATTCAACATTCTGAATTTTTGGGATATTATTCTTCATGATGCTGTGAGAAAAAAATTATTCCCTGTATTAGGCTAAAAGTAAAACTCTTGCAACTGTAGGTTCAAATCCAGAAGGGTTCATTAGTCATCTTTTAAAAGTAGATATAAGTAGTTGTAATACAGTAGTCTTTTCTTACAGGTTGGTTGACCTCCTGCGTTGAGCTTTAAACTAAGTATGATGGAGGATGGAGAGGCAAGAGATGGAGAGAGTCTAGAACCTACAAATTGACAGACATGCAGCAGTACACCCCAGGTAAGTATGAAGGGGCCCTTTGGGCATCAGAATGGGGGGCACCAAATGCAGCATTTGGGGGGTTCAAATGCCTCTATACTAATGTTAGGAGCATGAGGAATAAGCAGGAAGAACTCACACTTCTGCTTGCAGATAATAACTTTGATTTAGTGGGGCTAACGGAAACCTGGTGGGACCCTACCCATGACTGGGTGGTACACATTGAGGGCTACAAGTTGTACAGAAGAGACAGAGTAGGGAGGAAAGGAGGTAGGGTTGCTCTCTATGTAAAGGAACATTATATATCTACCCTAATCAAAATGGAATCACAGGAAGAGAAAGTTGAGGCATTGTGGATTAGGATACATGGAGGTTGTGGGAAAAGGGACTTGGCGGTGGGGGTCTGTTACAGACCACCACACCAAGAGGGAAAGCTAGATTTGGAATTCTTGAGGCAGCTCTCAGAGGCCATACAGTCTAGGGACATGGTTGTCATGGGGGACTGAAACTACCTTGATGTCTGAACAGTCAGCCAAATCCAACCGTTCGCATAGGTTTTTAACCTGTGTGCAGGACCTTCACCTAATGCAGGTGGGATACGGTTCCACTAGGGGGAATGCCTTACTGGACTTGGTGTTGGCTACAGGAGAGGACCTGGTAGGGGAGCTGCAGATTTGTGGTCACTTTGGGGACAGTGACCACCAATCAATTGAATTCACCATACGGCATAGGGTGGGTAAGATAACTAGTAGGGTGGAAGTGCTTGACTTCAGGAAGGCTAACTTCAGTGTGCTTAGGAGCCTAGTCAATGACGTACTGCAGAAGAGTAGTGGGATGGGAGTCCAGGAAGGGTGGTTGGTCTTAAAGGAAGCAATCGTTTGGGCACAGAGGATGATGGTCCCAGTATGAGGGAAAAGGGGGAAAGGAGCCAAGAAATGTCCTTGGCTAAACAAGGAAATCTGGGGGAGCCTAAGGGGAAAAAAAAAAGCCATATAGGCGGTGGAAGCAGGGGGAAGCTATCAAGGAGGAGTAAACCTACTTGGCCAGCACTTCATAGTTTCATAGTTAGTAGGGTCGGAAGGGACCTGAGTAGATCATCAAATCCATGGCAGGAAAGAGTACTGGGGTCACCCTGGCAAGGTGTTCATCCAGTCTCCTCTTAAAGACCCGCAGGGAAGGAGCCAGCACCACTTTGCTTGGAAGTTGGTTCCAGCTCCTAGCCGCCCTGACAGTGAAGTAGCGCCTCCTGATGTCTAGTCTGAATCTCCCCTCTGCCAGCTTGTGACTGTTATTTCTAGTCACTCCTGGTAGCGCTTGGGGGAACAGGGGCCCTCCCAATCCCTGCTGGTCCCCCCTAACTAGTTTGTAAATGGCCACTAGGTCCCCCCTCAGCCTTCTCTTGTGCAGGCTGAAGAGGTTCAGGTCCCGTAGCCTCTCCTTGTAGGGCCTGCCCTTCTGACCCCTGACCATACGAGTGGCCCTCCTCTGGACCCTCTCCATATTGTCCACATCCCTCCTGAACTGCGGCACCCAGAACTGGATGCAGTACTCCAGCTGCGGCCTGACAAGTGTTGAATAGAAGGGGAGTATCACCTCCTTGGACCTGCTTGAGATGCCTCAGTATTCCTGAACAGGGCTCAAGATAAGTCTACTAATGGGTTCTCAGACAGGCATCAGAAGGACACCAGCCTACCAATTGTTGATGCCGACTTGGTACAGAGTCAATTGGATGGACTGGATATATTCAATTCAGTAGGCCCAGATGAGCTGCATCTGAGGGTACTGAAGGAATTGGCCAATGTCATAGCAGAACCACTGGCACAGCTGTTTGAGTGCTCATGGCACTTGGGTCAGGTCCCAGAGGACTGGAAAAGGGCCAATGTGGTCCCTATTTTCAAGAAAGGGAGGAAGGAGGATCCAAGTAATTATAGGCCAGTCAGTCTCACCTCCATCCTTGGAAAGGTCTTTGAAAAGATTAGGAAGAATCATATTTGTGGGACTCCAGCGGGAAAAATAATATAGTAGGGAAACCAGCATGGATTTGTAGCAGGTAGATCATGCCTGACCTATCTGGTTTCATTTAATGACAGGGTCACAAAATGCTTAGACGCAGGAGTAGAGGTGGCTGTTGTTTTCTTGGACTTTAGCAAGGCCTTGGATATAGTATCTCATCCTATTTTCATAAATAAATTAAGAGGCTGTGACATAGATGTTTACATGGTCCAGTGGGTGGCAAATTGGCTTAGCGGTTGCACCCAGAGAGTGGTAGTAGATGGGTTGGTATCAACCTGGAAGGATGTGGGTACAGGGCCTGTGGACCTGTACTCTTCAATATCTTCATCAGTGACTTGGATGTGGGTGTGGATTGTACTCTGTCCAAGTTTGTGGATGATACTAAATTGTGGGGTGAAGTGAACACCCTGGAGGGCAGGGAATGATTGCAGGCAAACCTGGACAGGTTAGAAAAGTGGCCAGTACACAATAGGATGCAGTACAACAAGGACAAGTGCAGAGTGCTGCACCTAGGGTGCAAAAATATTGAGCACACCTACTGGCTGGGAAATGACCCTCTCATCAGCACAGAAGCAGAAAGGGATCTCAGAGTCATAGTGGACTTCAAGATGAACATAAATTGTCAGTGTGACGAAATCATCAGCAAAGCTAATTGCACTTTATCATGCATGAGCAGATACATGACAAATAGATCTGAGGAGGTGATACTTCCTCTCTATGCGGCATTGGTCAGACTGCAGTTGGAGTACTGCGTCCAGTTTTGGGCATCATACTTCAAGAAGGATGTTGATAGACCCAAGAGTGTTCAGAGGAGGGCCACTCGTATGGTTAGGGGCTTACAGGACAAGCCCTATGAGGAGAGACTGAGGGATCTGGACTTCTTCAGCCTCTGCAAGAGAAGGCTGAGAGGTGATCTTGCCTACAAATTCATTAGGGGGATGCAGCAGGGGATTGGAGATGCTCTGCTCACCAGGGTGCCTCTTGGGGTAACAAGGAACAATGGTAACAAACTGACAGAGAGCAGATTTAGGCTAGATACCAGTTAAAGATGCACTCTACTAGACTTACTTTCCAACAGTCTACCCAAGGCATATCTGTATTACCAACCACTGTGTTCCAACTAGGAGGCCACATGTTTTGGGATGCATCTTGTATCACGGATTTCATTTCCTCAGCTATCTGTAGTTCAGCCACTTGGCAACCCATGGCCCATGTCACATTTATGCATAGTGGTAGCCTGCATTAATGCCAAAGCTTTTTGTCCAAAAATTAGCTTTTCAGAATTGATTGTGCTGTTCTCCAGCTTCTTTAACTCTGAATTTACTGCCAGTTGATTTTGCCATGCTTGAGAGAGATGCCTCCCACTGATTTCCAAGTTTTGGATGTCTCCAGCATTTAAAATACCTATTCCTGATCCAAATGCCCCCAAAGCAGTATCTACTAGGCTGTATTTACTTCTTCCCTTTTCATTCTTTCTTGGAGTTCTGCGAATGCAGCCTATCCAGTTCCCTATGTTGTTCTTCTTTTTTTTAATCTATTTAGGATAGCTGTAGCAGTTGGGATACTTTTCTTTTATGGACATTCTTTTGGGTACCCACTCCCATCTGGTCAGTTTGAAGGAGGTGTTGGATACCATTTGTCAACGTTTCTGATTCTCTGCTTCTGAGAGAAATGAGATTCTACATAGAGCATTTCATAGTTTGGTCCTATAGGTCCATGCTTAGTGTTCTGAAAACAGCATTAGTGAATTGGACATGATAACTAGATCTGGGCATCATTTTGATTGAAGGAAGTACAGGGCAGTGTTGGTGTTTCAGTACCTAACCTAACTTCTTAGATTACATGATTATAATAGCCTGGAATTGTTTGCTTTCAGCACTTTTTCTATTAGCAGCTGTTCATTTCTTTGCCTTAGGGTTAAGCAACTTCTGCTAATTTACCATAGGCAAGTGGATTGTTGTCCTTCCTAGATACAAGGAAGAAGGGAATGACTCTTTAGGGAGAGCATCTAGAGCAGTGGAGGCTAACCTTTTTGGCAGGCAAGCCACAAATTAGCCTTGTATCCTTTCTGAGCGCCACTCCAATCCCTTTCCCTTGCCCAATTTGCTGCTTGGTTTTGTTCTTCCAGATCTGTGGCACCTACCCAATCTGCTGCTGTGCTTTCTGCTTCCTGTCCTGTCACTGCACTACTTGTCCCCTCCCTGATCTGCTGTGTGTCACACACAAAGGCTGCTTGTGCCACTTACGACATGCATGCTGCAAGTTGGCCGCTCCTGATATATGGTATGGGCTAGGCAGGAACTCAGTCCGAGCCCCCTCCCCACCCCAACTCTAAATGTTACATGTATTACTCAACTAACTGGTTAACTGAGCAATTAATTTAGACCAGCTACATGAGCAAAATCTCATGCTGGATTCCATGATCACACCTCCTGCCATGCATGTGTGGCGTGGCCAGAGACATGATTGTGCAGATCATGTATAAATCCTATCATGCCTTTACTTGAATGTCTAGAGGGGCCCCTAGAACTGAACTTTGTAGGTATTATTTTTTGTTAAGAAACTGAAGTAAGTTTCTGACCTGCTTTCCTCTTTAGGCAGGTGCATGGTACAGAGCCAGGGGTCAAACTGGAGATTAGGTGAATAGGAAGATTGCAGTATTTTCAACTAAACAGCTGTTAGAATAAAGTTTTATGGATATACAAACATAATAAATTAAAGTGAATCTTGATTAAAGTACTCAGCAAAATTGTACATTTCTGTTGCTGTAAATTTCTCTGGCATTTTGAGTCTTTAGTTTTCAGGCTGTAAATGTAGATGATCATCCCAAAATGCATCTGATATAGGGTTGCTCTTCCTGACACTGTTCTTTTCTGTCAGAAAATTTTCTCTGCGACTAAGATATAGCATACAAATTCCCTACACTGTATAGCAAAATAACTCTTTTGTATAACAAACTCAGTGTATAACAAAATAATAACTCTTTTTACAAGATAGCAATTTAAAATTCTATTCAAGATTTGGAAAAAAAGAAGAAAAAAAGCCGTCAAACCCTTCCATGATGTATTTTGTGAATTTCTTTTCTTACATTATTGTTGACTGAAATTCAAGAAAAGGAAGTTGATAATTGGTAGTTGTTTTTTCAGGGTGATGATCTGGTCTCAAAATTGAGTCTGCTGTGGGCTGGAGTACCATAGAAGATTACAGGGTGGAGTTCGTGCTACTTCTCTCATTATACACTAGCAAGGAGAAGACAAAAGAACGTGTTCCTTCTTTCAGGCTGGGGATATAGAACGGATCCTCCTCAGAATTTTGAAGGTAACTGGGGAGTGCCTCTTTAGAGAAGAAATTGATTTGAACTGGGATTAGAACAATAGAATAAAAGAAAATTAGGGTTGGAAGAGACTTTAGGAGGTCATCTAGTCCAACTATGTTCAGCTAGATCATCCCAACCAAAGTTTTGTTTACATGGGTCTTAAAAACCTCTAAGAGTCCACGGCCTCTCTGGGTAATCCATTCCAATGCTTTACTACCCAGCTGGCGAGAGTTTTTCCTAATATCTAATGTAAACTCCCTTTGCTGCAACTTGACACTGTTCCTTGTTCTGTCATCTGCCACCACTGAAAACAGTCTAGTTGAGGGGTAGGCAAAATACAGGCTGGATCCAGTTCAACAGTTGACTGGATCTGGCCTGCAGCTGCCTCTGTGGTGATTTGCATGGGGCCAAGCCCCACATGCTCCTATCAGGGCAGCCCATGCCACACTCCTGCCTGTGCCCACCAGCCCAGGCCCTGCCCCAGGCTCAGCTTCCAGCAGGGCTGTTCCCCTCAGTGTGAGCTGCCCAGTTGAAGCT
>NW_017728915.1:23061870-23067364 GCF_001723895.1 Crocodylus porosus | reverse complement strand
TCATCAAAACTCCCCATGTGGCCCTCTGGCTGAAATAATTGCCCATTCCTGGTCTAGCTCCATTGTTTTCGTAACCACCCTTCAGGTAGTTGGAGGTTGCTATTAAACTCCTCCTCAGTTTTATCTTCTCCAGATTAAATAACCCCAGTTCCCTTGG
This sequence comes from Crocodylus porosus, assembly GCF_001723895.1. Classification (NCBI taxonomy): domain Eukaryota; kingdom Metazoa; phylum Chordata; order Crocodylia; family Crocodylidae; genus Crocodylus; species Crocodylus porosus. The sequence goes on along the minus strand of NW_017728915.1, from coordinate 23,067,207 downwards.
TCTCTCCTCGTAAATCATGTTTTCTAGCTCCCTAACCATTTTCATTGTCCTCTGCTGGACTCTTTCCAATTTGTCCCATCCTTTTGCAGTGGGGTCCCAAGACTGGACACAGTACTCTAGATGTGGTCTTAGCAGTGCTGATGCAGCCTCATCTGTGCCTCTACTACAAAATATAGGGAGGGGAAAGGTCTTTTCCAGAGAAAAGTTTAGGATAAGATGTTTTCCTCTAAGTAACTTATTTTTAAAAAGCCCTTAATTTGAGTTAAAGTGGTGAATGAGAGAGATGGCACTGCAGCATCAAGATTCATATCTGCCTCTAAATGTCTAAATCTTACCAGGTCTAGTTTTTTGTTTGACCTATTAAATTAGAACTTCAATTTGCATTCCAAAATGCAAAGGTGTTCAGATCCATGGTTTTTGTTTAAAGTTAATTTCTGGGCCTCAGAAAAGTTACATCTAGTTGGGTACATCTTTGAGAGGGGGAAGGAAAGACATACTAGATTTCTGTTTCTTGTAAAGTTTTGAATAAAATCTTGGAGCACCTCATGTTTATTATTTGGAGGACACGTCATTCCTTTATGTTAAAGCTATAGATCACTGGAAAAAAAATATAACACCTATATGCTTGGGAAAGCTTGGAAAGAATAGGAAAGCTTCAGCTGTAGCAGAAAGCCCCCTTTGTACATTTCCCTTCTGGACATTGATACAACAGAAGTCCTCTCTTGGCTGCGTACCCCTCCCCTCATTTTGTGCATTTTTTTTCCTTCTAAGTATTGGCAGAGACCTAGCACATTCATGGGTGTGGTAAGGCTCAGAGCAAGCCAGAAAGCTGAAGTGGCTTTCTGTAGAAGAACCGTACAAACTACATCTACATATAAATTAAGCTCAGCGTCACTAAAGAAAACAAAAGAACTAAAATATCCACTTGAAAGACGGCAAATATATCATGGTGCTAACATAACTCACTTACTGTCCCCAGTAACCTTTGATCCTCACTACATAACATTGCATTTTGGTATATTTCTCACAGTGCATTTTTATATTTCATCTGTTTCACCTTTACCATGGCATTTTGTATTTTATATTTTATACTTTTAAACCCTTAAGGAATGTACTCCCTGTAGAATGAAATTACACCCTGGACCATTGTTAAAATCTGCACTGAAATTGTAATTGTAAAGTGATAAAATCTGCTATATTGGGCAGTCCCTTGAATGAAAGTGAATATGAATGAAGAGTATGAATGACAAACTAAGTACCTCTGGCTGTTAATTGACAATAGCTTAGCCAGATGAATTTACCATTACAAAACTCTACGACCCATTTTAAGCTAATTGTGGCAAAGTGGGGCTCCCCGCATTAGCCACGGTGCTAGGTTCCCCACTTGCCTTTGGGCGCGCCCCCCCGACTTGTCTGCCATGTCTTATTGTTAATTAATTGTTGTTAATTAAGCAGGAGGCTGCCCATTCTTGTCCTGATGCCAGGGGGTGCTATCTGCAGCTCTGAACCTTTCCTACACCGCATCCCATGCCTTGCAGATGGCAATCACACCAGCTGCTAGTCGCACCAGCACACCGGGCTCCAGAATCCTCCTATCAGGACCCCGCTTTGATCCCTCTGCTCAGGTGGCCTACTCTGCCATTGTTTGGGCTCCTGAGCTCTCTTTAGCTATTTCCCCTCTCGGGCATGATCCCCACAGGACCTTCAGCCACACAGGCCCTGGCCTCACCTCCAAGGCCAGGCGGGACCTCAGGCCCTCTACTCTGGGTATCCCTCGTGGTGGGCCCTTGGCCCTTTTGACCTTCCTGGTCCTGGCCCCAGCATTGACCAGTTGAGGGAGTATTCACCTCCAGCCTCCCTCACTAGCCTCACATTCTCTCTCGGGTCCACCTTCCTAGATATGGGAGCTGGGGTACCTCACACCATGACTGATGCTCCAGGGTCTCACAGGGGACTCTCATTCCCCCCCTGGAGCAGCAGGTCATGGTGCTACTTAAGATCTTACTTTTGACCCACACTCAGCCTCCCAGCAGTGGAGGACTTACTGGGGTCAGGACTCACCCCTCTCTTGGGCTGAGCCCCCTTTACTTACCCTCTGGCCCAAACATCAGCCTCAGGCATCCAAAGACCTACCTGGGCCTATTCCCCTCACTTGGGGCTGCACACACCCCCTTCCACTCAGGGCTACTCATCTCTGCCCCCTTCCCTCGGGGCTACACATTGCCCCCTCACTTGGGACTACTCATCTCTGCCCCTTTCACTCGGGGCTCCACACCACCTCCTTGTTTAGGTCATCAGATCTCAGGCCACTCACTTGGGTCCTCATTTCCACCTCCCTTACTGGGGCTGCACCCTGCTCCCTCACTGAGGGCTACTCATCTCTGCCCCCCTCACTCGGGGCCATGGTGCTTCCCTCTCCAGTGGGCTCAGGTGGCTGTAGCCTTGCCTGGCTCCAACTACCTCTGGTGTCACGTAATCCACCCAAAGGTGAGGGCTAGAGTTAAGGTGCCCCTACCTGTCTTTCACTGGGGTGATCACTGGCCTAGCATTTCCTGGGGGCTGCCGCACCACTGAGAGCTCCACCAGGCCACCCACTCCCAGCAGGGTGCAGTTTTAGGTCATGACCAGGACCAGGAGCCTCCTAACCATCCCCTACAGCTTCTCCCTTTCCTCCAGGATGATATCAGCAGCCAGGCAACATTGCTGCATCCCCCCCAGCCAGCAGGGAACTGAGCTGTTTATATAGGCAGCTAGGGATCTAAAATGGCTGCCTCAAGCATCTGCTGGCTGCTTGGCTTTGATCTTAAAGTGGCAGGCACCCACAGTGCCCTGCCACACAGTTTTCCCTGCTGCTTCTCCACAACAGGTTCCCCCTGGAGCCTATGAGAGCCCTCAAGTGGCAAACACCCACAAAGGTGCTCTGCTACACCATCCCCCCTTAAAATGAGATCTGGGGGGGCTTCACTTGGCTGCCTTCCCTGCTGGGATCTGCCCCAGCCTACTGCAGCCCCTGCTATGTGGCAAGCACCCCAAAGGTGTTCTGCCACACTAATCAAACCAAGAAACTGATTCCTGGAACTAAGTACCCACGCTATTTACTATTCCTGTAACCCATGACAATACAGCCATTAAATCAATGTCAAGGGTGGAATCCAAAAACTTCAGGTACCAGCAGGCAGGAGACCCCTGTGACTAACAGCTGTCATGTACTACTCAAAACCCATGTAGGACAGCCACGTCCGGATTGGGCAGTCATGATGATGCTGTGGGATCACACAAGTGTGCCAGAAAGGGATAGAAGTCAGTGAAGTGTGACCTTCAGTGGTGCCCTCTCATCCAGCACCTGACCTACCAAGACAGAAGGACAAGCAGCCAACCCCTTCTTGAGAAGACATCACTTCGAGGAAGCTGACTATCGACAGCAGACTCCAGGGCCTCGGATAGGTAGATATCTCACAATCACTATAGCATCTACTATACACTATACTACATGGGTTTAAATGACATGGGTTTGAATGAGTGAGTGTACGTGTGCGTGTGCGCGCGCTAAGGTGACCAGTACCATTCATAACTCAAGTTTGCATTTATGATTCACATCCTATCTAATGAACTAGAATTTATGATGATCCTGAGAGTTGGTCCTTTATAGCCAACACAAAGAGTCAGAGGGAAGCAGGTAAGCACCACTTTCAGAAAAAGCCGAGTGATGGCAAAGTTACATTGTTACAATCTGTGCAGCTCCAGATGAAGCACACTTTCATGAACTGGGCCTGAGATTCACTCCACACTAAGTAAAACGTGTAGTCTGTTAAAATGTAACTTCTTTTTTGATCCTAAATGATATTTAGTCAAGTACTGTCATTCATTCTGTGAGTGTACATTTTATTACCTATTTTATTTTATATCTGTCAATCTAACTTGATGCTTATGAAAAAAACAAAGACAGACACGTTGAACTTACTGCAGGGGGAGACGAGCCAGCTGAGAAGGAAAATGCTGCACTGAGGGAGCGGAGGACACAAAGAGAGCTGCACTTCTAGAGCAGCTGCTCCCTGTGGCTAGAGTGGTCTCAGAGTGATGGCGGGAGATTGGCGTGAGGGCTGGAAGGGCTGAAAAAAGAAGTGGGAGAGCCAAGTCCCGAATCCTGGGACTTGGGGTGGGAGACTCTGAGCCCCAGAGAGCCAGGTGCAGACTGGGGAGAGAGCTCAGGAGAGGTCTGGTGAGCTGGGAGACACTGGCTCTGGTGGTTCTGCAAGAAGGAGAGTGGTGCAAGTGGCAGAAAGGCCTGACCAGAGATGAGTTGGCTGTGGGCAAGGCAGCTACACTTGGACTCAGGTCTGTTTAGTTTTTTTTTTCCTTTTTCTTACTACTTAGTTCTCGGTGGGAGACCAGAGGGGGATCAGCCCAAGTGACAGCCAGGTAGGCTAGATCTGACCCCCAGGAAAAAAGGAAAAGTACTTTCACCCATGAGCTGGGACAAATAGAGAGAAAGGGCTGGACACACGGCATGCGTGCGGTGTCCAGGAAAGGCCCCGAGTGAAGTCTACTGCACAGACTGAAGCCTCTAGTCAAGAGATGATGGCTATCAGACTTGAAGCAGCGAAAACCCAGACAGGTTCTTCTTTTATGTTAATTTTGAGAAGGGGGACCTCACCAAAGAAGGGAGTGGTGCCCTGCCCCTTTTGACCCGAGACAGTGTGATTTGGCTGGGCTGAAGGAAAGTCCTGGAATTCTTTAGTCCATTTTGTTGATTCATTCTGTTGAGATGCCCATGAGCCTATAGAAAGATAAAGAAAGAACAAAGACAAGGCGCCCATCAAGATCTCTCGGGAGCAAGGAGCAGCGGGGAGAGTTAGGACACAGGCACACAGGTGTCTTGCACACATGTGTGCCCCCTTACCGGACCCGGAGCAGAGGCGAGAGAAGCGAAGCAGCAGCGGGGGCAGCAGCAGCAGCTGATCCCCCTAAGGTAAGTGGGGCAGAGGGGCTGGCGCAGCTGAGCCGGATCCAGAGGGGAAGCCCCCTGGATCCCTCTTAGCTGAGCCGGTAGGGAGCCGCGCTCCTGAGCCGCGCAAACAGGCGCGGTCTGTAAGAGCGCACTGGCGTTTGCGCCGGAGGGTGAGCAGGAGGGGCCGAGAGACCGACTCTTGTCAGTGAGGGCCAGAGGACCCGAACTCAGCTAGGAACTCCTACGATGGTGTCGACACAGAGTGCTGCCAGGGCCCCTGCAGCAGACCGCAGGGGGGCTGGCATCCCCCAACCCCCTGGCCTGTGGGAGCTGCCCAGCAAGGCCTGGGGGGGCAGGGACTGGGGACCCCCACACCTGTCCTGCAGGCG
>NW_017728915.1:22995167-23061859 GCF_001723895.1 Crocodylus porosus | reverse complement strand
AAACTATGAAACTATCTAAGGGTGCAATCTGTGAAGTAATATCAGAGTCACACTAGAATGGGGTGTAGGGGAGGTTGGATCCCCAGAAGAAGTTCCTATCTGGACACTCACTTGATCTGTGGTAGAAGTCAGATACCTCCTGATTCAAAATATCATAAAACATCAAGATGTGGCAGGTGAGAGTCTGGTAATTCTGCGGTGAGTTGATGGCAAGTAAAAGTCTGACCTGGGCAGGCACCTGGACACCGAGTCCCTTGGCTTCAGCCGGTGCTGCCCTGACAATGCTAACCAAAATAAAGGGACGCTATTTCTTGTAGTGATGTACTGTGAACAAGAGAGACTTTCTGTATGATAAACCCAGATACAATTACTAGCTTGTTGCTCAGCTTGAACCCTGTAGCTATGCATAAATACGAATGAATGATAAGGAGATTGGAGAATTTAAATTAAGAGACATGTAAGTTTTGCTCATTGATCGTTTGCTCATTAAGTTAAGAAAATATAGTTTGCAAAAGAAAGGAAAGTTGATTCCAAAGGCCACATTTTGCTCTTGGTTACAGCCTTGAGTAGCCAATGGACATACTTTGGATTCATGGGGTATGCCTACATGTTCATTATTTAATTTACTACTTGTATAATCAAGTATTAAATAAATGTGCAGTGACCAAAGTTACTGCACAGTAGCACTGGCTCACACCTTTTTAGTGATGCTACTGTGCAGTAGCCTAATAATACTGCACAGTAGCATATTACTGTTACGTAGCACTGTTACATAGCACTGTTTGTGCTGTGACTTGCTACTGCGCAGTATTATTAGCCTACTGTGCTGTTAGGGTCTCATGTAGATGTGCCCATGGTGATCTTACAGGGATAAAAATTTGACCTCCTGCTTTGAGTTTGCCAGAATGGTAATCTAGAGTTTGACAGAAGGAAATGCCACACTGTGGTCAATATATGTGGGAATGGTGCATAGGGAGCAATGTGGATTTTATAGGTCAGATCCAAACTGTGAGAAATGCACATTTTTAACCTACAACAAGAACATATCCAGTACAATCATCAAACAGCAGGTGTAATGTATGCCTTGAGATTAGCTTGAAATAGGATATCCTATTGTATTATATCACGTTGGATCAAATCAGATCAGATTGTACTGAATGAGGATATAAATCTCCAGTGTTTGTACTGACTTTCACGTTCATTCTCACTGAAAAATTCAAAAGGCACCATGATAAGCTTGGTGATGGCTGTTTTCCATTCAGTGCAGGATATTATAATAAATGGGATGAACTTAGGGTGTTTGTGCCTTTTCCTGAAATATAGTTAAACTTTCACTATGGCAAAACAATCCAGACTACTCTGTCTAAAGACTCTGTACTCTGTATGTGTTCTACTAACTCAGGGGTGAAATTTTGCAAAGATCGCTGTTGACCCATCAGAGTACACATTCAAAGTAGCCAATAAGCTGTCCCTCTATTATTTATAGCACAATCATTCATAAATGTATTTAAGAAAAAAGGATGATATATTTTGTACATGTTCCTTAAAGGGATTCCATTTTAGCTTCAATTGTAATTTTTACCTTTTTCAGTAGAATTTATTGACACAATGCCTAGCACAAGCCCTAGTTTTTGCATCATCCTTTTGTCTGCAAGCATATTCACCAGCCGCTTAATTTGTCATAGCCCTGGAGGTATCAAAACTAATGAGCTTTGTTTGAATAGACTTTTTCCAGTTCATCTAGCACACTTTGGGGTAATCATTCAGTTTCTGTTTGCTTCTGATGTGAAGCATTGTGGGAAATATAAGAAAATAATGGTTAAAAAAAAGCAGCATAAATTGTTAACAGCCACAGTCTCTGCAAAGCCCTAAAGATGTTATATTTTTAATTTCACTATTTATTGAAGTATTGTGAGTACCTTAAGTACAATCATTATAATATAACATCAAAGGAGAATCTGATAAAATGCTATTTTTCAATTAGCGGCAAATTTAATACTTTGCTTTTTTAAGTAGTTCATAGCTAACAAATCTTTAAACAATCTAACCTTTCAGGATTTAGAACTGGACAAGATAATAACCATGAATATATAATAATGCACCAATGGTAAGGGTTTAAAAATCTATTACTGGGATTACATACAGGAATGCCTTTTATTGGTCAGACAATTGCATTTTCATTTTTATAAAGCATTTCCCTATACTTGTATTATACCACAGAGCGCATATTTGAGATACACAAAAATGGAATTTAGAAGTGTGCACTGCATAAGTAATTTCTGAAAGTGTCAAATGTTCTGTATGACACATGCTTTTAATCTCAAATACCTAGGTAGATTTGTCCCCCTTCCAAATTAGGACAACAATTGTGGTTTATGTTATTTTGTACCCATGCTCTAGAATAACTTATCTTTAACTTCTAGGTAGTTTCCAATTATAGAATAAGGAGTTTCAGTTGTTTCCTTCCCACCCCCTAAGTTAATGAAATAAAGACAGATTTCACAGAACCTTTGGTTAGTTTCATCTACAAACAAACTGGTAGGCCAAGTTCTAAATTTGATTGCTAAGCTGCTTGGTAAGTTAATATTTTTCAGCTGTATATAATAATGAACTCAAACTTATTGTGTGATACCATTGCAGCAGTAAAAGATAGCTTTGTCAAATCAGTGCAATTTACAGGTGGTTATTCCATATGGACTGTCCTGGGACCTCTTTGTGTGCTTGCTCAGTCAGCATTATGGGTTCATTCTTGAGAGGTTGAGTGATTTGAGCAAAATGATTTTGATGTGTGGAAGCCTGTATGACTTGTTTTTTGCTCTTTAAATCACCTAAATGTTATTTGGAGTGCATTTGTACTGCGCTGGCATATTGAGAGTTTGGATGAGAACTAGCTGAATATGACAGAAGAAAAACTGAAGCGTTGCTTGAAGACGTTTTGCCTAGGTAAGACTAAATCTGGGAGAAACAGTAGAATGGTGCAGGTGATGACTGCCTTGTCGACTGAGGGAATATGTTTGATTCTAGTCGTTCACATAGTTGTTTGCAGCTTGTGAGTCCTATTAGATTGATGAGTTTCTCTGAGTGCTTAAAGGGCACTGGCCTGCAGTTTGTGTCTTTTGTTGACAGAGTGTTGGCCCGCTCCAAGTTATTGAAGCTCTTTTAGATTGCAAATTTAACTACTTGTTGAACAACGCGTGGAAACTCCAGGCAGTTCATCCAACTAAAATTGCATCTCTCATGGTGCTCACTAACCCAGTGGCTCCAGTGAGTGCAATAGCTCACAATTTTTGTTTTTAGGTACAGTTTAAGAAGACAATTTTTGTTTATGAAACAGATTGTGGTTTGGTCCTTAAGTATTACCTAATCCAGGGGTGGCCAAATTGTGTCTCGAGTGCCACAACTGGCACAGCAGCCTCTTTGTGCAGCTGGGGGTGAGGGGGAGGAGGAGAAACAGGCAGCACAGTGGCAGATAGAGCAAAAAGCAGAAAACAGCACAGATTGGGCAGGGAGCAGAAGGCAGAACAGCAGATAAGGTGGGGAAAGGGTTATAGAGTAACACTTGCAGAGGGTGGGGGGCTAATTTGTGGCACACCTGCCAAAAAGGTTAGCCCCACTGTTCCTAATCACAGTGATTTTAAAGCCCAGTTTCCACCATGTAAAATTCTATGTACTGTTGGCTTGTTTGGAAAGAAGTTGAAGCAGTTGCATTAGTTTATGTGACTCAGTCTAATGTATTATTATTTTTACTGTAAATGTTCCTAGAGGAATAAATAGCTAATACTTTTTCATACCTCCATACTATAGAGATGATGTGCCTATATATTTATGACATCTTATCACATTCTGTCAGCTGTTTCCTATCTCTGTATGTCCTGAAGTGACAATGGACATCCTTGTGTTGTGTCACTCAGGGTGGAGTCACAGTATTAAATAATCTGGGTAATAATGATGGTTTAATTATACATTTCACTTTGCATAGCTTTTGGTGTTTAGAAGAAGCTGATCAAATGTGAAGAGTTACACTAGGGAAGAATTCAATCAGGTAATCTCTTTATTCCCAGATTAGATGGATTTTATTCTCTTGGTGTTTATATAAATCACCTTCACATAATTGTTGATGTGTAGGTCAAATATAGGTCTTTTCTATGACATAGAATTAAAAATATAATGCTATAACATGTATGAAGCTTGCAAAACATCAACATCCTATTTGTGGTTATAAATATTTAAAAATAGTAGTGTCCTGAAAAAAGAATGTGAAAATACTAAATGATATCGACCATTCCTTATCAATGACATTTTTAACATAGTTTGCATTTCTTTTCATAGTTTCTCTCAAAAATTACTTCAAGCATTTAGTTACTTAAAGTACCTTATTTCTTGTGGATTAGAACTGGGTCGACTTTTCTAATGATTTTATGCACACTCTTGCCAGCTCTTTAATGATATAGAGAGTGGAAACCTGCTTCCATTAAGACAACAGAATTGAGGGCCTTGAGCATGTTTCTTTAATCTTCCAGGTAAATTTGGTGAGAAGGAAATATTAGAGTGGTAGGGATTTTGTACCTGGCCTGGTTGAGTTGGCAAATATGTTTCAGAAATTATGGTAATCTTTCAGCACGTGGAAATTGGATCTGAAGCTATAAACTCTTTCACAAGAATGCAGGGAAAACACTATTAAGAGTTAAAAATAATGTACTTTGGTTTTAAGATTAGAGAATACTTGCTAGTTTAAAGATAGTTGTAAGAAGGCAGTTAAGCTCCTTTATGGAATGAGAAAGTGGAAAAAAAGGAACTTCCACCATAAATATGTGGTGGAATCACCTCCAGAAATACAAATATGCATATTCATGAAAGCCTTGTTGTTGTTAAAAGGAGTGTCCTGATTATTGTTTTGGACAGGGTTGTGTGCCTGTGAAACAGGCAAAAATTCAGAGAATCAGAGAAAGAAACTGGGGAAAAACCAGAGGAAAAAGGGACAGAAAAGCTGTGGACTTGGCTAGAAAAAGCCCTGGAAACTGGGCTTTAAGAAAAGCTGAGTGAGATTGAAAGAACAAAAAAGAGAACAAGTAAGTGAGCATTCTCAGTAAAATACATCTGTGAGCAAAGACTTTCTATACTCTTTGTGAATGAACAGGATTGTATCATGGAAATAGTGGTCATTTACTGTATTTCCTTTTTTGCTCTCTATCACTGGCTTCAAGCTAGTCTTCAGCTCTTTGGCCCATCACCTCTGGGCAATGTGGTCCTTTGGAATGGAATCCTGTAGACATTAATTGTTTTGTCCATTTTTAGGCACATAAGTCTGGAATATCTGAGTTTCCTGGAGTCTGATGCGACTTGCATTAGAGCATCTAAACATTCAAATGTGGTGCCAGCACAACAAAGAAGTAAAATCAAATTGATACGCCTACCTGAGGTGCATTGAAGTTTGCGTACCTTCCTGGTAGTGGGATAGAACTGATGAGAGCAATCCTTGTAAAAGCAGCCAGGCCCTGTATAACCTTGTGACCAGACACTGAGAACATACTTAGCCTCACCTCCGCTGTCAGCTAACATTTCAGAGAACCTCTGCAGAAGCTAGGTTAGAGCCTGAAGTTGATCTTAGGTCCTTATGTTAGAATCAGTGCCCTGTTTCTGTAATGAAAGCTAGTGCAGTCAGGGCAAGGAAACACTAGTTGCTTTTTCAACCTGCAGCTGAATGAAATTCTGTAAAGCTGACACATTGCCACAGCATTGTTGAGCTGGCAGAACCATGAAAGTATATAATGGATGTTGACTGACTATGGCAAGAATCGGCTTTAGGGAATCCTGTTTCAGCAGAATGCATCTTCCTACTTCCAATTGTTGACACCCTAGTTATTTGAAAGAATTGAAGATGAGAAATGTCAAAAGGGAGGGGCACTTTAGACCAACCACTTTCCTTAGCTGAAAATGAAATCAGATATTAACTCTTAAGCTAACATAAAATATGAAGCTTCTAATATTAAGAAAAGACAATAAATATTGTGGTATTAGAAAAGATTTCTTATATTAGAGTTTATGTTACCATACTCTTCCGATATCAAGGGACAAAAATAAAAATATTCTGCTTTATGGGGAACTTTCACTAGAAATCTTGGAGGTCTTACTTCATTCTAATATCCAGAGGTGAATGTGAAATTTGTTGCTAGAAAATTATGTATCATTGTGAAACTCGTATAAGATGCACTCAACAGTTAAATGGAATTTTTATCTCTAATCTTACAGAAGATTTATATAAATTACCTTATAAAAACATGGTAATGGAATGAAATAGTACAAAAAAGTAATAGCAAAATTGTCAGAAAGTATAAGGAAGGCTGGATACCATGTAAGATGTATCCTGAGTTTTGATTACTTTGCATGTATTTTCAAAAATTCAAACTTAAATTGTTAACATTGTATTACTCACTGCTTAGGCTATGATAAATTTATAAATTTAAACTATACTTTCCTCCCTAGCAATTTGTGTTAAAGTGAATAAAAATCCAGGGCTCAATAAAGCAGTTCAGTGTTGCATGTGTGTGCTACACATAAAGTACATGTAGTTCAAAATTGCAGAGTCTGTCAGCCTTTGTTTTCTTTTGTAGAGCAAAATAAGATGTATTTTTGCATATGTGAAGATCCCACATATTCTCAAAGGATGAGCTAAATAGCTATGACATATACTAGGTTTCTTCAGGAGAACATAAAGATATAGCTTGCTTATTTGTGGTGGCACAATATAAGGGAACTCATTTTGACAGCTACAAAAAATGGCTGCATGGTTCTCACCTAAGCACCCCACCATGGATGCCTAAAAATAGTGGATGTTCTTGGGACCAGGGACTCCCTCCTCTTTTTGGGCAGTTGTTGTTAAGTGGCTAGGATTATCACTGGGTCTGCGAGGCTTCATCTGACTTTCTGGGAGCATGGAGCTAGCCCAGGGGTGGGCAGTGTTTTCAGCTGGAAGGCCGCTTAATGACTTTTGGTGAGTTGTCGAGGGTTGCAAGGGTAGCCCTACCCTTTGATAGGTGCCCTTCCTTCCCCCTGCTTGACCCAGCCCCATAGTGCACAGCTCCTATGCTCCTGCTCAACTCCCTGGCTGCATGTGGTGGCAGCAAGCAGGGCTAGCCCCACCCAGCTCCATAGTGCTCCTGCCCAAGTCCTTGGCCACACTTGGTGGCCCCACAGCTGCAGCTCCTATAGATTCATAGATGTAGGGCCAGAAGCAACCAAAGTAGATCTTCAAGTCCGACCCCCTGTCCTGGGCAGGAGAGAATACTGGGCTCATATGATCCCAACTATCCAGCCTCTTCTTAAAGACCCCAGGGTAGGAGCCAGCACCACTTCCCTTGGAAATTGGTTCCAGATCCTAGCCGCCCTGACTGTGAAGTAGTGCCTCCTGATGTCTAGTCTGAACCTACTCTCAAACAGCTTATGGCCGTTATTCCTTGTTACTCCGGGAGGAACCCATGCTCCAAGTCCTCAGCCACACATGGTTACAGCATGTGGGGCTGGTCCCACAGTGCACAACTCCCATGCTCTTGCCTGAATCCGTGGCCACATGTAGTGGCAGTGCACAGCTACACTCCTGCTGTGTGTGGGGCCAGCCTTACCCGGCCCCATGGCACATGGCTCCCTGCACTCCCAGCGCCCTTTACCCCATCAGGAGTTCCTGGACTCTGGCCGAGTGGGGCCCTTACCTAAATTTCCACTCTTGCAGAGAGGGAGGGCTGGAAACAGCTTTGGGGTGACCAGGCAAATGCGGCTTCTTGTCTCTAGTGCCCCTGGCTAAGGGCTAGGGCCAAGCTGGGGTGGGGGGTTGGTTACTTAGCAAGCAGCACTGCACTTCCTGCATGGAGGCTCTAGCTTTCAGCGGGGCAGCCCAGGGCCAAGCCTTACTGAAGACTTATGGATGGGCCCCGTGGGCTGGATGGAATTACTGGTAGGTTGGATCCAGCCCATGGGCCATATTTTCCCGATCCCTGAGCTAGCCCATCCTTTATATGCAATGGCCAAGAAGAGTTCTCGACTTTCATTGCAGAGACAGCAAATGTTTGCCAGGATAAAAATGGCATTTGCCCTACCTCATGCAGAATTTTAGGAGTCACGCACAGGGAGCAAAGTGGCTTCTGCATAAGATTTTGGTCTCTATCCCATATTGCTTATGGCTGCATCATTCAGATTAACCCTGACTGCTTGCAACCCTGGGGTATGTAAGACTATAAGCATGGAACCTGGGCAGTGACCTTCCCTCATCATCTCTCTGTCCCCTACCAATAATGGACTTTTGCAGAGTTGCTACCTGGTGCACTGGGGATTTATTTACAGACATACTAAGGGGATTTGTACTTTCCTTTATATAGTTTAGAGGAGCACATGGAAACTTGAAGGAAAGTAATATTGCTCAGGCAACTGTCTTCACATCTTTCACTACAGTTGCATTTTAATCCACTGTGAAGTAGAAATTTATAAGGACCTACCTAAGCCAATTTTAATCTAGCTATCTTGGGTACCAAAAGTAACCCAGCGTAACTGCAATAATACATAACCTGGATCTCTGGTCAGTTTACATATCCTATGCTGAAGTCTATACTGCTACTGGTACTTGAGCTAATTAGGTCAAATTGGCTCCAATATGCTGCAGTAAAACCTCTACATTGCAGTGTAGACGTACCTTGATCACTCTGATGCGGGGAGGTACATGGGGAAGAAGGAGGCCCTACTTGCTGCTCTAGGAGCCTAGGGTATTTTAGTGCATATTGCATTTTGGTGCCCTTTAACTTGATTTGAGTTCTTGCCTGCATTCTGACAAACAGTGAGCAAGGTATGGGGCAGAGAGCCATTGGATGGGAATACAACTATGTATCAAGCATGAGGAATGTGTGGGAAAAGTTTGTGGTGTTGTTACTGGAGTGTCATGAGATCATCTGTTTGCATGGTAATAATGTAGACTGAAGGAGTGTCTGGGGGTAAAATCAGGTTCCATTGCACTCTTCTAAGTTTGTATTTGAAAATGTAGGGGAAGGATGAAGAAAGGTTGGAAATGGAGGTATTCTCAGGTGCTGGTTAAATGTATGTGGAATTATGGGTGAACTTTGTTAAAATTGTTGTAAATCTAAGTGTTTTATGAGAGCCAGGACAGAACATTGAGGCACGCTGCTGCAGATGGGGATGTGGGAAGCATCTTCGCCTATTACAGAAAAGACTAATTTAGAAGTGAAGGAGAACATCTTCATTAACTTGGGTCTGCTCTAGCAGTTGGGCTGTTGCAGCCCAGCTCCATCCACGGTGCTGTCTCAGGATGGAGAGAGCAAGAAGGGAGAGAAGGGACCTTGGACCAGTGATAGCCCAGCCTGTGCTCGAGTCGGGGTGGGTGGAATGGAGCCTCCCAAGGTGGGCTCCAAACCACCTGCCCCCACTCTAGCACAGGCTGAGCAAACATCAGTTTGACCTCCCTCCCCTCTCTTCTCCCCACCCCCCAATCTTGAGACAGCACTAGAGCTGGGAGGAGGAGTGGGGGCTAGAGGATGAGGCTGTGGAGACATAGCCTGTCTTGCTGGATTGGCTCCAAATTGGAGCTCGATCCCTCACTCTCCCTGACCCAACAGCTAATGTCTGTTGGGTTGGCAGGAAGGGTCTAATTCGTGACATATTCTGTGAAGCACCATGCGTTATACTGGGGAGCTGCACTTCTTTCTGTGCCTTTGTGTTGCAAAGAACTCAGGAAGACCACAACAGGCCAGAATGTTTTTCATATTGTGGATTTCTATTTGAAATCTCTAGGTTTATCTTGTGAATCATGTGTAGATGTTTGTATACCTAATCATGCTAATATTATGTGGCATCTCGCAGCACACTTAAAAGGATCTTATGGCACCCTGGCTGAGAATCGTTGATGTACTCGCTGCTTTTCAAGGCCTTTCAGAAGGTTGGTGCAGACCATGCATTTTCCCTTCACTAATTATCTTGTGTTGACTGTCCATCTGTCTGTCCTGGTTGCACTCTTTGTGCAATCCAGTTCTTTCTGGTATGAGATATTTTCTTGGGGGAATTCAAAAGGGATCCTTGGAATGTGTATTCTTTAGAAAATTCTGAATGCCATATAAGAAGTAATCTTGTTTCTTTTCCTTTTTTTTTTTTTTTTTTTTGCGGTAAATATTTTGTAATATGCTTATTTAATGTAAGTATGTTTCTAAGATACCGTGCGAAATGGGACCCAATTTTATTGGAGTAGCCTAAAGAACTTAATAAATCCTTTAAGCCAATTGTATAAAAATGCAAATTTAAGTCAAGCAATTAAAAACAGATAGAAATTAGAGATTTGGATTTTGCAGAGCAAGCTTTCCACAGCCACTGCCAGATTACTATGCAATTTATCTGGATTCTGTCAGTGATAGTCAGACTAGATTTTGATAAAGAGCAGCAAATCTGTCCCTCCATAGCCCCCATGACTTGCCGCAAATTTCATTCAAGTTGAAGTGTCTGTACAATCCCTTGAATAATTTGGAGTTAATCATTTGTACTTCACAGCCTCTGATAGGCCTTAGACTTGGGGGGTGGGAACAGATTTGGCTTTTTAATCGCCTTGTATATTGTACAGCTTGAGATAAATGACACAGACTGTCTGAAATCTACATTCTTGCTTCTGATGCAAAACTGTAATTAATTTTGTGCAGTGTTTCAGAATTGATCGTGGTCACTTGAATTTCTAATTTTTCATTCACTTCAAAGACCTTTTTTTAAAGAATGTGCTTAGAGTACGTGAATGCTCTCTGATGCTAGTGTACTAAATGACTATTTTACGCCTCTTTTTCAATAAGGTGAAACAGAGGTCAAGGCATATGGCTTGTGTTTATCTCTGTCTCAGCCTGCTTCAGGATATATTTTCTGACTTATAGGAAATACAATCAAAACTTATTAAATTATATCTAAATACTTAAACTACACAATATTCACTTCTGTGCCTTGTAGAAATCCAAGAGGCTTCTTTCAGGAATGCTTTTCAGTATAAAAAACAATTAGGCACAATTTAGACAATAATTACCCTAATTAACTACACTATAATGTTTGTATTCAAGATTATAGAAACATTGTATCAATTCACTACTGAAATAATAAGAAGTCTCCCTAATTTCTCTGTATTGATAGTAGTTGTATGTGCTTCTTTGTTTGGTATATTTCACTGTAAAAATATTTGTCAGTGAAAGATTGAACAATATGAATGAATTTGATTATGCCATTGTCAAAAACCCCATGCATCACAATTTCTTGTTTTTAATCACTACTGTAAACCTCACAGCCTGAGGGCATAGTTTTAATTTGGGTGCCTTACTAATGAAAAGAAAAAAATAATTGTTTTGCCAGGATTTAATAATAAGCAATAAAATCAGCCAACCAGATTTTACCTCTGCATTCAATCTCTTTTTTATTATAAAACATTTTTGTCCTTTTTTTAGATTACAGGCGTAGATACCGAACATTTTACTAATAAATATTTCAGTTTGCTTATGAAGGCTAATGCTGTCATCTGAATATGGAATTATATTTCTTTCATGCTTCATTATCATTTCATGGTAGTAATGACAGTGAGGCGATGGAATATTTACAGGCTTTTCAGAAGACATTTATCCAATACATTTCCCTGAAGGGCACCTAGGCTTAAAGATACATTATCCTTTTATAAAACACTGCCCAGAATCCCAATTTCTGAATCAACCAATCAGAACTTGTTTTGCAGCAGTTACTGGTAAAACCCTCAAGCCAGTCTCATATTAATCCTGTGAATCTGTTTGGGGGTGGGGGACAGTAAGAGTGTTCACTTCTGAAACACCAGGGTTGATTCTTGGAGTAAAAAATGTTATTTCTTCTGTATTGCTACAGTTTATCAAATTTATTCTTAAAACATTACCTTGAAATGGAAAAGAATGCAATGGTAGGGGTTGGGTCAAGTGTACACATGTATCTTGTATGTTATACTCATTATATTTAGACTCTTGCATCAATTTGCCTTTCCCCCTTGTCTACTCTTCAGATCTGTTCCTGAGGGTCTCTGGTCTTGTCCATAGGCAGGTAGCATGCACTATGCAGCCATTGTGATAACAGCTTCAGGTGTTCAGTCTTCTGGCTTTGCCAAAAGATCAGTAGATAAGTCTTTTCACTGTGAGTCTAGGTTCACTTCAGGTGCTCCCTGTTATTGGTGAGAGAGAAGTATTTCTTAGGGTGATATTTTTTATTAGACCAGCTATGTAGTCGAGATAAAGTTAGACAAGCTTTCGAATGCAAGACATTCTTCCTCAGAATCATTTTCATAAATCCCGCACACATCTATCTCAGGGCATTGTTTCCACAACACCAATTTTCAATGCTGCGGCTTCCGATGGCACAAGTGAAACGCTGCTTGTGCTTGCCCTGCTGTCTGTCTATCCAGTCTAATATCTGTGGTAGTCTTAAGATGCGTTTTTAATGGCAGCAAGCAGCTGAGTTCAGTAGCTGCTGTCATCATTCCTTTCTCTGTTGCGTGCAAATACTGTTTGCAAATTGCTGTGGAGTCCCAAACTCACATGAGACAGGAAGGTACCTGCATGATATAACATGAATTGAAAATGTAGCTGATATTGTACCTAAACTCATTTGACTGAGAGAGGGTTTTAAATAAAAATAATCAGCTTCTCCAATAAAATAATCTGTATATAAAATTGCCTAAACCTTGCAAACTAATTTTGAATTAAAAAAAGGCCCATATTCAGTTTTTACTTAGGCAGCAAACTCCTACTGACTTCAGTGGGAATTTGCAATAGTGAGGAGATGAGTGTTTAGCACATCTTGGAAACCACAGTGTCCAGAAGTTGCTTTTGCATTCATTCTGCTTGAATAAAGCAACCCATCTGCCCCTCAGTTGTGTGGAAGTTACTCCGTAGATTATGTGGCACAGATTGTTTGAGGTCTGTAATGGACCCATTTATAGTGGGAAGGACAGTGTAATGAAGATGCTACAGTTCTATTGGGTAAATACAATTTCCATTGGTTTCTTGTATAGCCATTCCTGCATTCAGGGCTTTGTAACATTTGGACACAACGGCACAAGGTGCTTATTAGACTAACAGAACCTCAGCCCTCAGCTTTTTTTTAGAACAAAAACATCGCTTTCTCCTCTCACTTGTATTTCATTAGTGTGGGCCAGTAGCATCCTAGAAAGCTGGTTTCCAAGCATTAATCTGAAAATATATCTGATAACAAACGTGACTGTGCATAACCAAACATAGACCCCTACTATTGCATACACAATTTTTCAGGGTTTTTTTGGAGTTTGTGGGTGGCACCAGGGCATAAGTTGTGGACAAGAAAGGATCCTGTTAGCCCATGACTTCCACTCACTGCAACTGCAGGATAGCCCATCTTCCATATCCAGAATGTTTAAAACTGATACTTAAAGAGAAGAGAAAACACTGCCTAAACCACAATGCATTCCACAATTAAAACTACTTCTGTTTTCTTTTATAGAATTTAACTGGATTTAATACCAACTAAGATCCAGTAATACTACACACACTGAACTCCTATAATAATGTTCAGCTCTAGGTCAGAAAATGCTTTACAGTGATTGGTACAAAGTAATGTGTTATTCAAAAGCATGTTCACTCAGTTCAGTAAAGAGCCATGCAGCAAGCATAAAAAAATTAAAACATTAACTGCTAAGATTCTTTGCAGTAAAAAGCCTGTTACAGACTGTGAAAAATATTGCTGCCTACCAGAGGGAGTAAACTACACTTGAACTCTATTGAGTGTGTTTGCAGTTTCTTTATACAGGTAGTTTGTTATGGACTATCTAGAGTCTTTGGGTGTTTAAAACTTTTTCCTTGGCTTAGGTTAACTCTGAATACTTCCCCACCCACTACAATGTGCACCCCAGCACTGTCAGAATTCTTAGGGGATGAAAAATGTTATAATTACATGGCACTAAACTTTACCAACACCATGCCAAAAATCCCATTATCTAAGCAAAATGCTAATAATTTATTCAGAGGGAAATGAGAAAACACTTCTTTCTTTTTTTTCCTTCCTAGAGAGACGAATACTAGACATTCCACTGCA
This sequence comes from Crocodylus porosus, assembly GCF_001723895.1. Taxonomy (NCBI): domain Eukaryota; kingdom Metazoa; phylum Chordata; order Crocodylia; family Crocodylidae; genus Crocodylus; species Crocodylus porosus. The sequence continues at coordinate 23,047,762 of NW_017728915.1, read as the reverse complement.
GTTAACCAAGCAAAGGGGGAAAAAAACATAAAGAAAACCCCCAAACTCCTGATAAATCCCAAGCAGCTGCATAAGACCCTTATTACTCAAGAGAATTTGAACTCATAACATTTGGGTTGAAACAAATACTTAAAGCTGCTCACCAATCAAGAATGAAACATTTCTACTGCGCAAAGCTTGCCTTAACAAAGAATAAATCTGTAAGCCATTAGCCTTTTTTTATTCTTGCTAAAGGAGTGCATCCCTGTGTGTAGTGGTTTAAGACAGACACAGCCCCTTGTAAAGTTATCATGGCTGGAATTTGATACAGTACTTGCTTTAAAATACACTTTGATCAGTGAGCATTAACCAAAGTGTCGACAAAAGGTCATTTGGCCTCAGGGAAGAAATAGAAAATTTTATGTACACAACACATTGCAGTGAGTACAGGGTCATTATAACTAGCAGAATAGCTGATTTTTTTTTTTTTCTTGGCTACTATGTGACTTTGAACTTGGTGTGGAAGCACAGATTGCTGAAGCAAAACTCCTCCCTCCAGTGATCACATGATCCCCTGTGAATTCTTGACAGGGCCTGTAAAGAGTCCCATCCCATAGTAAATATAATATTTTTGACATAGATCTTCAATTGCAAAAATGTTGATGACTGGTGCAAATGTATCGATTTGTTTTTTTCTCAATAGACCAAAGTGTTGTTTGTAGTTAAAGGAGGAGAAGAAAGCTAGTGAAACAGAGTTGAATCTACTTCTTAGAAGCCTGGGTTATCAAACTCATTAATCTACATGTCAAGAGGCTAGGAATGAATAATTGTGTGTAGAATTTATCTGCCAACATGATAGCTACTTTTCAGCTCTCTCTTCAGAGCTCTTTCATTGTGCTTGGCTTTATTATATGCTTTGTCTTTTCTATTTCTAGTCTGTTGGGGAGGTATAGAAATATGTACCTCAGCACTACAGAGGACAGTTGCTTTGAAACATGACACTGGTTAGTTCTCTGCATGCACATTTATTCTTAGTTAGGTGTTTAGACATTAGCCTAGCTTTTATTGTTTACTATCAATTTACAGTGTTAATTAATTTTCAACATTGTGGCTATTCTCTATCAAAAATTCACCTCAGAGTTGGCGTCTTTATATGTCATCTTTGACATGTGTGTGGAATATGAATGCTCCTTTATCAACTGTTGGTTTGGAAAGTAAAGCTTAAAATTGATGGGGATTCAAAGGCTTTATACATTATATTTCAAGACTATTAGTGCAACAGAGAAAAGTGTTTCTGCTATATGATATAGGGGAATTTTCCTCAGATTAAAAAAAAATGAAGGAAGAAGGAGGTGGAAAGGTATTTTATGAGAATATGAAACTAACTGGAGTTACAATATTACAGTGTTTAATTTTCTTTCTCAAAACGGGTGGCCCTGATTCTAGTCCTGCACTGTTGGTGGCAATGGATTTCTTTGTTCTACTCCCCCTGCTTTTTTCCCCCTTAAATCAAACACATCCTCCATGGGCTTGATCATTATGCAGTGTTTTCTGTAAAAAAACAAACAAGCAAAGGAAAAAACCCTATGTGCATGTTATGGTAGAACTTTTCTAGTTTAAAAGTATAATTTATGGGAGCCTCTTTTCTTACTCAGTGCAACCAGGCAGAATCTAAACTAATGTACCCCACAGTACTTTTTGGTGCAGTAGGAGCTGGGGCGGCTTGGTTAGCCTACGCCTGTGCATTCTTGGGGGCAAGTGCTGGGTGAGAAGAGTAATACACCTTGGACCAGGAAGCATAATTGCTACTGATCACCTTTCTTCCTATGTTCTAGAGCTCCTCGAGACACCCATCACATGACCTTGCTGAGCAGGATGATTTACTTGGGTGTTATATTTCCACTTCCTTTCCCAACAATCAAAATGACACTGACAGCGGCACTGCCCTTACACCATTCTTATTTGAAAGGTAAATATATTTAAAAGACCATGAAAATTGCTTGGATGTGATCGAATGCTTGATAAAACTAAAATCCGAAATGAGAAAGGAAAGGAGGTTCTCTGTATTCAAAGCGTATATGGTAACTGAGAACATGTTTGTAACAGAAGGAAAGTACTGCAAGTCTAAGTGGTTTCAACAATGTTGCCTTCATCCCAGGAGCATCTGAACCCAGCTTCTGCCTTGTCAGCCACATTTATGATGTGTTCATAATTAAATGTCCACGAAGCTCACAGCATGCTGACCACAGAGGGGCCATAAGCAGTAAAGATAAATGAGAGAGTGAGATGTAATATTGCTTCACTTGTGGGTTTAGTCTGATGTTAAAGATTGTCAGGGATAATTATTAATATGTGACCTGGTTGAGTCTTTATGTGAACAATCACAATTTTAATAAAGTGGTAAACTCTCCTCTCTTGGTGTACTCATTCTGTATCCAACATTTAATTCTAGGATTTCAGAACAAATTTTGGTTATTTTAAAATAATGATATGATAGCTCATTAATACAGCCATACACTGGAACAGAAGAGATATGAAAGTCTGGCAATGATAGCTAGCTAAATGATATTACAGCACCCATGTTTTTATTTATAGCTTAAACAACAGTGAAATTTGAAAGAGTATTTATTGTTCAAGATGTGGTGGGCATCAAATATAATTCATCAGCAATGCAAATGTCTGTTGTATCCCTGTTTAAACTAGGCTTGGCACTCTGCTAATATCCATAAAGAATGGCTGACTATATATGCTTCTGCATACTTTGCACACCTGGAACTCCCATAGACTATAGTCGAAGTGTTGGCTGTGCAAGGAATCTAGGTATGGCCTCTTGGCTTGCCTACATGCCAAAAAAAGGTCTACTTCATAGAACCAGAAAAATATCTATATATTTAGATACTAGTATATGTAGATGATTAAGACATAATTAACTTACGTTTTTTGCTTTTGCTTAAAGCTTTGGATTTCACTGACATGAAGTTGACCAAAAGATGAATTCTTGCTTGGAGAATGTACCCACAGTACTGTAAAATGAAGGTAGTTCATAATAAGGAAATTCTCTTGTATTGTGACTGGCACACTGTTAAAACTGCCCACTGAATATTTAAAATATCTTATCTCTTATTTATTTCAGATAATTGCAGTTGTACAAAGGGGAATATTTGTCCAGTTCAGTTGTATCATGAAATGACACTATACTGGGGCCAAATACTTCTTTAAAGTCTGGTGAGTATAGTAAAGTAACAAGTTGCCATCAGGGCTGTTACCACATTTTATGTATGGATATAAATTTGATACTATAATGACACCAAAGACTGAAATTGGTGGTTTTGGTTTTTGCTTGCCTCTGCACAGTTATGCAGACACACACTGCAGTACATCACAATACTGGGACATCAACACAGAACATTGAAATATGTATTAAAATTCATCAGCTTACTTTTCCTTCAAGATAAATTATTTAAAAAAAATTGCACATTTTCTATTCAGAAAGCAATTTTATATTGCATCTTGTGCAATTATGTTTCAAATACCCTATTCTCTAGCCTTTCATGTATAGAATCTTCCATTTACATTCCTGTGATTTGCAGATGTAGAGCCACTGCATGGTTGTAGTGAATGTTTTTACACCTGTGGCATGCATTTAAGGCCAGATTCAGAAACCCTTACACTCATTGCACATTTTGGTCCATGAATAGTCCCCCTGTGGGCAGCAGAGGAATTGTTCATGGTAGGATAAGGGGTGATTACTTGAAGTAAGGAAATAAAATTAAGCACTGTACAGAAAAGGATCAGTCCTGATCCCACTGACGAAGTTGATAGGATCACTTGTGGAGTAAGATACTACTCAGCACGAGTAAAGGAATAAAAATCCCCCATTACTTTTAGTTAAGAAAACAAAAACGAGTGGGATATTAATATGTCTACTTGTTCCATTAACTGAACTGGATGGTCTGTATGGAAAATGCCACTAAACCATTCTGTCTAGTACCTGTGGTTAGAGAAACAGTAACTGCTCTATACTGTTAAGTTTTTCAGTGGAAAGTTGCTTGATTATCTGCAGGATGAAGGATAATACTCTATCCCTAAGTCCAAGCACTTCTTCAACTCGCCAGTATGCAAAATACTAATGATACATATGTAAGTGATGTATATATCAAAATGGAATAGTAGTTTTATAGCAGAAATAATAGTAATTATATTAATTAGCATGATAAAAAATGTGCAAACAAATGTTTATTAAATGCAGTCATTTATCAAAAACAAATACTGTAGCATTAGATCTTTGGAAGATCAACCCAAGCATTTTGTCAGATTTTGCCTGTCAGGCTCACATGTCTTTTTAAGCCTAATTGACACTAATAGACTGAAAAGAACAGGAGCAAACTTAGAATATGAAACAAATATGGAGATCCAAATAATTGTTACCCAGTTATAAATACACTGATGTGCTCACACATAGAAGATTTAAACAAAGGAATATCATTTGGATAATGAAATGTCCTTTAAACTCATGTGCCTATGAAGAGGTAAAGAAAAGGAAGGTGATCTGTCAAATCAATAGTTGCGATGCTGACTTAATCACACATTTGACAAGACATGATTCTATGTCATTTTCTCATGATTCTACTGTAGTTCTGTCTGAACAGCCATTATTAATAAAAATAGCCTATGGCTTATGAAGTTCATTATCTCTTGGTAAACAAATACTCTTTAAAAAAATAAAATGTAGATTTGAAATGTAGATTTGGTTTTTAATGTACTTATAACAAGGAGCCTAAGGCTTCTGTTACTTTAAGGGAGAAACAGCAGCAGGAACATCCCCAGGTGGGGAAGGCTACCCATTATAGGCTGCAGAAGAGCAGGTCCCCAGGGATTTATTGATGAGTGCCTATGGCAGAGCAAGCTGCACCCCAGTAGTTCACTAAAGCAGAGCCTGGATGGGCAGCAGAGCACCTGTTGCAGTGCTGGCTGATCAATAATAGTACTGCAAGGCAGGGTCCAGCTTAGGAGACAAAGCAATGCTACAGTGGCTAGATCAGCAGCAGCAGGCTACCCTTGAGATCAGTAAGCAAATCTACTTAGGGAACACGTGTAGCCTGTCCAGGGGAGTCACCTAACTGGAGAGAGGTGGGGCCTGGGAGATGCATAAACCCAGGGCTTGAGCCCAGGCAGTCAACCCCCAGAGCCTGAAGGGGAAGGAGCTCCACAGTGAGGTGGCTGGCTGGCTGGCTGGCTGATTGAGCGAGATCCACTAAACTTGAGAACAGCATGTAAGGAACTGAAGCCTGCTGATGGATTGAGACCCAGAAGGAAGGAAGAGTTTAGGAAGCAGCCAGTGAGCTGAGAGTTTGCATTAGAGCCAGAGTGCCTATGTTTTCCTATTTGAGTTTTAACTGCTGGCTTGGGTTTGCGGTAACTGGGGAGGTGGAGGTCCCAGCTATGCCTAAGGGACATGTGACTGCCTTGAGCCCAGCCAGGGGTCAGGCTAAAATGGCAAGGGTAGCAGAGACAGGGCCAAGGGTCCTGTGCCCAAGCAGAGTGCAAACCACGATCAGGGACCCACAGCTTGGGAAGGGTGAAACAATTGCCCCAGAGGGGTGAGAACTATGGTCAGGGACCTGTAGCTTGTGAGGGGTAAACAAGTGCCCAGGGTGTAAGAAACAGGAAGGGTGAGATCAGCCCAGAATGGCAGAGACCAGGTGCCAGTGGACCAGCTGCCCAGAAAGATGAATTCTGGGGCTAGGGCCACAGAACAAGAGATGCAAGGGCCAGGGGCACAGAGGCACTGTTGACTAATGGCTGAAACTAAGAGAGCTGGACCCAGATCTGTGGGCCAGGGCTGGAGTCTTGCAGCTAGAGGAAAGGGAGTCTGAAGCCGGGAGAGCTGAAGCCTGTATAAGGGACAAAATGATATGCTAACACCTGCAAGGCATGGGCATGACTATCGGGGGGGTCAGAGGCTGTGATTAGCCTCATACAGGTGCTGTGGGGGACATGTATGAGTCAGGAGGGCCAACTTAGAGTGAGGACAGGATTGAGGACCAGTGAAGTCTGAGAGGGATTCACTGGTAGGATAGAGAGGAGCTTGCTTGGGCAGCTTCCCTTTCAACAATCAATGGAGAACATCTTGATGTTCTCCGTTGATGGTGTAGCAGGTAGGAGAGAAGGGAGGGAGGACCCTAAAGCTAGAGCTGAACAGGAGCCATGTAGTTGCCAGGGGGCGTCATGGCCACTCCTGGAGCACTGGACGTGTTACAGTATAGTACTCAATATAGCTATTTCCCAGTGAATGCTTCTCCTTGTAGAACTTCAGTGATAGTACTCCCATTAGTTCTGTTCACACTACACTTTTATCCTTGTCCACAAAGACAGAACTTCTAGACCATTGGCACTGGATTTGGACCCGGACCCTATACCTTTGTTCCAGGTGAGCATAACCCTCAGACTGACCACAACACCTGCCAGTTGATATAGAGAGATAACAAAGAAGCAACAATACAAACAGTCAAGCAATTCTATATGTACCAATCCTAGGGCTGTCATCAGAGTCAAAGTACATCTGGTCAGGATGCAGGCTCCATTCTGAGGCTCTCTCTCTTGGGTGTCAGCAGTTTGGAGGTTGGATGCTGAGGCCCACAGCTGCCTTCCAGTGGGGTGCATGAGACAGGCTGCTGGCATGCCCTTGATCCATGGTGGCCTCGGGGACCCTTCTCAGGGGATGGGGATGGGGACCTCTCTCAGGGATAGGGAGAGACAGGGAGGAAGAAGAGGGATGGATGCGACAGGACAAAGGGATGGACCCTTTGTTAATCTCATGTCTCTGCTTTTGTATTCTCCTTCCCTCCTTGATGACTCCTGATGACTCTTCATCTATGGCTATCTCTGGTTGGCTGTCTCTCTGTGGTCCACATAGCCTTCTCGGCCTTCTCCTATTTTGATCTGTTTCCACCAAACCAGGACTCAGCCCCCCTGCTGCTCTTGGGCCTTGTAGCTGGTGTCACTTATCTCATGTTATGGGAGAGTATGGTACATACTTCCTTGGTTCCCAGGCTCTGTGTCCTTCTTGTGTTAGATAACCTATCTGCCTTGAAGGCTGTGATCTCATGTGACTGAGACCTAAGCTTTTTAGAAATCAGTTAATTCCTGCTGTCCATACTGAATAATGCATATATATATATACCTATAAGTCAATTCCCAGAAAAACAGACTTTCAAATGCCATTTCCAAGCCAACATAGACCACACCCTTACTTGGGGAGTTCTGGGCTTATGTTACTCAAAACAGATCAGATAGTCTTAGTGGGTAATGGAGTACTCCAATATAAAACTTTGAGTCAATCATTGTCCATGTGAGGATTATGATAATTGTTTATAGACTGCATACAAACATTCAGATAATCTATTCCAAAACCAAACCATGTTAATCTTTTGAAACTTTGCACAGAAGAGAAGAGAATTCAGTTAGCAACTTCCACTCATGCTGCACTATCAAACTGTGTCAATACAAGAGCAAGTGGAACTGTTGATGAAAGGTGAGGCACCTCTTGAACTGCTGTGCAATCAACAGCTAAAGAAGTCCTTGGTGTCCCAACTCAACCAAATGTGGACAGGTTTGATGCAAATGACAACAATATTCAAGCACTCCTTGTGGCATCAAATTAAATTGAACAACCTTTCCTCTTTCATAGCTGTAGAATCCTTTAAAAATCAAAATCCTGAATGTGAAGGAAAGAGAAAAAGCCCAACTGAACCCACTGCAGCTGGATTCCCACCTGCCGTGCTGGAATGAGCGACACCAAGAAAACAAGGAACGCCACAGGAATCACATTTTATTCACAGCTGCTTGGTCCAGATCGGACCACCCCACAGCTGTGCAGGTATTTCAGGCCTGCCACTGAGACCATCCAGGGAGTAAGACAGGCTTGGAGAGACAGCTGAGAAGCAGGAGCACCGGGACACCAGGGGAGAGGCTCTGGAGGATGGGGAGCCGGCTGCATGCTAGTGTGGGAGTTTGGAGTAGCTCTGATGAGCCAGGAGATACTGGCATTGAGCTCACCACAGGAAAAGTGGGGGGAGCTGGTGGGAAGCCTTGCCAGGAGATGAGCTGGCTGCAGGAGAAGCAGCTGTGCTCAATTTAAGGTTTTTTTTCTTTTTTTTTCTTTCTCTCTCCACCATTTTTTTTTTTTTTTACTTTCTCTTCATTGGGGGTTAACTGGAAGACAGATGGCTAGGCTGGACCCCAACCTCTGGGACTTAAAAGAGTAAGGAACTGGCCATGGGCTAAGGGAAAAATAAAGGGACAGGCTGGACACTGTGCTTGAGTGTCTGGGCACCTTTAACCTGGCAGGGCCAAGAAAAGGCCCAGGTTTAGGGGGTTCAGACCTGGTTGGGAGATGCTGATCTGGGATGGAAGCACTCAGGGCTGAAGGGAGCCTCTACACCTTGGTAAGGCTAGCCCAGTCATGGTTCCTTTTTTTTTTCATTTTACCCATACAGGACAGGCCCTGCGAGTAAGGGAGAGACATCATTGCCCTCTAGGCCCAAGAGTGCAGCTGTGGATAAACTCCACCCATAAGCTGCTGGGTCCCAAAGCTTGGAGAGACTTACCTGAGTTCAGAGTAAAAATCCTGTATTCTTCTTTAGTTCTTCTGAACATTACAACCTTCTGCCAGGGGACTCTTTGGGCCCAATGGTCCATCTTACCAAGGGAAACGGGCTCAAGGTGACCATGAGCCTATAAGGCCAAAGAAAAAGAAAGGAGTCACCTGTCAAGTCACCTGTTGAGATCCAAGGGCATGACCATCCAAGGGTTGCAATATCTGGATAGCACAGGGTGTAGGGGAGGTTGGAGCCCCAGAAGAAGGACCAATCCTGGTGGTTCCTCAGCCAGCTGCAGTGAAATTAAACACCTTCCAATTTAAAATATCATCTAAAACCAAGATGTGGCAGGAAAGAATCAAGTATCTCCACAGTGAGGCTAAGGCAACTGTACTCCTGATCCATGGCCCATTCTGGTCAGGCACAGGGCTGCCAGGGCCCGCAGCCCTATCCTTTACTGTGTTGACACTGAAGAAAAGCTGTGGGAGATGGAGGACACTTGGTAGGGTGAATAATATTGTCAAGGAAGCTATCAACCACAAGCTCGTAACAGGTGGGGTACTGAGAAACAACCGATATGGCTTTGTCGAGGGGAGGTCATGCCTAACAAACCTGGTGTCTTTTTATGACCAGGTAACTAACTGGCTGGACATGGGACATGAGGTTGATGTCATCTGCCTAGACTTCAGCAAGGCCTTTTGCTACTGGCTTGGACCAGTCAACAGTGAGATGGGTTAGTAACTGGCTTAGAGTCGTAATTGATGGGATGGCCTCATCCTGGAGGTCTGTCTCCCATGGTGTTGCCAGGGATCAGTGCTTGGATCTGTACTTTTTAACATCTTTATCAATGATCTGGATGAGGGAGTGGAAAGCACAATGATTAAGTTTGCGGATGACACCAAGCTGTGAGGAAATGCAGGCATATCTGAGGACAGGGCAAGGATCTATGATGACATTGGCAAGCTGGTCCAATGGACTGAATGCAGTCAGATAAGGTTCAATAGGGATAAGTGCTGCGTCCTTCATCTGGGTAGCAAGAAACTTCATCATATCTACACAATGGGTGGTGGTTCACTGGCTGACACCGCATCTGAAAGGAACCTGGGGGTAACAATTGACCAGAGGATGAATATGAGCCAACAGTGTGATGAAGTCACCAACCAGGCAAATAGAACTCTGGTGTGCATCAGACGATGTGTTACCAATAGATCCAGAGAGGTGCTCTTCCCCCTCTACTTGGCATTGGTAAGACCATTGCTGGAGTACTGTGTCCAGTTCTGGGCACCACACTTCAAGAAGGATGTGGATATGCTCAAAAGGGTACAGAGAAGAGCCTACCCACATGATCAAGGTCCTGGGGGATAGGCCTATGAAAAGAGACTCTGGGAACTGGGTTTGTTCAGCCTGAGTAAGAGAAGACTGAGAGGTGACCTGATAGCCTCCTATAAGTATATCAGGGGCAAACACCAAGATCTTGGGGGGAAAATCTTCAGAAAGGCACCCCTTGGGAGGACGAGGTCCAATGGACACAAGCTAGTTTGGGAAAAATTTAGGCTGGACATAAGGAAAAATGTTTTTTCTGTAAAGGTATCTAGAATCTAGAACATACTCCCAGCAGAAGTGGTGCAGTTGCCATCCTTGGAGGTGTGGAAAAGAAGGCTGGACAGGAACCTCGTTGAGCTTGTTTGAACTCAATCACCTCCTGCCCATGGCAGAGGACCGGACTCAATGATCTTATAGGTCCCTTCTAGTCCTTCTATTCTTTGATGGCACCACCCTATTGACTGAGCACAGCATGATATTCGAAAGATGGAAAGAACATTTTGCAACCCTCCTCAATTGTGAGTGCAAATGATCAAATAGTAGACTCAACTGAGCAAAGACCAGTTTATATGGACTCAAAGATCCCCCAACTCCGGAGGAGACTAAGAATGTGCTTATGGAAATTGCAAATTGAAAGGCAGCTGGAGCTGACAAAATCACAGCTGAAGTGCTTAAATATGGTGGTCCTACACTTCAGAAAGCTTTGCTAGACCTGTTTACTTTCTGCTGGGAAAATGGTGCTCTACACCAGGATTTACAGATGACAAAGTCATAACAATCTTCAAGCACAAAGGAGACAGACATTACTGTGGCAACTATTGTAACTTTTTTCTCCTTTCCATTGCTGGTAAGACCCTTGGTAAGTTGTTGCTGAGAAACTTCCAGGTTATTTCAGATGATGTACTCCTTGAATCCCAGTGTGGTTTGTGTTCATCACTCAGCACTGCTGATGTGATATTTACCTTATGCCAGTTACAGGAGAAAGCTGCCAAATGACAAATGCCCTGTACATTGCATTTGTCAACTTTAGTAAGCCATTTGATTCTATTGGACACTCTGCTCTCTGGTGCCTTCTTACAAGGTTTGGCTGCCCAATCAAGTTAATTAACCTCATACAGTGCTTCCATGACAACACACAGGCCCATGTATCAGTGGGTACTAACTCATCTGATGCCTTTCCTGAAGGCCATGGGGTTAAACTGGGCTGTATGCTTGCCCCTAGTTTGTGCTTGCCCTACTATTACCGATGATGTCAGCATTAACAAAGAACTTTCACCACGCTTGAAGTCAGCTGCTGCAACTTTTGGTCACCTACAAAAAAAACTGTTGACAAGCTGGAAGTCAAAGTATATACAAAATGCCAAGTTTACAGAGCTTTTATGCTCCCTTTTGTCTTCTAAACTCATTAGAGACCTGCCCCTTTTATTGTTGCCGTATCAAAAAATGTAACTACTTGCAACAACACTATCTACACAGTACAATGGGTATTAAATGGTCTGACAAAATCACCAACAATGAAGTGCTATGACTGGCTGCCATGCCAAGTGTTGAACCCAAGCTAGCATGGAGGCAAGTTACCTGGGTCAGCCATGTCATATGTATGGGCAACAATCAACTGCCTAAGAGAGTTCTATACAGTGGATTTGAAAAAGGCAGTAGGAAGAGTGGCTGTCCCAAACTCTGCTACAAGGACTGCATTACTCAGCATATACAGATTGATAAGCTGGACCTAATGTCCTGGGAGGATATGGCCCATGATAGGTGAGCTTGGCACTCTGCCATGAAGGAAGCAGAATGAGCAACAGAACATCATCGTGCTACCTGGGCAGACAGTAGGAGAGAACATAGACACTAATATGCCCTGGCATGTCTCCTGATCCTTACATGTGGAAACTCATTTCCAGCATTAGTAGTAGTTATACTTGAATATGAGTGACAGTCATTCATTCTATAGACTGTGTACACACTTTGAAATAATCTAGGAGAATTCTTCCAGGTTTGTTCTCCTGGTAAAAAAATCTACCTAGGGTTGTATGTACTCGAGTTGAGTCCCTGAAGAGTGGTGAGCTTACAGTTCTGACACTATGCAGCCAGGGGGTGTATCTCAGCATGTGTTATAGGCTTCCTTAGTCTTCCTGGCAGCAGGTCTGATTGGCTGACCCAGACTGCCCATGGTCATCTTGTGTTTCCCTGCAGCACAATGTAGGGATTGCGAAGGGTGTGTGTTCTGTTTTCTGTTGGAGCAGCAGAGTCTAGCAAGGACACACTGGGTGTGTCTATGCATGCATTTGATCTGGGACTAGTTTACTTGGGCGTAAACACTCCCAGGAACGTGCCTACAGATGCAGCTCCTGCAATGGGCCATGGCTGCCACCAGGGAAACTCAAGGCTCTGGCTGCTGCTGCCAGTAGCCAGCAGCCATCTTTAAAAGGCAGCCCTGCTCCCTGGCTAGCTGCTTTTCTGTCCAGGAGCAGTGTGCAGGGACCAGCACATGGCAGCTCTCTTGCCACAGTCTCTGCCTCCCCATGCCATGGCTGCTTCAGCCCCTGCCCCTGGCACTGATGCCCAGTATACTCTGAACTCCTGCTGGCCATGGTTCTGGTCCTGCTGGCCACAATGGGCCCCTGCCTCCAAGACTCTGGGCGAGCTGCATACCCATCGGAGGGGTCCAGGGCACAGGGTGGAAGAGGCACTGGCTACCTCTCACACTCCCTACTGTAGCCTTCCTGGACAGCTGCCCATGGACCCCCCTGCCCCACCTCCAGCACCATTCTCCTTGCTCACTGTGGACAGCTCTCAGAAAAAAACTTTATTGCCTTCACAACAAACAGCTCCCTCTCCCTTCTTTCCCAGCAACAGAGCCTATTCTCCTCTCTCCCCAACACCAAAGCCCCTCCACCACCCACCACCAATAAAACACCCTCTTCCCCATGTGAAATATGTACAACAAGTGAAGTGCTGTGGTTGTGTTCATGCTGTCATGAGGTGAGGGTGCCTAGGAGGGTGAAGCCGGGGGCAGGCAGCCAGTACCTCAGCCTCTGGCTGTTCCCCCATGGATGTGAATGCTGTGGTGAGCCCAGTAGGTGGGGGCCTTGCCCAGAGGCAACAGTGACTGCATGTCCTTTTGTGTGGGTGTCTCCCTCTCTGGTAGCCAGTGGCCAGAGCCAGCAGGGCCAGTATGCAGTTGTGGCCCTGCTGCAGGTATCTCTGGCTTCATGCCTGTGTGGAACTGGGGCAAATGGCCAGCCTGGGTCCAGGTGGAAGGGCTGGGTGGCAGGTGGGTGGGTGGGGCTGAGGCAGGGGTCCTGGCAGGTGGTGGTGGCTCTGAACCTCCACCCAGGCCCATAGGAGGGGGTGGGGCAGCTTCTGTTGGGAGGTAGGCAGCTGCCAGGGAGCAGGTGGGCTATGGTCAGGGGCCTGGGAGTAAGCAGAATGAAGGTGACTGCCAGGGCCATGATGGTGTCCATCACCTGGCAGTCCTCCTCTGTGGCCTCCATTGCTCTGCTCTGGCCATGAGTGTGGCCTGCAGCCACAGGGCCTCCACATAGTCCCACTCCCAGGAATGTGCCCTGAATTCCCACTCTCCCTGGTCCTGTGCATCCTCGCAAGCCATGTCCTCTGTTTGCCACCTGGCTTAGCAGGTGATGTCCTCCCACCATGTCCAAGCATCTCCCAGCTGATCCAGGAGGAGGGTCCAGTCCTGGATCCTCCTTCTACAGAGTTGCTTTGCCCACAGAGCCCTGGGCATGGGTGGTGATGACCCTGAGACCACATCACTCGTCAGGCAGCAGGATGTGGTTTGTGGGTGCCCAGGCAGCCCACCCCTCCCCACTAAGGTGGAGCTGATGTTATTGGTGGTTGATGGTGACATGGCTGGCCATGTTTCTTGGCTGGGGCTGAGATCATGTGGCTCTTGGGACAGGCTGCCTGAGCTGTTGGTAGAGGCTGGGGGTGGGAAGCTCAGTGGGACAGACTGCTGGTGTCCTCAGGGGCCCTCCCCTGGTGACTTGTTACCATAGGTGTCAGGCTAGAGCGGGGGCTTGGGCAGGCTGTCCTTGCTGCAATACACAGCACAGCTGCAGCCTGGGTCTTGGGGTGTGTGCATATCAGTCAGCTGCTGCATAAAGGACGTGGACTTGCAGGTACTCCCTGACTGAGGTAGTGGTCGGTGATCGTAACCCACTTTGCCCACAAGGCCTTGATCTTCATGCAACACTGCCGCATATACTGGTTGTGTCCATGCTCCCACATCCAGCCTGACAGCCCCTCATAGACATGTAAGTTGGAGCACCCACCCTGTATGAACTGCCACTGCACCCCCCTTTGCCACAAGATTGCCAGTCTCCTCCATGGACCAGCTGGGGCCCCGGGTGGTGGCACGGGTGAAGATGCCATCAGGGCCTCCCTGCAGCTGTTGCTGGGCCTGAGTGCTCAGTGCAGGGGCACATCATGGAACTAGGAGCTGCAAGGTGAGGCGATGTCCCACAGCACCTTTAGGCTTCAGGCAAACTTCTGGGGTTAGCGGCAGGCCATTGGAGCTGGCCCCAGTGGCAGGCAGTGGCACCAGGGTGCAGGCAGGCTGCCACAGGTAGCCTATGGCCTGCGCAGGGGCAGCAGAGGCCAACAGTCACCCCAGGCTCCCTGCTTTTGTTCCTCAGGCCTCAAAATGCCTGCAGGCTTTTAAGGGTCTGGGGGCTGGGGTTGCCATAGAGCCAGTCCAGCCCTGGGGCAGGAGAGACTCCTTGCCCCAGGGCCCTGGGGCTGAGCTCAGGTTGGCCCCCTAGTGGCAGGGCTGACCAGGAGCAAATTTGCTCTGGTTTGGCATCTACACATGTGTTACTGCACAGTAACTGCTTACGACTGAATTTGTTACTTGCATTTGCAGGTATAAAATTTACTCATAAGTAGTGAAGTTTATTGTGCAGTAAGTATCTGCAAGTGTAGATGCGCATGCTTGCTGTGCAGTAAATTATGCTACTGCTCAGTAAAAAAGTGTCTTATGGAGATGCACCCACTGAATCCCTGGAAGGGAGGATGGGGGGCATGCTGGAGGGCTATGCTGTCTTCTGAGACAAGCCACAGCATGTACAGACATTTGCTTTCCAAAGAGAAACTCTCCCAGGAGTTATGGTTGCCCAGGTTATTTTTCCCCTGAAGTGGTCATTTTTATCATGAGAGAAAAAGCCTGAACATCTGTATACTCATGATTTCTACTGGAAGAGCAGCAACTGAATGTCTGTATCAGGCTATTGATTTTGAAGGGTACACACTGCGCATATATAAGTTGATAGCCATGAAGAGTGGGATGAAATGGAATGAACAGGTGCATCCTGCTCTCATTTAATTCATTTGAGAACAGACATGCCAGTTTTAGTGGGAGCAAGATTAAGTCCAGTATGACAGACAACTTCATGATCACATCTTAAAGACCGGACTGTCTCATACGAAGTGATGGAAACTTCTCCTCATCTTTATCTGGTTACTGGAAATTGTAATGTAGATTCCAACTCTGCACTTCAAGAGAGTTCAACTGAATAAGACTCTTCTAAACACTAAAACCTTGGATTTAATGAATAGCTACATCATAAGTATCAAAATTATTTTAATAGCTAGTAATAATACTGAACAAAAATGATAATTTGTACTTATATGGGACCTTGCAAATGAACATTTTATAAAGTGCTTTGCAAACAATTTAGCTGAAAAGTACTTTTGTAAGGCAACATACCTGTAGTATTTCCTGCTGTATTTTGTCTGTCTTTTGTCTAACATGTAACTTTCAGTCTTGAAAACAGCAATGCTGAATTCAAACAAACACTCAGTATGAAATTATGACAAGTAGTTATACTCTGTTGATGACTACCTGATGATTGGTGAAGTAAAGTCATTGGGATCCATTGCTCAAATAAAAAAATCTATTTGAAGAGCTGGACAATGAAGTGGATTATGGACAAGGAGATGGTGCAAAACTTTCACTTTTTTGACCAAACAAATGATACATTGAAAGCTTGGTAAGAAAATGGAATCTTACTAACAGTTTTTTACACAAATATAGTTAATTTGCTTAGACAAACTAAAGAATAACAGTATGAATGTTAAACTGCAGTCTTTAGTTATAGAGATTTGACTATGCAGTTAATGTGACACAGATTTTACATTATTTTATCACACTGACAATTTTATACTAGATATTCAGAATTCATTATAATAATAGAACATTGTTCATATGACAAATTTGCATATGTGTTACATAATGAAATATGATAATATACTTTGCAAGGCTGCAATATAATAAAAATGTTCAAATTTGTGGTGTAAGTGTAATGAAATAATTAAATGAAATCATTGTAGATTATACATTTTCTTTCCAACAACAATTATGTGCAATAAGCAAAAAGCACTAGAGGAGAGCTTTCAAAGGTGACCTAGGAGTCTGAGCCTTATTGACTGGTGTAACATGGTGGTGCATTGTTACCTGCAACGGGGTTTAGGCTTAGGCACTTACAGCCTAAGCTTCATTGACTTTTAGTGAGAGTTGGGCTTTTTAAGAGCCAAAGACACTTATGAAAATAGGAGTTGGCTTTTATATTACTTAGGTAGTTTTGAAAATGTTACTCAAAATGATTATGGATTCATGATGATTCTCCCTATATATGATCTAGGGCCCATGGAGGTGAGGTGCTAGTCGTATTGAAATTGCAGAATACAACTCCCATGTTGTTTGCTATGGCCAGTTTCACCCAAGTAGGGTGCCCAAGTCAGCCTTTAATTTTAAGCTAGAGCAGTTGGTGACAAATGCACATGTAAAAAAAAGGAAGCTTGTTAAAAACCCAAATTATACCCACATGATCTGGCACATTCTGGACTTTGCTGAGCCCCACTAGTCTACTTTAGCAATCTCTCCTGCATACAATAGTTAGATGATACTATATTTTTCCCTTTAAAGTCTTTTACATAAAGATGGGCTGGGAATCCTGGCCAG
Source organism: Crocodylus porosus (assembly GCF_001723895.1). Taxonomy (NCBI): domain Eukaryota; kingdom Metazoa; phylum Chordata; order Crocodylia; family Crocodylidae; genus Crocodylus; species Crocodylus porosus. Next base: position 23,030,878 of record NW_017728915.1, on the reverse strand, counting down.
CAGGAACATAACTGTAACCAGCTGGACAGCTGCCTCAGGAAGGTTCTTGTGGGCAAAAAATAACTGGAAACATGGAGGGAAGTTTGAACCCTGTTTTGAGATGCGTGTTACTGGTTAGGTTACCTATCTGCTCTGGTATTCTCATATTCTCTCTCTCCTTCTAGTGATTTGGCCTCATCTCCCAGGAGCACTTGGCATTCTGAAGCTGTAGGACCTGGATGCTCTGCATTACAGTATAGCTGTAGTCCCAGTGGCCAAAAAACCCTAAATGGCTATATACATGAAATAGAGGAAGACCTCTTACAGGCTATTTGTCCTTGAGTTGTGCCAGAGTGGTAATATGGCTCAGCATCCTGTTTATGATTCTGTCTTCCCCACCATGGTTCAAAAGCCAGTGCTAATGGCACTGGATTTCAAGCTTGTAATTAATCACAGTGGCACATCTGCCTGCGCAGTTTATGTGACTAAATATATTCTGGCTCAATTTGAGCTGGAGTAAGCCAATCAGACATCACTGTCTCCACGTGTGTTTAAGCACAGTAATTTAATGTGCTGCTAGATACCACTTGTATCTGACAGGACTATCCAGCAGCACATTAAGTTAGTCTACTGTGCCCTAATTGCCATGCATATGTAGATGGTGATGCTTTACTGTGCAGGATTTTAGTTTGCTGCGCAGTAAAGTATTTTGTGTAGACGCGCCCATTTAATCCAAATGAAGTTCATGTTCTACCTAATTTGAAATGCACTTTGTATTTGTGACAGAGGAAATGTCAGCAGGAATCTTCTGGCTAAAAAGTGGTGTGGCTAAAGCAACTAGTCCATTTTGTGAAGATTTTTTTTTCAAAAAACTTGTATTTTTACTATGTTGTTACAGAACTGTTCAGAAAGCAAGCCAAAAAGATATATTTTAATGAAAAATGTTTTGAGGTAAAGATACATTTTCCATTAAAAAACCAAGAAAATCAAAAAGTGAAAGTTCCAACCCTTTCCAGTAGTACAGAAAGTGAGTTGGGTTGGGTGTAGCATCTTCTGTAGCATTATGTGGTCTTTGTGGCAGTGGCTGTTGCCAAAATTTTGATGCCAGGCCTAGGTGCTGTACCTGATTTTGGAAAAAACGAATGTTTTAGCAGAGAATGTTCCTATGAAGGAGACACTCTTTATCTGTCCTATTTTAAGTTCATACTGGTGATGTGATAGACATTGACTCAGGAGGTGTAATTGTGTTCTTGCTTTGTTCCTGTGACATAACAGAAGCAGATGTTGTGAAATCATGTTGAATCTAACTTTTCTCTCTCTGTACAAGCTCTCTTATGTCCCTATTCATCAAATAAGCCTGGTAGAGAACTCTTCTGAAGCTAGTATTTGATTAATAAACTGTCATGCCTAGTTCAGCCTCTTCCCAATTTATGCATTTGAACTGAACAAAATCCAAGTGGCACTGAAAATCACAGCTCTCAGAAAAAGACCCCCCGCTCACCTTTTCAATGGGTGATGTTGAAGAGAGCTTTGGGGAGAGCTCACTGATGTTGTAGACACAAAAGATATCTTTGTTCACGTAGAGACATGCAGAACTAAGGCTAAAGCAGTACTAGTACTGCCAGAACAAGCCAAGGGAGTTTTTCTATTTTGACTATTGGGAAATCAACACTTTAAGCTACCCTTGTCCCTTTCACTAAGGGTTATTTTCGCCTCATGCCACCTAGTAGTACAGATTTCACAGCAAATGTTCACAGTCCAGCATATCATGTGATGACATTAAGAACATAATTTCCATGATTATAGAATCCTCCTTCCTTCTACTGCCCTAGATTTTTGTAAACTGGCTTAAGATTATGTGAACAGTAAGTTTTGAAAAATATATGGCTGAGCCTATTAGCCAACTCCTTTTTTTAAATAAAAATAGCTAAGACTGAAAGTTCTTCAGTAAAAAAATTAACTTTAAGTGGCTGCATTTGAATGACTATCTTCTAATGGACCAGTTGGCTGAGAATATCAAAGGCTACTTTCTTGTTGACCTAAATGTGGCCTGAAAGAGGTTTCATTTTTTAATACTAGTTTGTATTAGCTATGTGGCAGAGTTGTGTGACGCCATTAAAGCCTTATTTAACAATGCTTAAACATCATGGTGGTAGGGCTACTGACACACCCTTAAATGCATGGGACAATGTCTAGCCTGAGATTATTTACTTTAATATCTCTGAATTGTCACAAGTGATCTAATGATCTAGCAAGGTATTTTTACATTTGTGCATCTAAGGAAGCCTATGCTAGAGACAATGAGATGTATGAAATTAATATCCTGTTAACTTGGAGTATTTCTTTAAGACTGCAAGTGATTTGCACACTATGGCCTTGTCCATGCATACAGGCACATGCAGTTTGTGGCACGGCAAACCTCTTTGTCGTGCCACAAACCATGTTCAGGAGACATTAAAACACACCATACACTGCGATTTTGTCACCGTGAAATCCTAGTAGAAAAAAAAGCTCTGGGGAAAAAAAGCCACATGGTGCACATGACAAGAACATGCGCCAGGACTCAGTCCTTCAGGGGGATGCTCTGGCTGTTGGCCAGAGCGTCTCCATTCATGAAGTTGTGCTCTGGCTCCTCCAGTGCTCCATGAGCAGGCAGGAGCCGGGCAAGGGCAGTTTGCCTAAAACAGGATAATTTTTTCCCTCACCAAAGCTAATGGGTAGTGCACCACAGCAGGAAGGAGTGGCACAAATTTGTGCTGCTATTATTATTGCTGCTGCAAGTGCATGCCCGTGCACACCTGGATGTAGCCTGTACGTCCAGGATGCATTTGATGGATGCATGGTGTGATTCATTTCCTATTTGAAATCCTTGCAAGTTTTGTCATTGATTTCAGAACAGAAATAGACCAAAAGAAGATTTAGTATCCAAATACTTCAATATATCAATATAGCCTAAGATACCCCAATTTATAAAGCCTGGCTCTGTGGTTCTGACTTGAACTAAATTACTCAAAGGGCATTTGATCTTTAGAATTTTTTTGTATTTGTTTTGATCCTATCTTGGGGTTTTGCCCCTTTTAAGGTGAAATTTAGCTTTGCTACGAAAGGTTTATAATTAGCAAACTCAAGCATGCTTTGTAATAGGAAATAAACACATGCTTAGAAAACAAAGTTAGTTGTTAGTTTTGTCATTGCTGGACTGGTGATCAATTGTATGAACTTTATAGCACAAACTTTATAGTATGGCTATATGGGGATGGGTGCTTCGGAGTCAGAAATGGTGCCACTTAGAGACTTAAACACAAGTTTAGACTTGGTTTTTCAAGCAGCGCTATCCTCAAAGATTACACTTCAGGCAGCATTTTCAGGCATGTCAGCATTCCTTACAAAATACAGGGACAGGCATTATTTCATAGAGGTGGCACAAAGTAGTATAATAAAATGGATTTATTTCATCCTAATTTATCTAAAATGTGCATAGACAGAACTGAGGTAAAATCTGTATGATGAAATATCTTGTTTACAATAATTTATTGACCAAAATGTAAGCACTGCAGGGGTGGGGAGGTGGGGGGGAGGGAGTGACATCTTTGGAATACAAGGAAGAACAGGTGGTCCAGATATTTAAGGACCTTGTCGGAAATTGCTATGGTGATGCAATGCAAACGGTGTCAGTCAACTGGTAAGCAGTTTTTATTTTCAAGTATCCAAAACTAAATACCTGCTTTAGACAGAGATTTAGCATGTAAGCGCTGTCTGGAGGCTGTCTTCAGTGGCTTTTGGTTCTATTCCTGGATGTGCAACTGATTTGAATTTTGTCCTAATCACTTAAGGCATAATCTTTTGACAGCTGAAGTCAATTTGCCTGACTCAGTGTAGGATTAAATCTTTGGTATTAGATTGTGTCATCATGCACAGGCCTGAGGGCTGCATAGAGGTGGGTGTCAGTGAGACACTGTCTCTCTACAGTTCATCTTTTCTGCTGATTTGGAATATGATCAGTCTTTACAAGAGGCAGCACCCCATGCTCACACTCTGCTAGCTTTGTCTGCTCATTGTCCTTATGCCCAATTGAATACTTAGTATATGGGATCTGCGTACATGTCCATACATCCTTATATGTATGAAACTACAGTCCATATTGGAGAGTGGAATTGACCTAATTTCCTTACGTAGCTTCTTGGAAGACACCACAAATTAGCCTCTGAGGTTGTCCATCTTTTTACATAACAAGATGGTGCTTCGAGAACATTCTGATCTTTCAGTTGCCATCAGATAAACTCTGCTTGGATATGAGTTCATGGTGCCATAGACCAGGTGCGGGCAATTATCTCGGGCAGAGGGCTGCTTATTGAGTTTTGAAGGGCCACATGACAGGCAGCCGGGCAGATGTATATTAATTTTTCAAATGTTTTTAGGGGCCCTGAGATAAACTCTGCTTGGATATGAGTTCATGGTGCCATAGACCAGGTGCGGGCAATTATTTCGGGCAGAGGGCTGCTTATTGAGTTTTGAAGGGCCACATGACAGGCAGCCGGGCAGATGTATATTAATTTTTCAAATGTTTTTAGGGGCCCTGTGGGCTGGATAGAATGGCCTGGCAGGCCGCATTTTGCCCACCCCTGCCATAGATTTTCTTTGCCTGTTGTATACAGAGACCTTTTTGAATGCCTGTTCTGTAATGAAATAGAAGCAATTCAGGGCTTGACTTTAAAAAACCAACAACAAGTACAGCAGTAGTAAACCGTAGAAAATATTTGTATAAGAATTTTAATATGTACATTATGAGTTATTGATACCTGTTATGTGAAAGATTTTACTTCTCCACCACCTTGAAAGCACAGAGACTTTCTTTGGTCCTTTAAGGGTTTATCCCTGCTACTGGCCTGGTAGGGGGGACGGCAGAAGGGTCTAGTACTTGAGCTGAAGAGACTCAGGAAAGCCAAGGACCCCCATGTACCTGGGAAATGTAAATAGGTCCTGGCAAACCCAGATCAGCAGGTTAGATTCATTACTCCTGCCATGCAGCTAAATAGCAAGCTTTTTGAAATTGTGTATATTTTTTGTGACATTTTGTGTAAGTAAGTATTTTTAAAATAAATTATTATACTGTGCATTGATCAGATTTGGAGTCTGTTGTACTGCCAGGTAAAAATGTTATGAGTTTTCACTGGTTGTTTGTTATTTAAGTTTTGCTACCTGTAGTGCTGACAGACTCAATTTATTAAACAAAGATTGAAGAAACATAATAGAGGAATTATTAATATAACATTATGCCTGTGTGACATATCTTTAAAATCCAAAGTTTAGTGACTGGGACCTCATTCTTTCTACTGAAAGTAACATTTGACTATTGACTTTTTATATTTGAGAGTATTGGGGATGCTTTTGAAATTCCAACTTCTGCTTTTGTATACTAATGAAAAGCTTCAAGGATCATAGAAGCAAGCGTAACTGTTTCTATCTCATGGAGGTAGCAGTGGATCTAGGCCTGCACGGCTTTGACATTGTCATCAGAAAGCTCTTAGTAAGGGGTGTCATCAGCCTCTGGAGGGCTTATGGATCTAAACTCCCTTGAATTGGGCTTGATTGCATTAAAGGGGAATTACATGACACTGGCTTTAGATGACTGGTTTATCTACTTACAGTGTTACTTCAGCAGTCATGCTTCCTTTACAGCTTGTTATTTAAAGACCACAGAGATCAACCTGTGTCAACTCATGTGTCACAGTGTAAATGAGATCAAATAAGCATCTGAACAATGGAGAAAAAAAATTCCCTGTGATTTGGCAAGTGGATCACTGGATTGGTAAATTCTGGTGAACCAAACCTCTTAGAGCTCATAAGCATTTGATAATACTGACTGGCTTGTTGACTCCATGAATATAGCTCATTAGGCTTACAACTGAGCTACATAAGCAATGCAAAACATCAGAGTTTTAGGCCCAGGGGAATAAAAAAAAATCTCAAAGAACTGTTGAGATAAAAAGTAATACTGGGATCATCTACATGTGCATTAAGGCATCTTTTCTAATGCACATTACATTTACTACCTCCAATGTGAGGTACTAAATTAATGTGCATTAGGCTGTGCTAATGTGCAGTAGCACATCTGCACACTTTTTTAGTGATGCTTAATGCACAGTAGACTATTTTACTGCACACTAGCACAATGTCACATTTTTATGTGATGCTTTAATGTGCAGTAAAATAGTCTGCTGCACATTAAAGTATATGGGTAGGTGCATCCAGCAGGAATTAATTTAATAGGAATCTGTGCTGTGTACATGACGTGAACTGAGGGCTAGAAAAAGGGTGAGTATTGAAGGGTCACTAAAACACTTAAAATACCACATTTAAAATCAAATTTAAAGAAGGGATGAGAAGCTTGGGTTAATCGCTAAAGACTTCTATGGATGCTTTCACAGTTTATGCTGGCACCTTTTTGTACAAATGGAATCTTAGACCTGAGGGCAGCTGCATGTACAGGCATTATGGACGTAAATACCTATTTGCCCACAACCAAAAATGTGTCTGCCTATATTGTAAGTATACTTTTGGGGTTCCTAACATGGAGTTTCAGTAAAGGTTTGTGAACTGGTTTGTTCAGTCTGAGCCATTTCTGCTATATTGTTGTGGAAATCTCACGAGAATGAAAACTACAGATGGGTCTAAACAAAAATCATGGACAATATACCCACCAAAAACAGAGGAAGGAAGTTTGTAATCAGAATATGAATCCAAACGTAAATGTCCTTGTAACAATTCCAGGAACAACTGTGCATCTCAAAATCCTTAAACTGTGAAGAAGAGGAACACTCAATACCATCCTGATCATAGATGGTTTATCTCTCTAAACAAATAGTTTAACTTTAAATGTGTGTTGTAGCTAGCATGCCATATTTTCTTTCTGCACAGTGTGGTGTCCCTGCAAGCACAAATTGTCATATTATGCAGCTTGTAGCTTCTGATGAAGGAAGCAGAAACAAGTATCTTTTTACTTCTGAAAGTACAAATGACTACATTAGTTTCTTTTCCTGTGTACTTTCTCCTCCTCTAAGTCAGTCCTTCCTTGCACCTAGCCAGGCTGTTGGGTGTGAACAAGGATTCCTCGTTACTGAATCTGCCTAGCTACTTGTGATGACGGTGCCATAAGCAAGGAGACTTTCCTCTGCTGCTCTCAATGCCCGCCTCTGCAGTAGTTCTACTACCCAGCCAGCCAGGTTGGCATGGGTGCCCACACGCATGAGAAAGAAGACACATCAGGGGCCCGAGGAAAAGGATGGGCTGGGGGGAGGCTAGAAGAACACAAAGGGAAAATATTTGGGGAGGTCCTGCCCCTGCTTGTAGTTTCATTCTGCTTCTGCTCAGAACCTCTGTTCCCTGGTGCGCTTTACAGGTCATCCTCCAACACTAGTTTCAATCAGCCACATGTAAAGAAACAGCTCTGCCACAGCAGGGGGGCCATGCCAATGTCAAAGGTTTTCTAATTTCATTCTCAGAGGCTGATGGGTCTTTAAGGAAATGTGGGTTCAGTCTCATTGGCTATCAATTAGCTGTGCAGCCCTAGCTGGGGATGACATGTAGTGCACCAGGTGGGGAGGGGTCAGGTGGTTACTCTGAAGTACTGGAAGAGCTTATTTGGAAGACTGAGCTGGAAAGGTTAGGGTTTCTTCTAGTGATTGGAAAGAGTCTTGGTAGATGAGTTGGAGGAATCCATGGAAAACAGCTTGTGGCGAGCCAGACTGATAATAGGACTCTAGGGAGAAATTCTATAAGGGCAGCACTGTGCGAGGAAGGGGGAGTGGGAACGGGAATTTTGGAAAGATAGAGGAGTCTTTTTTTGTTTGTTTGGTTTTGTTTCCTTTGGGAATAGTGTTTTAGTTTATCTCTGATTTTTTCTGTAGGTGCTGAGATGGTTCTCTGAAAGCCACCTGGAAGGAAGATTGGCTGAAGATGAAGAGTGCTGATGAGTATTAAACTCCAGAAGATGGACCTGAGAAGAAGAGCTGTGTCTAGCCAAGGGCTGGAGCAGATGATCCTTTGCTTTGGACCCTGTTGCTGACCCTAGAAAAATCTGAAGGGAAACAGAGGGAGGGTGAGTAGTGCTCCCACGGGCCCTGCAACAGTAACCTGGAGGGTGATCTCAGTAGCCTAGCTGCTCATCAGTGGGTGTATAAATCATCTGTGTCTGTCTGTCTGTTCAAATCATGTTATCTCAAATACAGAAAGATTTGGACTGAGCTTGTTGCTGGGTTTTTAATCTTGGGAGACTTGACTGTCTGCTCTTCCAAGTGGGAGGGAAATCTGTGATGGTTACAACTTGTAAAATGTTCGAGAAATGCTGATGTTACGGCTTTTCTTAAATTTCTGGAGGTTTCTGAGAGGCCAGGAGGAGAGCCAGCAAAAATGTAGCACTGTCAGAATCACAAAGGGTGGAAAATTTTAGTGAAGGTTTAGGAGGCAGTGCATTGGCTTTGGTGCATAGCTATGGTTCCCAGAGAAGACTTGAGATTTTTATGTGTTTTATGGACCAAGCCACTTGCTAGGCTTTGCACCTTCCTAGAACTCTTTGCAGTGAATGGGCAGGTCTCTATGTGCAGGCATATGCAGTCTGTGGTGACACAGACCTCTTTGTGGTGCCACAAACTGCACATGGTGAATGTTCAAATTTGCCCCATGCAGCAGATTTGCAGTGCAGGACCAAAATTTACAACTGGGATTTCCTGGTAGCAAAAAAAGCCCCCCCTGTTCCCCCCAAAAAAAGAACAACAAAAAAACCCCACCCCAAAATGGAGCAAAAAGTGGTGGAATGCATGCTCAAAAGCATGCCCCAGAACACACGCAGGCTGGAGCATCCAAAGCAATGCTTTGGCTGCTGACCAGGCCTTTTCGTTGCGCAGCCTGTGCCCCTACTGCTCCAGGCCACCAGCTAAGACTGATGGGGTTAGCACTGGTGCTGACTCCAGCCTTCAGCTCTCCCTAGGTGAAGAACTGGGAGGCGCTGAGCAAGGTCAGTTTTCTCGTTGCAGAACAAACGGGACACAGCCAATGAGTGCAAATTAGCAGTATCTCTGGTCCCCTTTGTGTCAGTTAATTTCCATACGGGTTGATATGAATAATTGCTTTTAACCAGACAGCATCTCTTTTGGAAGGAGATGCAGTACAAGTTTTGAGTGAAGATTCAGTTTGTATACTATATTTTCATAGTAACTCTCTTGCATCCAAAAATCATAGTACTTCTTATACAATATTTTAAAAAATGTGTTGTTTCCTTTTTTTCTAAGTAGTAAGTCTTTCTTTTGTAAGGTGTTTTAATATAAAGGATAACTAGTATGCTAATATAGTAATTATAATAACATACATAAAATAGCCCTAGCAATGTCTACTGTATGAAAAGATCAAGTAAAATAAATATCAAATAATTTGACTTTATGACTATTTATTTAGCATGTTGTATATCTCAAGTATTATTTATTACTTCCTGATGATAAAGTAATTGTGCAAATGAGAGAGACTCGCTTGCAAGAGTTACTGTATTAGCTTCAAGCACGTAATATTTGTTATGCTATATCTATTAGGGCTGTGCAAGATTTTGGCAGCCATTTCATTTCAGAGGTGTTTCAGGCCATTTTGGCACCTGAAATAACAAAACTGAATTGAAATAGAAGTCTCTGAAACAGCTCTGAAACAAATTGGAAGGCTCCGAAATGTTTTGGAGAATTTTGGAGTTTCGGAGCCGGGTTTGCAGGGAAACAAAAACCTAAGAAGAGGGAGGGGAAAGAGGGGCGGAAGGATTGCTCTGATATTGACATTTAGCTCCCGGTTCAGTTCCCCAGTTCTCTGATTGCTTCCCCAGCTCTTCCTGGGGGGCGCAGGCCCCCGATCTGCGCACAGGTTTTCAGCAGGCTGCTGCTGCAGGCTGGGGCCAGCGGCAGCTGCTAGGCGCAGCCCATGCTGAGTGCTGTGAAGACTGCAGTGCTGCTGCTGGCTCCAGCCTGCAGTGGCAGCCTGCTGAAACCTGGGGTGCAGATCCAGGGGCCTGCACCCCCAGGAAGAGCTGGGGGAATGATCAGAGAGCTGGGGAATCGAACCGGGGGGCTGGGAAATCCCTGCAGTGTGACCTGGCTCCACAGGGAGTAGAGATCCACACTGGGGTCCCCTCCCCACTGCTGCCTGCCCCATGCAGTCCCAGATCTCTGCTTCCTGTGGAGCCAGGTCTCATGGCAGGGACCAGCACTGTCCTGCTGCATGACCTGGCTCTGCAGGAAGCAGAGATCTGCGCTGACGTTTCCTTGCTGCTGCTGCCCACCCCATGCCGTCCCACATTGCTGGGGCAGTGCAGGGTGGCCAGCAGTGCTGAGGAGACCCCCGGCACTGATCTCTGTTCCCTGGGGAGTAGAGTCACGTGGCAAGGACCAGCAGGCTTGCTTGCTGCTCTGTGCTGTTTCCCTGACCCATGACCTGGTGTGACAGGGTTCAGAGATCTGTGTGGGGGTCTCTTTGCCTGCATGGAGGGCAATGGCCCTCCCTTTTCCCCTCCCCCAGATGAGCCTCCCACAGCTCCATCCTGCTCCCCGCTGGGGCCTGGCTCCAAGCCCCGCGTGGCTGGGTAGGGCTGTGTGAAGCTTCCCTTGTAGCGCATTCAAAACAGATTCAGAGGAGATTCGGCGGAGCTGAATCTCCGAAACAGATTTGGCCGAAACAAAACTGGACATTGATCCAAAACACCAGAATGAATCACTGTTCTCTGAAACGGCCGAATCCAAATTGAAGCACAGCCATTTTGTACAGCTGTAATATCTATCATTTAATACTTTAGATGAAGCAAAGTTAAGATGAAGGTAAGACATAGATTTTAGTGGGTTTTTAGGAAGTGTTTTGTGGACTTTTTAAAAACTTTCTAACTAAGCTTTTAACTTCATATTAGTTCTGTTTCGTAACACCAGAATACTGCTTTTAAATCCCTGCCTTCTTGAATTTCATAGATTCACAGATGTTAGGGTTGGAAGGGACCTTAGCAGGTCATCGAGTCCGACCCCCTGCCCTGGGCAGAAAAGAGCACCTGGGTCAGACAACCCCAGCCAGGTGCATGTCTAGCCTCCTCTTAAAGATCCCCGAGGTAGGGGAGAGCAACACCTCCCTTGGAAGCCCATTCCAGATTCTGGCAACCCTTACTGTAAATAAGTTCTTTCTGATGTCCAACCTGAATCTGTTCTCTGTCAGTTTGTGGTCGTTGTTCCTAGTTACCCCAAGGGGTGCCCTGGTAAACAGAGCATCTCCTATTCCTTGCTGTCCTCCCTTGCCCGATGAATTTGTAGGCAGTCACAAGATCACTTCTCAGTCTTCTCTTCTGGAGGCTGAAGAGACCAGGGCCTTCAATCACTCTTGTAGGGTTTTGCCTGCAAGCCCCTAACCATATAAATGGCCATCCTCTGAACCCCCTTGAGGTTGTCCACATTCCCCTTGAAGTGTGGCACCCAAAACTGGACACAGTACTCCAACTGCAGCCTGACCAATGCCACATAAAGGGGAAGTATCACCTTCTTGAACCTGTTTGTCATGCACCTGCTAATGCATGATAAAGTGTTGCTAGCTTTACTGAGTCACATTGATGACTCATGTTCATGTTGGAGGTCAACAGTGACTACAAGATCCCTTTCCACTACTGTGCTGCTGAGCATGCTGGAAGGTTTGCATGCTGGTGATTCCTTCTCCCCAGGTGCAGCACTTTGCATTTGTCTTTATTGAACTGCATCCTATTGTGTTCTGCCCACTTTTCCAACCTGTCTAGATCTGCTATTATGCTCTGTAGAAACTATAGACTTGGTGATGATTTTTGAGCAGTCCTAGCAATATGTTATACCTCTGTACCAGGTTGTTTTTTTTTTTTTGTTGCCTTAGAACACCCCAAGCAATGAACATGGTGGAGTTGCTGATGAGGTGCAGAAAGGGAGGGGTGTGTATGATTGAGATTTTTTTCACTGTATAGCTTACTGAGCTTACTATTTGAATTTACTGTTTGGGAAATTTAGTGATACTGCTTTTTAAAGCAAACTTTAATTGTGGCTTCCTTCTTCACTAATTATTTTATGTCCTTAATGTGACAAGTTTTTCATTAGATTTCCAAGCAGTTTCCTAGGCTTTCTTAGGCTACTGTGTTGGGTCCTGTTTTCCTAAAAACACAGTTGTGTTCCACTGTAGAATTTAGTTTTACAATTGCTAATCTGCCATTTTAACTTTTGGCTGCATTGGCCATTTTTCAATGGTGCTCTGAAGCTATTTTACCAGCAAAAAAGTCTGCAGACCCTTATTTGTTGTCTAATTATATGGCTGCTCTTAACTTTGTCACATGCCAATGGGAAATGACTTCTACCTGATGCATTTATAGCACAACAGACCAAATGTTTGGCAGTTCTTGACACAGTTTTAACCAGTTTGATATAGAGGAATTTGTTCCTGTTACTTTGATTTCGGTTTCCTTTCCATTCTCTCTTCCTCTCCTTTGCTTAGCCCTGCCCCTGCTCCCCCTTCCACACACGTTCCACTACCAGTTTGAAATAATACTTCTTGGATTAGCTGATTATTTTTGACTGGCATGCCTGGACTCTGAATCTTCATTTAACCTATTCAACATTGCCAACCCCAAGCAGTCAAACATTATAAGTTAGGCCTCAAAAATCATAATAAAAATACTTAACTTTATTTGTTTTTGTTTTTTTGGACTATTAGGTAAATTGGAGTTGCACTTTCAAGCCTTTCTTTAATAACACGAGAACAAGCAATTACTCTTCACTTCAAAGTCCTAATTCATTCCCACTTACCCTTTTTTTCCACAATGAAAAAAATATGAGTTTTTTCCCCCCACATGATTAGGTTGATCCAGGAGCTGAGTCTTTAAGAGAAAATCATCAAATATTGGTAAATTCACAACACAATTTAGAGTTAACGACACTGCTTATTTTACTATATCTGGATCAGATTAAGTTCAAACCATTTTTATTACAGCAATCTGATTTGGCCGTGTTAAGTCCATGCATGAGCCCAGCTTCTAGTAAGGGTTATTTGGGTCCATGAATCTATTTTAAGCTTGGTCAGCAACATATCACAATTACTTTATATTGCTCTTAACATATATATTCAGTTTTGTTAACTTGTCCTGTTTGGAGGATGATTTCCTTAGCAAATGGTGAGCAATATAGCTCTTTTGTGTAACTCTACCAGGATGAGCATTAATAGCAGGGTTTACAGCACTTGTTTGCGCACAAGATACTTCTCTGCCTGTGGAACTATGTGTGTAAACCATCTGTGAAGACAAATCATCTATTCCTTGAACTGAAGGCAATGGGACCCTAAGGCATTACAGACCCTAAAAGACCATGGGAAAGAAAGACTGAGGAAATCCTCCTCTGAATAATATGAATTAATGAAGAAAGGCATACTTTTGGAAAACAAAGGTTTTTTATTATTTGAAGTTAGACTGTCTCCTCATTGTCTCTCATGTCAGTTGTATATGGCAGAAATCCCACAATGACACACTTTCTCTGTTTTATGTAGTAGTTGCTTCTTCAACAGGATATTATACTACATGATATATGAATACACTTCTCAGACACACAGAGGCTCTTGTTCCGAAGCCTTTATCAGAATAAACATACAAAAGCAAATGTTACTCCTTATGTTAAAGTTTAGCTCCCTTAAGTGCTTTTTACATTATCCCAAGCTATTTATAACTTACCGGATCACATTCCACATATCTAATTTTTTGTAGGATTCCTTCCAAGATTTCATGATGATAGAACAACTTGTAGTAGTTAGTGACCTTCTCCAGCAGTAATTTCTTCCTTTGGGCATTGAAATTGATTTTCCTCATCTTGGCATGTGAAGATTCAAAGCATGCCCCCTGCCCTAACTCCCCAGAGCATACAGTGGCATCAGAAAGCAGATCATGCAAAAGCTACAGCTTTCAGGGCATTCATTGTGGCAGCATCAGGAGAAGTAGAATGAGTTTAGACAGCTTCCTTCTGTGATGTAACACTACCTGGTTCAGAAGCCAAGAAGGGTTATGTCCTGACCCAGTGAGAGTCATTTTAAGAGGGTGCAAAGATGTGAGAAGTAGTGTCAGGCAGAAGCCATCCAGTGAAGACCAAAAAACAGGTAGAATCTGTCCAGTGCCACATGGGAGAATGCATCGAACGACTTCCTTTTGGGAAGGTGGAACCTCTGTACCATTATTTGCACAAACAAGCTGAACCCTGGGCCTAATAGATTTGTTGTTGAATATTTTCCAAGGCCAGACACTTACACAATTGAAAAGAAGGATTCTTTTCATTACATTTGAAATCTATTGTGTAGTGCAGGGTGTCAAACATATGGCACATGGAACCACATCATTTGGCCCCTGGTGCTGGCCCTGGGTCCCGAGTGGGCCCACATGCTGCATGCAGTGTGTGCAGGACCTTGGACACATGCCACCTCTGGCTTCTGCATGAGGCACCCATGTGAGGCCAGTCCAGGGTCTGGCACCTACTCTGGCTGGTCTGGGATGAGGGCTGTACACAGCTTCCACTTCAACCAGTGTGGGTTGGGTGCTGCATGCAGTGGGGGTCCCAGAGCGAGTCCTGCAGGCAGTGCACTTCCAGACTGGCAACAGCAGGCTCTGAATCTAGCATGTGGGAGTCTGTGGGTCCTCTGCATGCCAGATCCAGTGCCTGCTCTGTCTGGTACAGGACTGCTTTACATGCAGCACCTTCTTCAGTCAGTCTTGAACCTGTGCTGCATGCTGGACTGGGTGCTATGTGCAACTTGCATTGAGAAACTCCCAGCCCAGATGCTGCAGGTGCTGGGTCTGGTATGCAGGGCAGGGAGGGGCAGTCTGTGGGCCCATTCCAGACTGTGCATCTGGTCCACAAGGCAGGATGAGTTTGACATCCCTGGCCTAATATGAGGAGTCCTATATGGATATCAGCATAGAGACATTACATAGAGAAAACTCCGTTTTGTGATTCAGTGCCATATAATCAAAGCACAAGTTTGGGTTGTGTCTGTGCTAGAGCGTAGATTTGGGGAGAGGGGGCTAGGCAGGAGAGGCAAGAGGAAAATCTGTGCCTTTTTAGTTTCTTGTGCCTGAAAATGCATTTCTGATTGCTTGTATAGTGGTACCTATGCACTTTTGAAATATAATGCTGAAGAAAATGAAACATTATTTATCAATAAAAGCCAATTACTTTAGTGTTATAAACTCAGTTTCAGTACAATATCAAGTTCAAAAATGCTGTGTCAGATTGAATATTACAATCAAACAAGGAAAATATATTTTATTAGTTTCACTTTCTTTTCACTCATAATCATATGAAAAAAGGGGTAGGCAAGGGGCCATAAACTAAAACTGATACCAGAGTAAAGGTTAGGTTAAAGTATTCTTCAGGAAATGATTTCTCTCTCACCCTTTGATGGTATATGTATTGTTAATTTAGATACTTTTCAAGAAATAGAAATAGTTATTACAAGAGCTGAAGAAGGTGATGAAATAAAAACCAGAATAGGTCTTTACGTTTGATTTAGGTTACTTCTTTGTGGGTTTTTTTATGTGACTCATATTACAAGCTATATAAATATTTCCACTTGTTTTGTAGTGCACAACCTATTTGGGGACTTCATAATAAATCAAATTAGACCCATTCAGAGTACTGGGGTTTCCTGTTGTATTGAGGAGGTTGGATGATCACCTGTCTGGGGTCTTGTGAACCCAGCATTCATTCCTGCCTGTGGCAGGGGTCAAGCTAGATGATCTGTTCAGGTCCCTCCTGACCCTAGCTACTATGAAACTATTGACTAGAGAAACAAATGACAAGTGTGACTTGCTTCCTTTAAGCAGAAGGCATGGTAGAGATGCATCTGATAGACTAGTATGGCTATCTATACCTCTCTTTGGTTTCCTTATTTTAGGCTTTGAGTGAGGTATTCATAACAAGCTCATGTTAATATTTCTTAGCTATACTAGGCATGCTGGGAAGAGAAAAGGGTCCATGAGGGCACTGGATGGGCAGGTCTGTATGCATCAAGCATTTGAGCCTTCCTGCCTCAGGACCACCACCCCTTTGCTTTCTTTGGCTACTATTACTGTTGACCAACCATCAGATAAGTTTACCCTGTCTGAAGGAGTCTGCAGAAAAATAGGTGGCATCAATATTGCTTTGGATTGCTGAAGAAGCACGGGCTTAGGAATTTCCATTGTTTGCTCCTTATGCAACTGTAAACTTTTCTCAGGCTTGCAACAGCATCAGTGATACCTAACTCTCCTGCATGGAAAGTAACATGAGGGGAAATGGTTAGGTCCCAAGGATATTTTGTCATTCTTAATGGGGCCAGGATTTCATGGAGAGTATTTGTAACTCAGCAAAAAACAAACTGCAGCTCTAGAATGTTTAACAGAGCTGGGGTGATACACTGGCAATCACTCCAGCAAAGAAAGAACCACTTTTGCTTGGGCTGCCTATCATACGCCTTGTGTGTGCGCTTCCCCCAAATTGTCGGGTGTCTTAAGTATTCATGGAAATTTTGGATACTAAGTAATTATTAATGTGCGTTACTAAAAAGTGAATGCCAACCTAGCTCAAATGTCAATTTTCACACAAGAAGACTTTATTCTTGGAGCTGTATACTCATTTGAGGAAAAGTAACAATAAGAAAATCAAATGCATTTAAGAATGTCAATACATTTTAGAAACGAAGAGGACCTCAGCAATTTAGTGAAAAAATATTGAATAAAAGATAAAGTTAGAAGCAATTATAAGCTGTTCACAGTCAACATATGAAAGAGAAAATGCTTCTATTGGATAAATCATTTACTATGAATTATCACTCACCTTTAATATTAAATATATTTTTGAATATTTTGTATAACTTAACTCATCAGAAATCTTGTTTGTTGCTTTCCTGTAAAATTCTATTGTTAATTTGATTTGATAATAGTTCCTTTATATCAGCACTAGCTATTAATGGAAATTCATTGTATAATGAGGACTTCTGCTGTTTCTCTTACTTATTTTATTTAAATGTTAATATTTCTTAGCTATACTAGGCAGTTACTGACTTGTGAGAGTAGGAGCAGAATAGCAGACTAACAAGTTACACTACTGCCTTTTGATGTTTACAGATTCATAAGCAATAATGCTGTGTAGAGTGAAGAGGTGGCAAAAATTATGCAGGAAGTTATGATTTTAAAAGCATTTAAGTATTTTACATTTTTGTTTTGTTTTGACAATTTCTCAAGTTTTATAAATGCATTAAATTAATTAAACAAATAAATAAGTAGTAAACATGGTAGATCAGAGATACTTCTGAATTCTCCGAGATGGTGTTATCCACCCGTGTTACCAATGTGTTAAATGTATGCTTGTGAGGCTAATAAGAAGAAAACTTTATTGTAGGAAAAGTTCAAATTGAATATTCTGTTCTCTGATTTTATTTTTGTTTCATACTGACTTTACATGTATGTAAAGAGTTTGTTGCTTGAATGCTAATCTTTTAGAAGCAGTTGTAACTGAGAAGAATGGTTTCTATTACAAGTCACTAAATACAGACTAGCTACCTTGGAATTGTCAGGAAAGTTGTAATATGTTCTCAGGAAGATTTTAACAGATTAGAAAGAAAGCACAGGTAGCAGATGGGTAGAATGAGGCTAGTGGTCATCTTTTCTACCATTGAGAAAAATGGTAGGAAAATTTTTTCTGTACGGAGAAGTGATTGGAAAAAGGTAAGACAGGAACGCAAATCAGACAGAAAAGATCTTTCATAATAAAAATCAATGGCTTGCCTCAAGAATAATTTATGTTTTTGAACTACCCGATTGCTATAATGTCAAGGTGATCTAACTTTGCCAACGAGAACATAAAATGCTAAAACATCAGAGAATCTATCTTGGCTTTTTCAGAGGAGAAGAAAATAGTCAAAGAAATGTGCTAAATAGGTGCGACTTGGAGTGGTCCTGCAGAAGGCTTGCTAGGTTGGGTATTTTTTCCTTGACTCAGTAGTACACTAGTGGATCCGAAGTGCACTGCTGGGAATAAGATTATAGCATTTGAGACCTTGCATAATAAGTGACATTTCCCAAGATAAGACTCTAAGAACTTCATTTATAAGCAGACCTACCAAGACTACCTTAATTAAATCAAATAGTATAGATGGGTATTCTGGGTCAGAAAAGCTTTTGGGAGGTGGGGGATGAGAGGCAGGGAGACTGAATAAGAAGACTCTTACAGTAACCGGTCCTCTTCTGAAGAATTCAGCATTCCAGAAAGCAGGGGAGGGATTGGAAAGGGTGACTTGATGGCTTAAGCTCCCCATATACCAGGCCCATGGAACAGCATTCACTACTCCTCAGAATGATATGTAATAAAAGCCTGGAGGCTGGTCCAAAGTGATGCCCACATCCTTATGTTCAAGTGGGCAGCTCCAAGGGAAACACCAAAACTGATGAAACCAGGGCAAGGGCATAAGCACCCTGTGAAAGAAACGCGTTCAAGGTTGGGACACATTCTCAGGACAGAACTACTGATGGCAATATAGAAGCACACTTGTGAGGGAGTGTGAGATTCTACTTAACATTAACATTTATCAAAAGAAAATTGTTCAGCCAATACACACAGCACATTGACTGGGAAAATGAAGTGAGGGAAACAAAGTGTATTTTTGATCTGTATAACAGCTAGGTTCCAGGGTAGGTTACAGTAAAATGTATACTGGTATAAAGAACTGAATTAGTACAGTAGCAGGCAGAACTTCTGTAACAGACTTAATAAAATGAAAAATGATGGAAGAGAGATGGCAAACTAAATGGGTGAATAAGCTGCATGTACAAGGTTTCATGATAAACGAATCTAAACAGCAGTCATTAAATATAATTTTAACAAGTTCTCAAGAACAATAATATAAGTAATTGAAGAGGCAACAACCCATAGTGGGACTGTAGCACGTTATGTTCTTCAGGGATCATGACTGGACGCTAATTATAATTGTCAGTAACAACATCCTGTAGAGAGAGCAGAAACAGCTTCACAAATATATTATGAAGGGGGAGACAAAGACAGCTCCATATATGAAGGAAAGGGCAGAAAAGGAATGAGAGATAGTAAGACGAAAAATAAAGAAAGTGGTAAGATTGCTTTGCAGAGGAGAGTTCCAGATAAATGAAGTAATAAAATTACAAGTTTTGTATTCAGCTGAGACAAAAGTAACATTGAGAGCTACATCTCTTAGAGCTGCTTCTTGACACTTCAGGAAGTTTTTATTAATAGTATATTAAATACCTTTTGCCTGGCAATATTAAGTTTCATTCAAACATGGTTATTACATAGCCTAAGAAAAAGCACTCCACAAAACATTTCATCATTTTCATTTGCCATGTTTGAACTCATGCTCTTCCTCCTTTCATACTTAACATACTAATGCAGCCTATGTGCTCCCTGTTTTTTTCATCTGATTCTAATTAACATCCCATTCACTAACACACCTATAAGCATACTTAAATTCAGCTCACTGAATTCTAACCATTATCCCTCTTTATATAGGAAGATCACTAGGGCTGTGCGAAGCTTCGGTTGCTGATTCGATTCAGTGGAGATTCAGCCCAATTTGGTGGCTAAATCTCCAAATCTGAATCAAATCAGGAGACCCTTTAATCTCTCCAAATTGAATTGGAACCCTCCGAATCAATTCGGGGAGATTTGGGAAGATTCGATGATTCGGGCATAGACAAAGCTTTAAATGTTTTTTCTACATACCTCAAGGTACCAGGCGGTTTGTGAATTCTGAGAAGGTGGGGTGGATGGAGCATCCCACAGGAGCATGGGGGAGTCCCCTGTGCACTCAGCAGTGGACCATAAGCACTTCCGGTCCATTTCTAGGTCCGCTGGGGAGCATGCTGGTGCCTCTCTGTAGCCCCCTGTCTTGGCAACTGGTACCTCCTGGGACTGGGGGTGGCACCCAGGGTCCCCCCATGGCTGATCACTGAGCCTGGGGGATGTGGAGGGGCCACCCAGAATGCTTGGTGGTGGACCCAGAAGTGGGCTGGAAGTACTTCTGGTTCACTTCTGGGTTCACTGCTGAGCATGTGGGGGCCCTCCCCCCAGCTTCTGTGGGATGCTCCATCTGCCTTACCATCTCAGTGTTCATAAGCCATGCCTGGTACCTCATGGTATGTAGAAAAAACATTTAAAGCTGTGTCTATGGCCAAATTGCTGATTCTCCCTATCAGCATTGAATCTTCAGATTCATATTCAGCCGAATCGAATTGGGACAGTGATCCGAATCAACGAATTGAATCACTGTCCCTGATTCAGGTCGAATCTAAATCTGAATAGAATACAGCTCACTTCTCACACCTGTAATGATCACAAATGGCCTGTTTACTTTATCATACCTTGTTACTTGCGTATGGCATGTATCAATTACAAGAAAGGTCTAGAAACTCTATACACATTAGCAAGAAGTCTGCCAAGTCAAGTTCTAATGTAGGTTTTATTCAGTTTCATGAAAGGTCATGCCCAAATAAGACTTTTGTCATGCTTCTATGTAAAGAAATATATTGTAAAAAATAAGGGAACCATATATTGGCATATCTTACTTTCTTGTTGGAAAATCTTGTGGAGTCTTAAGACAAGGGAAAGAGGAATTTAATATATTGTAAATTCTTAACAGATGGAATGGGTCATGCTCATATTTGACAGCAGGTGAGTGATTTGCAATAATATGGCTACCCTCTTCAATCAGGTAGATTGACTGCTTCCATGCTGCCCGAATAGAAATGCCTCTGCTGCTGCTGTTGACATTTGATTTTAAACTTTGAGGAGAGCAGGAATCAAAATGGCATGTGACTGCCCCACTGTACCTTCCTAGATCTGCTTCTGCTGGTCAGAACAATGGAGTAAATAGACAATTTGAGACTTTCAAATGCCTAATGCAATACTGCTTCTGCTATGAGGTTTTTTGCAAACTGATAAGGCTCTGTCTCAAACTGATATCATGAATATAGAATGGAATGTGATGAATTATTGCATCTTATTTTCAATGATGTAAGTTATATTATTATAGTGAATGTTGCAGGCAGTGATCTTTAAAATGTTCATCTGAAAAATCATAAAAAATATTGGTTTCTCTTGATGTAAAGGCAATTTTAGTCTGGAGACCTAGTTCTAACAGGCAGGTTTATGATTAGCAACGAGGGGCCTTGGTGATAGTGCATTGCTATAAGCAGAAATTGGACCCCAAAGTTTCAGGCTGATATAAGGTACTCTTTTTGCAGATAGGCTGCAGGGCATTGTGCATCGCTCCTGCAGAAGCTCATTTGTGGATGAGTCTTGGGGTTGCTGCCATAATATCGAGGAGGGCGAGGAGTGGCACATATCACAGTCAAAATACGCTCCCTGTACTTATATTAAAAACTCTGAAGAAAATAGACCATAAGTTTATATATGGCCCCTTTTAATTGAGTGGGTAGTCTTTGTGCACAAGTGCCATCTTTCAATTGAATGGTATTGGGGAATCAGGAGTCATAAATTACAGAATGTAGCTTGTGCTATGAAGGATTTTAGCAATGTTTGATTAATTACATTAGAGAAAGAGAAAGTGATAGGCAGGGGCATTTTATAGGTTTATCTGCAAAATATTGAGTGACTACCTTTTCCAAAAGGACACTCTCTAAAGCCATGCAGTAAGGATTGGCAGAAACTTCATTTTTTATCAAGTAGTAGCAACAATAACAGAAGTCCTTGGACCCCTCTACTTCATCCTTCTTTTGCCTTTCCAGATCATTATTTCATGCTTGTACTGCCCAGTTGTAGTACTGTTACGTTCAGACAGGAGGTACAGCCAACAGCTTCTCCTAATTGTCCAGACAGGAACAACACTTCAATTTTCCCTTTGCTCAAAATGTTCAATTCCATATAATTTTGAATAAGCTTCTAGACTTTTACTTGTATTTATCTAATTGTGAGGGAGTGAAAAAAGAGCATGGTCTGGCAGAGGCTGTGGTGGATCTGGAGACTAACTTACCTGAGGGCTCCAGCCCCGTGCGTCTAGATGCTGCTGTAAGTTGATGCTTTTCTAGTTGCTGTTTCTTTCAGATTGGAGGAGGGAGCCTGGCATTGGCTCTTTTGAGCTGGCACGCCGAGAGCAAGAAGAGGAGAGACCAGAAACAAGGAGGCTCTGGGACAGCTGGGACCAGAAGTAGCTGTTCCCATGGTGCCAAGTGTGTTGTCAGTAGCCAGGAAGTGGGGAGGGAATGGCTGGCACCACACCGGCTGCTTGTGAGACAGCCCAACCTAGCAGCATTCAGAAGAGTTGCAATAGGAGCCTCGAGAGGCTGGCTGCATAATGCAGAGAGGCAGGAACAAGTGGGGAGCAATGGGAACACAACCTGAATCCCTCACTGAGTGAGTCCTGATTTTTTTTTTCTTTTCTTTTATTATCAGGGAGTTTTTTGTTGTGTGGCTGTGCTGCTGGAAGCACACCCTGGTCCGTGGATCCTCTCAGAGAGACAGAGCTGAATAGGAACACACATGGTCTGTGTTCCTTCTAAGCTGTGCGGCGTGCATGGCCAAGCAGGCACGCTCATGCTGCGCTGCCAGGAGTGCCTGTGTGGCTGCGCACACCGTGCAGCTTAGAGGGAATGCTGTACCTGGTGTCTCCATATGAGTCGGGCATAGACTTTCCTTTCTCTCTCTCTGTCTTTTTTTTTTTTTGGATCTGTTGACTGCTCTGGTGATAAAATTTTGTCCTAATTGACACTTTATTGGACCATAATCCATCGCTAGGGACATTGGACTAAGCCTGCCAAATTTGCCGGTTAAGAAGGATGGCAGGATAGGCCAAAAGGCAGGACATTGTGTTTTGTAATGATCCTTGAGTACAAACCAAAGCCGTTCAAAGCCCTTGGGCTTGGACTATCATAAATGGAAGAGCCAGGAGAAAGGATTGGCCAGCCCTGCATAGACTCTAAGCAGGGACTGCTGTATCTGGAGAACTAACTCCAACATGGTGGCAAGGGAAGGGGGTATAGGAGAAGGAGAAGCCCCCAGGAAGTTTACTAGAGCATCTTGGGATGCACCAATCCATAGACCTTTCCTCCCTATTTCATTTTCATCAAGCCATGGCAGGTGAGTCATGGCAGAACAGGAGTGTAGTCTAAGAGGCAGTATGGATAAAGAACTCCCGGGACTACTTTATAGATAGCACAGATGAGGGAAGAAAGGAAGAGACACGAACCACAGCCTTACCTGGTGAGTCCCCAACAGTAATGTATAGTAATAATCCATGTTCTTATTCTTTTACAGCCTAACACAAGGGGTAAGGGTATAGAATATTTGGACATTAGGCAGATATTGGTAAAAAATTGCATTAAAAAATTGTAATTGTTGTGTAAAAAATTCTGAGGATTCTGAATTAACTAATATGAGGATTCTGTAAAACTATCTGTTTTATTTGTATGAGCCAAGATATTGCAGCATGTTTAATAAGCAGTTACAAGGGATTTCCAAAGATGCTTACATAAAGTGGTCTACAACTTTTAGTTTCTAAGACTCTTCAGTTTGCTTCAGACCTGCAGGTGTTCATGACAGAATAGGTTTTCATGGAAATTAGTTCAATTGAATACCAGGTTTATTTTTGCCCTGTCTAGAGGTAAACAAACATGTTTTTGGCCTGTCACTGGCTAGCTGGGTAGCTAAAAAGACTTCAGGCAAATACAAATGAATCTGTTACATGTGAAATTGAGAAAGTGCTTCAGTTAATGTTACATACCTATCATTGCTGTGTTTCATGACCTGGTGGATCCAGTCATTCATTTAGTGTAAGGCACTGAACAGAAACATTGATGGCCATATGAAATTAGTTTTTAGATTATTGTATGTGAACCTGAATGACTTTGCCTCTTGGACTTTAAAGTTTTCACCTCAATTTTGCTTTGATAAGACTTCAATTTCTTGTTCAGTTTTTGAACCATTTTCTTCAATGGTTAGTGCTTAAAGATATGCTGCATTATTTAGATGATTTCTTCTTTCTGGGCCCTTGGTTAGCTAAAATCCCTTTAGCAGAGATGAAGGAATGCTTACCTTCCAAAGAAAGTAGCCCATGAAGATATTGCAAAATCAGTCATCTACAGTGGAAAAGACCTAAGTATAGAAGGTTGTTGGGAGACATATCTAGTTACTTGTATAATGTGGTTGTTTCAGAAGTGATGCATAGAGTGCAGGATTTTGTTGGCTTCCTTGAAAATTACATAAAACCTGCTTGCCAGATGTCAATGACTCTAAGAATATTTTATGAAATTTCAAAAACTTTTGGGAAAAAACTGCAAACATAGGTGTTCTGGATTTCTGATGGACTAGAAAATCGGGCGATGCAAAATTTCACTGGCCGTTTTGACACTGTTTCAACTCATTTTGAGGTCAAAACAGCAAAATCAAAGTGAAACAAAGGGTGTCAAAACAGCTTTGCAACAAAATGAGGCTAGTCAAAACTTTTGAAAAGTTGAAACGTTCCGACCATAGCTCTGGGGATGGGATGTCAGTCCAGCTGGGCTGACTTCCCATCCCCGGCACAAGATCCAGCAGGGAACGGGAAGTCAGCCCATGCTAGATTGGGCCGGCCAATTGGGTAGCCCAATCTAGCGCCCCCCATCCGATCTATGAATGAAATTCCAAACAGAACGCTGTTCTGTGGAAACCTTGAAACTCAAGGTGTCCATGAGAGGCAGGTTTTGCAGCCAATCCATGGCAAGGAGTGGGAGGCATCTTGCCGGCAGCTTTTCTAGTGGGTAGACCTCCATTCCCACTTCCTCACTCCAGCATTTTGAGGACTGCTGGCTCCCTCTGGGGAGTCAGCATTTTCTTTTAAGTAAGTTTTTTTCCCTGTGGATTTTGTGGGCAATGCTGGATTTTGTGAAATCCACAAATCGTGATTTTGGTAGGTCCCTAATTATGACCGATTCTATGTTCCTTAGCTTGCTGCTTATGAACTCCAAAGGTAGGAAATTTCTTACACACACACACCTCCCCTTCCGTCTCATGGAGCACTTCTGCATAATTTGGTCCTTAGTGTGCTCATGAATGGATCATAATGGGTAGAGAGTTGCATAAAGTATTTGTGCTCAAGGCAAAATGTTGCATCTCTGGTGCTCCACTGAACTATATTTTGCATTTCACCAAAATATCCTTAGAAGAAATAGTGTCTAGAAATACATATATGTGACTTCAGTCTTTAAGGTCTGTCCTTGAAAATAATCAAATAAATCAAGCATATTTGAGGATTGTGATATAACTATATCTGCGATGAAGGTTCTTGGCAAGTAGGAGTTGTTTCATTGTTCTTAAACTTGCCATGGGCAGATTTACATGGAAAAATTGGCAGCAGTAGCTTTCTAGGTTAGGAATCCACTATTGTCCATGACATATTGTGTACTTGAATGGCACAATGCTCTTAAAGCTTAAAAGTTTTTGCAAACTTTGGTGAATAATAGCTAAATGTTCTGAAAGCCCTGGCTGGTAGGAGGAATCTGATAGAAATGTGGTAGTTAAAAGTTCCTACAAATCTCAAACTTTGGGTGAAATGGAGGGTGAATCCAAGGAAAATCAATTCAAAGCTGTAATGTATTAGAATGATACATGATGTCCTTCAGTCTTTTATGAAAGAGTCCTATCAAGTTCTTTAGCTATTTTAATAGGGTTCTATAGAAATTACTCTTAGAACTTACAGAATATGATAGAATTATATGATAGGGACATAATTGTGCAAACTGGTGTCATTAAATGTAATTCTATGGGCTATTTTATAGGACATACTGGGTACATCAACATGTGCGCTTTACTGCAGAGGTGACTAAGTAGTTTCTCATTGTGGCATCACCATCTACATGTGTACTAGTATTAGAGCACCGTAAACTAATTAACTCCTCCATAGGTGAGTACTGTTGGGGACAGTATTATCTTATGGTGGTGTACTTTATTGTGCTGAAATACACAAATAGATGGTGACTGGGGCCACAGATTGCGCCCAGTCAGTCCAGCCAGGTAGGGGGCCTGCTGCACCCCAGCTCAAATTGCTACTATCCTGGGCTCATGTGTAGACACTGTGCTGAGGAGCAGTTTGCTGTGGCTCAAAGTGCTCCAGAGTTTATTGTATAGCAATAATTACATGTGTAGATGCACCCATTCTACTGGATTATCTAATACTCCCTCTGGTTTCATAGAACCTATTAATTGCATTTTATGTGGCAAGCCAAAAACTCTGTAGAAAAGCTATTGTTTCTGTTAATTTTATGGGGCTTTTTTTCATTTCATATTTCTCTTTTTTGTATCAGCTCTTTCTCCCACAGGCTGTTTGGGTGCATATTGGAGAAATTTGGGTTAGAAGTGTACTTGGTAACCTGGAAAACCCATGACCAAGTGAGAAATAAGAAAGATTGGATATCTTTCCTTTAGTTGAAAGGGTAAAAATTTGATTCACAGCTTTGAGGCTGGACATATGAAGCTGATGCTTCTGAGCGTAACAAATACCATATCAACTTTGCACTTGGAGACTGTACAAAGATCTAACCTTTGTTCTTAACGGCGCTATATTCCTGTTTCTTATGGTGGCATGAAATCACAAGGAAAAACTTTTTATTGTTTAGCCAATCCAAATTTAACAAGGTAAATGAACTATAGCAATTTTTTGATCATTCAGCATGTCAGAAAACTTGGAGAATAAATGGTGCAAAAGGGAGTAATTTTCATAAAACAGCTTGGATGAACCAGAGAGGAAAACAATACAAGCACAACACATTCAAGCCTGATTTTTGTCTAAAATGGATAATGATGATTTTAGGGTTTTCATATGATTATATACTATATTTTGAAAATAGAGTAAATTGGAGGGAAGTAATTTCACATTTTTGTGCTAAAACATGTTTTTTGCAGTTTATATTACATCAACTATTAATTATGTATATGTAAAAACTGTCAGAAGTGAATCTAAATAGTACCTCTGGAGTGTGCTAAAATTAGTTTTCATTATGACCTATTTGTAAGTCATTTGAACCAAATATCTCAAGCTGAAAATGTAAATGTGTTTTTGTTTTTACTGTAGAGGTGAGGTCAGCAGAAGTCTGCAACAAATATGATTGCTTGGGTAGAGGTGACATGATTTACTTAAATCAGGCAATTTCCCCATTAAAGCATTGAAGCCTCAACTCATAAAGAGACTCTTTAGCAGATGAACTATAATGTCTCCCAGCATTTGTCATATTAGGTGATTTGAAAGGAAAGAACAATTATAAAAATGAATGTAATTTTCTGTTGAAGGAAGAAAAAAACCCAGTTTTTGCAGCAGGGGGTGGCTAATTTTTGGCAGATAAAATAATGTTTCTTCACTGCAATACAGCTTTTATATAAATGTGGCACAATTAAAATATAAAAATTTGCAGGTTCCTACTGTTGGGTCAAAGAGCTGTAGGGATAAGCTGTTTCAGGGTTTGGGTTTTCCCGTTTTTAAAATGCAAGATCCTTAATAACGTGTTTTCACTAGCAACAGTTCAGGTACTGTAAAGCTTGGTACCGTTAGGGGTTTTTTGTGTGCTACTTTCAATTAGCAAGGATTATTAAACTGGCAAAATTTGAAACTGCTGTCCTAGCTTCTTTCCAGCATTATGAGCTGAGCCAGAGGCCACACAATAAAACATGATTGATTAGCAAAGAATGTAGTTACAGTAACTGATGTCTGATGTCATTTTCTATGCATGTCATTGGGTTAAAGTGACAAAACCAAGGAAATACAGAGTTAAGGCTGAAAGTGTAACCTGATCCTGTTTTTGCTGTTTGGTATTGACGGGGAGCTACATAGAAATGCTTTACATATTCTATGTCACTTCTTTTGGGTAATGCCCATAATTTTTCCATGAGACAACATGTACTGGTAAGTGCTATGTTATAGGTACAGGTTATAGGTAGTTTTAACCTTACCTTGGAAACATGGAACATGGTTTTGATTGGGGATCGTGATAGAAAGGTACAGGGCTAAAACACTCAGGCTGAAACAGATCAGGCCCACCACTTTTTTTTTCTTTCCTTGAGCGGAGCCTGCCTTCCCAAGCTGCTGCCAGGCTGCCTGCATGGGCTTCCTGCAGAGCCCCTGAGCTGCACAGAGCCTGGTGCTTTGTTCCATGGCTGTAGGGGCAGCAAACTAAAATTCCTCGGAGGCGTTTTACTTTGCTGCTCCCCAAGTCATTTAAGGCACATTACGCTGCAGAATTTGCTACAGCGGCTGGAATTAATGCGCAATATGCCGCTGACGTGTGCAAACACTAATACCATTAAAGTGGTGCAAAAGCATTTAACCCACTTTAAAGTGTCGTGTACACATGCTCTTGTTTCATTTACACATGGCCCTGGAGGACATATCGCACTGGTAGCTTTCACTGCCTCCTACAGGCTGCCATGTGCATAGGCACTGACTTTTATTTTTGCTGGGGGTGGGAGGACTAAGGTGATGAACATGTGGCAAGTTTTAAGGATTTCAGGCCACAGCCTTCTTCCTTCAGGTCCCCACGTACTTGGCCATGTGCGCTGTTCAAGTCAGGTCTTGCTCTGCTAACTGGTTCAGGGCCACTCTGCAAGCTCCAGGAAGGAGACTGTGGAAGGATTTGTGAGAGGAGGGAAGGTTTCTTTCACCTTTACATGTTGAGCAAGGCTCACCCTGGCTACTTACACTGTTTGAATTAGATTTTTCTATGTGAATTGTTTAGCTTATTTAATAAAAAGCTAGAAGAGCCTAGGTGAGTGTAAAGGTCATGCACTTTGTATGGAAATGGATGTCCAAGCCATATTCTGTGTAACATGTCTCTGTAAAATACAAAAAATATCTGTACAACTTACTTGCTAAAAGCATGATAACTCCTATGGAACCTATTTCAGTTGAGCCGGCACATAAAGCAGATTCTCATTTAGCGGGGGATGATATGAGAATGAAAGAACAATTATCATCAACTCCACAAGCATGGTCTTTTCAGAAAAGGATGTTATAAACGCTCATGCACCCCTATGTAGCAGGATCCAATAGCATACAGAGAAATTGGTTTCAGGTATGAGAGATTGGCTCAAGTGTGTTGGTACTCACAGTGACACTCAGAGACCTCTCCAGTGTCTGACTGCCGAGGCTTGTCCCATGCTCAGTGCTGCACCAGACACTGAGGTCTGGAAAGAATTTTCCTCCAGGTCAGATTGGCAAGGAATGTCATTTTTTTTTTTAACTCCCTCTATAGCACAGGCCATTGCTACCTTCAAGAATCATCTGGGCTTGTTTTGTCTAACAATTCCTTGCTGTTGCAGGAGTCCATAGTGTTTGTGGCACCCTTGGTCCCACTTACTCTCATCCTATGACATGTTGTAGTTTTTGAGAATTTCTTTTCATCTGATAAAAGTCTTGTGTGATATTGGGGAGCATGTTTGTGTAAGGGAGGGAAAGTGGACCTTCTTGTACTTAACATGTATGACCGTTGTCTGTAATTTTGGGGAGCTGGTCTCTGATCCAGGTAGTTACTTTCATTCCCATGTTTTCTGTGTGCATGTGTGAACCTTAGCCAGGGATGAGTAGATCAAATGCATCACTTCTGTTGGGATGGTTTGCAGTGGGCATGATAGAATAGATACGAATAAATCATTTGGTCTTTCAGGGTTTGCTCAGGGACACTTTATGAACTAAACAGTGAATAAAAAAGAAACGCTTTTATTTCTGCTTGAGTCTTCACAGAAGCCAATTGCTATACTGGGAAGCTAGAAAAAAATGTGTGCTTTGGCTATTTCAAGAAAATATATTGAACTGAGGCTGGGAATTGGTAAAGAGTTCATTTTAACTTTTCTACCAGGCCAGATGCTGTGGTGAATTACCATGGAGGGAATAGCAAAGTATTTTATGAGAAAAAGAGTGTTGATTCTTGAAATGAAATCTTCAGTTAACCCAACTTTTTTTCAGAAGTGAATGGAGGGCAACTGATGAGTCCTTTCTGGATTTCAACAAAGCATTTTCTAAAGTATATAATCAAAAGCCACTGAGAAAGGCCTTCACCTAGTGCAAACTGATCTAGGGTTGATGAAGTCAGTTATTGCATCTCTATGCTAGTCTAATATTGCTGCCAGGTCAGATAACTGGCAGCATGCAATGGGAAGGAAAGATTGGAAAGATACTTCTGGCCTAAATGTACACAAATATATGCTTTGGTCAGGGCTTAATTTTACCCAATTTTATGGACAGACCCTATCCACAAAGTTTGGATTTAAGAGTTTGGGAGTTTCTAGTGTCAGATTTCTGGTTATCTGTCATCAAGATGTATTAGCTAAAAAGTCTGGATCCGGATTCCAATTAGATGTCTTTGTATCAAAAGTTTGGTTTGAGTCCATTTTTATTAACAATGACTGTTTTAAGTAATATGTCATATTAATTACTAACATTAATGTCACTACATACATTTATACATGGATTTAAGCAGCATGGTGCAGAAATGTGTAGATGAAATAAAGTAACACTAGACTGGATGATCTTCTGAGGTCTCTTCCAACCTTACTTCTCTATGATCTGTGACCTATTGTGGAAGCTATTGCTAGGATGAAGAGAAAAGGCACAGCCCAGTTATCTGAAACAAGAGTTTCTCCATGGCTACTGTTCATTCACCCTTATGGCCACTATTTGTTTCCCTGTCTCAGTAGAGTTAGGCTGGGTTTGTGTAGCTTTGTGTAGCTGTCATATTCCTCTGTGTGCTTGTTAGGATCAGACTTTCAGTAGCTTTACTGTGTTAAGTGCCTAGCAGCAGTCTTTACTAAGGTCAAAGGATTTGGTCCATAATTTAGTATGTGTAAGATAATGTACAGAAAAGAGAGCATGAAGGCAGACTATACCTTGAACAATGGTTTATTTGTAACAATAGAGGGTGATAATTTGAAGCCAGGAGGCTACAGTATGAGTAGGCGCTGCAAAGACCTAAAAAATTCTCCAAAAATGTGAGTTGGGTGTTGTTTGGAAGAGGAAAAAGTGGTGAATTGTATTTATGAAGAGCAAGAGAGTAATTCTATAAGATTATCATGAAAATACAACTTAATTTTTATGCCTGGAGCTAGGCATCACATTTCTCAAAGAATATTGAGGTTCTTGAAGATATTTCAAGGCTTTGGGGCTGGAAGACCTGCTTTAAACTTCCAAGTTTAATGGAACGAGAACTTCTAAGCGGCAGCTCTGTCCACAAGTTTCCCCCTGCTCTTGCCTCTTTCTCAAATAACACTAGCTTGCACTGCCCCCTCCTCATCATGGGAATGGAGGAAGAACAGCCTGTTACAGCCTTGTTAAAAAGTATCAGCACCTGTGAAGCTATGTAGATAAGACAAGCACACTAATTTCCATATATTCCAAATTTCCTCTTTAGATACCAAGAAAGATCAGGTAATTTTTGAAGGGATCTGTTTTCACTGTATAGTAACCCCCCCCCCCCCAATAAAATCCCAAAAGATTTATGACTGTACACATGGCACAAAGAAAACCTGGTTAAATCTGATAAGAATGTCACAGAATTAAAACACTATCCCTTACTTACGAGAGTAAGGGAAGTAAGACCTCAACATTGTTTAAAATAAGCTTTTAAAAGTCAGTATTTAATCCCCAAAGTCACTATTTAACTGTTTGTAGACTGATTTTATCCCAGTCATTACAATATTTAAATATCGTTGCAAGTGACTTTGTGTCAAAGATAAAATATTACAAACTGGGTGAAGAGGTTGGAGGAAAAAGACTAAATACAATGAAAATACTGATTAATAATCCCTAACTATTGCAGCCTCAGTGTGTACTGCCATAATGTGGACCTTATTCTCAGATATTACTCATGAAATACAAACAAGAAGCATTTATTATTTCCAAAGTAGTGTTTGCTATAGAGTGCTGAATAAGGAAGTGAGGTATTGCAGCTGTTATCTTTTGAACTAACTGCTACTGCGTGTTCCATGACCAGCCCTGGCAGGGTTTTTGTTCCCATGAATGAATAGGCTATAAATCTGTCGTAGCTGACACTAGCAGCACGGCTAGAGAGTGTAAAGGGAAAATTTGCAGGAGAATCTTGTGGTCTTTGCTTGCCTGGAAAATGAGTTCAATAAAATGGAGGTGATCAGTGCTTATTTATAGGCCAAGCAGATACATCCAGCATTGGCTGTCAGAGTTTAACTTAGTGTTTCCTCATTTATGCTCACTCTGTAAAGCAAAACATGGCACAGTAAAAAGCTTATATAATGCTTTTATACTGGGCTAGTCACTATTGTGAAAAATACATAAAGGGGAAAAAAAGATAAAATGTATAGAACAGAAGTGTAAGGAGGTGGCAGACTTTGAAGACTTTGGAGGCTGGGCTCATCTAAGTAACCTGACTTGAACCCTACTTTGGAGGTGCAGGGTAATTACTAGTGAGTCACAGCCATGGGGGCACCTTGGGAGCTCCCTATAGGAAAGAAGTCACATAGGGAGTCTGAGCCAACACAGAGTAGGTGCTCAGAGGAAATCCCTATGAAATTAGGGAATACTCTTATATTTTGAGTTACCAGGAAGGTGAAAACCCGAGAAAGAGGTTATGTTTGAATTGGATACAGTACAGGTATATTCTGTTTGGAACTGAGTTCTTATACAAGGATTTGCTGCTTTGTGTTTTAAATAAGACAAGTCTAAAAAGGTAATTGTTGAAGAAAAATTTTGAATGAATTTTGCATGCATTTTAAGCAGACAATTACAAAATCAATGAGTGTTTTTTCTGTTTCCATTTTTGGTGTGAGTGACAGGCTATGAACAAACTAATTGCAGTTTATTTCAGGCCTTTGAAAATAATAAATTGTAGCAGCTGTAAATCTAAGACTTTGGTTAGGTAGTAAGAACAATTTATTTCTATTTTCCCTCTTAATTGCATTTAAAATATTGTGCTTACTAGTAAAAGTGCAATACAAAAAACTGTCTGTATAAAGTACAGCCACCTGTGTATCCCAAATATACCTGAAACAGAGGTCCTCACAATCTGTCAAGGCAAGCTCAAGTAAAAATTTTCTGGAATAATCCACTTCCCCCTTGAACAAAGCCTATATATTTGGTGCAGTGGGAAAGATTTCATGGGCCAAACTTGTTCTGACATAACTCATTGCAGCTATACTAGACATGTATTTGGACCAGCTCTGGGTATGCTGCAGAAATAACCTAAAACATTAATGCTGAGAAAATCAGAGCCACTGGGAAATTGCAGTATCTGTCACCTTGTCTTCCTTCCCTAGCTCATGTATCAACTGTTCTTGGCTTAGCACATGTAACATTGGTTTTTTTCCATGTTCAAGTAAAACCAAAGCAAGTCTGCCTAGTCTCATTATTGTATATCTCCATGATGTACATAGACTGTTTTTTGAGAGATCCAGTAGTACACTAGTCATTTTCTGAAGGATATACTGGAGGATGGTATATCCTTTAGGATATGTTGGGTCCCATTTGACTTAATTGGGGCAAAATTAGGCCCGGTATCTGAAAGACGAGGGAGAGATGATGCATGGAGACTCAATGGATTAAATGGATTTAACATGTGCTATTGTGATACGCTGCATCAGGAGAATTTATCTCACTGCTGTCAGTTCTGCAATGTTTAATCCGGGTTTGCTTTGTGTGGCGTGTACACCTCTGTTATCCATGTCAAACTGTCATGTTTACTAGGGATCTGCTAAAACATATATGGTGCGGACTGTCAGCAGTCTGGAAATGAACCAAATTGCAGATTTGTTGTGATCGACTGTTGCTTTACTTTTTTGTGTGGCTGCTTCTTTCTACCATAATGTTTTAAAGTGAAGAGGCTGCTACAGTGTGTGACCACTGTTTTCAAAGGGGCTTTGATCAATGTTGCATTCAATATCTGCATTCAAAGCTGCATTCTCCATCTCGTCCAGATTTTAGAAAGCCCACCTCTGCTGCAGTTTCAGATCAGGTGTTGGATAACTGATAAATCTGACTTTCTTTTGACCTATTTTATATTAATTGATGTTTTTAAAGTTTTGTGAATTTGAAACATATGGGTGATTATGGGGCAATTTAATATTTGCTTATACCCTTTTTATGGATTTGAGTCCTTTAAATTTCTTTTAGGACTTTTCCCCAAAGTGAGTATTTTAATTAAATGGGTCCCTTAGCATACGTTTCAGCATTCACTCCTTAATTTTGCAACTGCCACTAGATTTTACAATGCAACTAGATCTCTGCCTGGCTTGCCTTCTATCAGGTATATGTGGCTTCCCGCTCTTTCTCTTTGTGAGCATTCAAAATTGGTTTAATTCTTTAGGTTACTGCAAATATAGCAGAGAACAAAGGAGAAGTCTTCCTAAAGTGAAATGACCTATTACAAAGACTAGCTAGTTGAATATTCCATGAAGTCTGTTGATTTAACTAAATGATAGATTTTGAAGGGACTGCTATTCAAAAAATCCAAATTAGCAGGCAAAAGTGTTAAAATCTACCCCACTGTGTTAGATGTCATATGGCTTTGAGAGCTTTCCAAAGCCAATGATAATATGTGAGAATATATATATTACCTCCTGTGACTTCCATTAGGTGTCAAACTCCTATAAACCAATTTGAACAAATACAGGCCTCTGAATGCTCTATATAAAAATCAAGCAGAAATCCAAGGTCTTTTGCCACACCTTTGCAATCTCCCAAAATCTACAAGTTAACTTCTGTTTAATTTGCATAAAAAAAAGATGTGCCTTTTGAAGTGTTAAAATGCAATTTCACCTTTTTTGTCAATAGGCAATAAGAAGTCAAAGTGGTCACATTTCTAGTCAGGTGCAATATATAAATAGTTTTTAAAGAGTTACAATTCTTTATATAAGTTATAAAAATATTAGTACAGATGTAAGTATTATATCTTCTAGTTTATTAGAGGCATGTGGTTAGAAGTGAAAACATTCCTATAAGGAATTATCTTTAGCCTCTTTAACAATTTGTAACAGGTTTATTTAACCATTTATCAACCCCTCATAAACTATAAATGGAACCTTAATGTAAAGAATGAAAGTTAATCTAATTGCCAGACTTGGTTGTCTTGATTCTTTGCATGGAATTCTGACTTACACACCACCTTGAGGTACTCTTCCAGGTATTGATGGATGTAAAAAGGGTTAATGAAAACAATAAAAGATTCACTCTGTGGCTTGCAAAAAGATTTAATTTAATATTGTTCTCACTCACACTGTTGACCAAAATGTAGGAAACATTGTATTTTAGCTGTTTCAGGCTTTCTTTAATTGTACAAAATGTACTAATTTTCATGGAGTTCTGCATTTGCTCCACTGTCATATTTTGAGACTGCTTTTCATACCACAGGAGGGACTGACAATGCGTTGGTTCTGGTCAAACCAGAAGCGAGGAAAGCTGGTTTTGTGGCTGTCCCGGGGGCTGGGGTGACCCTGAAAACTTACCAGCGGCAGGAATCGACGCGCTGGGGAAAGCCGCGCAGCTTGTGAGCTGGCTCTTTATACAGCTGCGGCCGGCCGGTGATGTCAGCGGGAATGCCGGCTGGCGAAGATAAAAGCAGCGGCAGCTGCGAGGATCGGGGCGGATGGCCCTGAAGAGGGAAGTCCGCCAGCGGAGGAAGAGGAAGGGGAGACCCCGCGGCATCCGAGAAGGAATGAGGAGCCAGAGCTGGA
>NW_017728915.1:22949965-22995067 GCF_001723895.1 Crocodylus porosus | reverse complement strand
CTGAATGCTCTATATAAAAATCAAGCAGAAATCCAAGGTCTTTTGCCACACCTTTGCAATCTCCCAAAATCTACAAGTTAACTTCTGTTTAATTTGCATAAAAAAAAGATGTGCCTTTTGAAGTGTTAAAATGCAATTTCACCTTTTTTGTCAATAGGCAATAAGAAGTCAAAGTGGTCACATTTCTAGTCAGGTGCAATATATAAATAGTTTTTAAAGAGTTACAATTCTTTATATAAGTTATAAAAATATTAGTACAGATGTAAGTATTATATCTTCTAGTTTATTAGAGGCATGTGGTTAGAAGTGAAAACATTCCTATAAGGAATTATCTTTAGCCTCTTTAACAATTTGTAACAGGTTTATTTAACCATTTATCAACCCCTCATAAACTATAAATGGAACCTTAATGTAAAGAATGAAAGTTAATCTAATTGCCAGACTTGGTTGTCTTGATTCTTTGCATGGAATTCTGACTTACACACCACCTTGAGGTACTCTTCCAGGTATTGATGGATGTAAAAAGGGTTAATGAAAACAATAAAAGATTCACTCTGTGGCTTGCAAAAAGATTTAATTTAATATTGTTCTCACTCACACTGTTGACCAAAATGTAGGAAACATTGTATTTTAGCTGTTTCAGGCTTTCTTTAATTGTACAAAATGTACTAATTTTCATGGAGTTCTGCATTTGCTCCACTGTCATATTTTGAGACTGCTTTTCATACCACAGGAGGGACTGACAATGCGTTGGTTCTGGTCAAACCAGAAGCGAGGAAAGCTGGTTTTGTGGCTGTCCCGGGGGCTGGGGTGACCCTGAAAACTTACCAGCGGCAGGAATCGACGCGCTGGGGAAAGCCGCGCAGCTTGTGAGCTGGCTCTTTATACAGCTGCGGCCGGCCGGTGATGTCAGCGGGAATGCCGGCTGGCGAAGATAAAAGCAGCGGCAGCTGCGAGGATCGGGGCGGATGGCCCTGAAGAGGGAAGTCCGCCAGCGGAGGAAGAGGAAGGGGAGACCCCGCGGCATCCGAGAAGGAATGAGGAGCCAGAGCTGGAGGAGCCGGAGGGAAGGAGCCGGCGGCAGCGCCAGGAGGTCGGCCACAGACAGGAGGCAGCGGGACTGGAGCACGGCGAAAGAAAGTCACCGCAGAGGACCCGCTGGAGCCAGGTGCACTCGGGGCATGGTAGGGCAGCAAAAGCCCATAAGGAGAAGCCAGATCAGGGCAGGGCTGTCACGGGGACTGCGGATGCCCAAGCCCATTGAGAAACATAGATCCTAGGGACTGAGGGTCTGGAGCCAGATCCATAACTATAGAGGCTCAACCCTCTGAGGATAGGGAAAAGGGGTAAAGGAAGGCAGCAGCGGTGCAAGAGGAGCCATGTGCCACTTCCTCAGGGCCAGCTCCAGAAGGTGGCGTAAGGCCAGGGTGCAGGGGTGGTTGGAGCCCCGTGTATGACCGTCGGGTGGACCCGGGCAAAGAGAACCCATCAGACGACTCCCCCCGCATTGGCGATCTATCAAGACATGGCAGGTGAGAGCGGGGCGGTGACAAGGTGAAAGAACATCCATTTTGCCCTCAGGAGGGAGCAAAGCCCGGCGGGTACAGTGGCCAATGCATCGGGCTCAGATCTGAATACCCGGGTTTGATTTTTCAGTATTGCTGTAGACTTCTTTGGTGACCTTGGGCAAGTCACAAAGATAAATGCCTAAGTCCCATTTTCAGATGTGATGTTGGAACGTAAAGTTTTAGGTTTTTTGAACATTTTGCCCTTCACATACAGATTCAACTTTTTGTACCTAAAATAGAGTGTACTAATTCCTCTCCTATGTCATTTTCCTGTCTAAACTATTTGGAGCATTGGCGGTCTCTTAACTATGTATTGTCAGTGCCTAGGATAGTGGGGCACTGTTACTGGGGCCACTTGACACACACACACATGCACAAACATAACCACGAAAAAGCAAAAATTAATGGGAACTTTCAAGGGGTTTGATCTTATCTCATTAGTATTTTTTGGATGCCTTGATAGAGTCATGAAGTTCAGATGGCTTTACTAGGCATCTGAATTTTAGGAATGAACTATTTAATGAAAATTTAACTTCTTTGAATTTTGAGGTTCATTGTTTACCCTTAATGGAAAAGGCCAACTCAACTGCTTGTTATGCAAATATAGACTTCCTATAGAATACTTCAAGATATTATATACATATGTAATTAGCAATTATAACAATGACAGGATTACAAAATATTCCTGTTTTCTTTTCCAATAATTTTACAAACTTTGCCACTTTTTACAATTTATCTTCAGGAAGTAAAGGAAAACGAGTGTTTTCCCTTCAAAGAAAAGAGTAAGTCCAAGATACTAGTGTATGGTTAGTCCAGCTGTAGTGTTTCTTTATTGTCCTTTATTATATTATTCCATCGCATTAGTCTGTGAAGTGTAGGTCTTTTTGATTTATTTTTTTCTGAGAGAGAGACAATGGAAACTCTCACTACTAATAGTGCTGATGATTGCCCAACATAGAAGCTAAAATTCTGCTGTGAACATGAATGGAATTCTTTGCAAAGTTGGAGCCCTGGTCATTACAACCTTGATTTAGCAAACACTGAAGCAGGTGCTGGATTTGAGGGAAATGATTAATGCTTCTGATGCACTTACGTGCTTTCTTGAGTTAGGGCCATAATTAAGTTAATATTTTGAATGCTCATATTCAACAGATTTAAGATTCAAGATTCACTTTCCATGGGTGTTTGTGTGTACGAATTTAAAATTCACTTTCTGTGAACATGTGTTAGCAAAAATGAAACACAAAAATCCTTGCAGAAAGTATTTCAAAACTGGCTAAAACATGAATACATTACTTTAAAACTGGATACATATTTGCATACTTTTTGCATTATTCTTCTGGATCTATTTAACATGTACTAAGTTGTTATAAATATTACATTAGCTGTATGAGTAAAGATTGGCCCACAATGTTGTAAGCATAAGATCTAAAAAAAAGATAAAAGTAATGAAACATTTTGGCGCATATACCTGTTTTGCAAAACCCAAGAAATAAAGAGAAAAGACTTATCCATTTCCTTTGAATCAAGAGGTTTGTGTGATGATTATTAGTCAGACCAGAGTGGTACTCTACCTACAGCTCTTTAATTACTTACCTAGAGCTACAACTTCTTAAATACAGTAAATCAGACAGGAAACATGGTAGGTGATAATGACAGGTACTTGCATATGCAGCCTAAAGTAATAAGCTTTGTACAGTACGCCAGCTGCCTTTCTGTGAATGTGTATGCATATGTGAATGTAAGAAGATTAAGGGGAGAAGAAAGACCCCTGACAACAGGGAAGCTGAGAAGCCTTTGGACATACTGGAATGAAAATTTTAGCTTAGGAGTCATTAAAAAACCCCAAAACAAACAAACCAGTCAGAAATGAAATGTATCTCTCTGGATTAAAATTTTAATATTTCAAAGGAAGATTTTATGTATTTCCAACTTTTCTTTTTTTCCACACGCATTTTTTAAATGATTGCAGTTAATAAGATATAATGACAGGTGGAGTAGTTTAGGGCAGTGTCTCAGAGAACTACAAGATGGCTGTGTCCACATGTGTGTGGCTGCTGCTTGTCCCCAGGAAATGCCTATGCTATATACACTCTGGCATGCGACAGGTTACCCTCAGTAAGGTGGGGGAGGCTGGGGCCAGCACAGTTGCTAGCCCCAGCAGCTTTACCTTGGGTCCTGGGGGCCTCCTGGGGCTGCAGCCGTGGTGTGGTAGGAAACCTGGCTAGCAGCTGGAGCATAGCTCCAGCCAGCCAGGCTCTGGTTTTGGGTGGCATGTGCTGCCACCATGTGCTTTTTTTTTTGGTATGGGTTTTTTGGACCTTGGGATCTCCCAGGGTCAAACCCCTGCCCCCCCACTCCATGCTGCACAGTGACAGTGCAGGGAGCACCTGCATATGTGGTGTGTGGTGCCACAGACAGGTTTGCGGCACCACATACTGCACATTTGC
The DNA here is from genome assembly GCF_001723895.1 of Crocodylus porosus. Lineage (NCBI taxonomy): Eukaryota > Metazoa > Chordata > Crocodylia > Crocodylidae > Crocodylus > Crocodylus porosus. The sequence goes on along the minus strand of NW_017728915.1, from coordinate 22,991,049 downwards.
GCTCATCTGGACGCAGCTTATGGTTGCACTGCACAATGAAATTTGCACATGCAAATACACGGAAATAGTTGGGCAAACAGACCTTTCTGGGGATGTTGTCCACAAATGTGAGGTTTTGTTTTCCCTGCGGTTACAGGTAGCTGTACATTCATGTGGACATGGCCCCTGTACCAGTTTGAGTCTGTTAATTCGTGGGTTCAGTAGTCTGACTACATTTAACATGTTATAGCAGGGCTGTTCACCTGGCAGCCCACATGGCACATGTGGCCCATGAGAAGTCAGTTTGTGGCCCTAGGCATCCGGCCAGCTGCTGATCCCCCCACATCTGCCTGACTGCAGCAGCATCCTGCAGCTCTGGCTTCTCCTTCTTTCCTCTGCCTTGCACTTCCTTTCCCTGTTCCAGGAAGGACAAGATGCAGTTCTGCAGTGGGGGTGCCTGTGGTTGGGGACCTGAGTGTGTGTGAACGCTCACATGTGTGGTGCAGTGGGGGTATGCCTGCATGGGATGCAGTATTGGGGGCCTGTGGCTCACACTGATGTGACCCATGGGGTGTGGCCCTCAGCCACTTAGAATTTGGACAGTCCTGATTTCCAATGATGGATGGAGAGGACACAGATTTGCACATGGATTAAATTTCCTACAATAAGTTTGCACGCAGTTTTGATTAGAACTGACTAACTTCTCACAGCTGAAAATGATGAATAGGAAAAATTAAAGTATTTATAATTTAGTAAATTGCAACAATGATGCCTATGATCACCCAGGTCAGCTATTAAAGTGCCTCTAGGGTTTAGATCAGGAGGAGCTTAACCTTTATGAAGTTCAAGAGGCTATAGTGTACACAGTGAACTGAAATAGAGTTAGAGTAGTTTTCTTAGCTTGGATTTGGTTGGACAAATCTAAGATAAACCTATGCCAGTCAGCACAATTTTAATAGTCATTACAAGAACTGAATCAGTGAAATACTCAACCTATTGTTCTCTTTATAAATAGTAACTAGGGCCCCATTTTGCGAAGCCAGATATGCGGAATTAAAAACACCAATGACTTAAACTGGTTTAAGTGATCAGAAACTGGTTTAAACCTGTAACAGAACAGGTGTTCAGTGCACGTAAACCAGTTTGAAACTGGCTGAAACCAGTTTGAGATAAATCTGGTTGAATGTAGTATCAGGCTTAACTGATTTGGGTCAAACTGGTTTATGCAATGTCTGTCCCAGACCCCTTCCTGGTTTAAATTAAATAAGAGTTCCCCAGCATCCCGGCATGCTCCTGAGCTGGGTGGGGCTTTCTGCTCCAGAGAGCTGGGCTGGCCACTCTCCTTTGTTCCCTGGCTGGAGCTTCAGCAGAGACTTGCAGGCACAGCAGGTCCTGCTTGGCTTCCCCTGCCCCATCCTCACCACTCGCTGCTCAAGCATAGATCCCTTCCTGCTCTCTCCTACAGCACGGACCATAGCCAGAATGTGGTATGTTAGCTAATGCTGAGAGGTGCCTGTGGAAGGAAGACAGGACAAAGGCAGACAGGACAGTGTCTGCTTAGACTTTTTTGGAATTAATCAACAGGTAGCTGGTAAAGTTCCTCCATTCCTTTTTTGGAAAAAGTTGTTTAAGAAGAGATTGAACTAATGAGAGAGGCTATTGTTTTGCTGATGGGATGATAAATCCTGTGTAACTGCCTGCTGTGTAAATAAATGCTGTGTAACTTCCTGTTGGCTCTGTCACTAGTCAGAGCAGCAGTGAGGGGGGGACCCCTCCCTAATCAGAGCATCCTGCTGGGCTTGGCCATACCCCACCTTCAGCTCAGCACTTTGGAAGGGGAGGGAGGGCTGCTCTAGCTCCCTCTGGCTTCTAGCCTGAGCCACTACAGGCATATGCCTGCATTTTTTCAATCCAGAGGTGATGTCTGTGCGGTTATAACCAAACAGACATCCCCTCCAGCTTAGCCAGGTTAGACTAACCTGAAAAGATTGAATCAATTCAGGCTCAGGCTTTTTGAATGTCTGTCTCTAGCTCAAGTGACATGAAAGGTCCAATTAAAAATGTAAAACTTATTATAGCAGATCCTAGGAGGTTTTAAGTTCCAACAGCTCCACGCACAATTTTCAGCATGCCTCAAGATCATCTGAGTGAGAGAGAGATGACCTATAGTCTGTCTTTTACAGGAAGGAACTGGGTAGAACTTGTTAATGTGAATAATGCTAGACTTGTGGTACAGCTTGAGAAGGACATGACATCTGAAGACTTGGGACAGTTCTGGAGTAAAGAGGTACAATGCCACATCTGGATTCTGTTCTTGTCCTTAGTTTTTATTATGGTATCACAGGGGTTTTCAACCTTTTTTAATAAGTGTACCTAGGTGGCCAGATGTGGAGCAGGGCAGGGTGGCATGTGGCCAGACATGGAACGGAGGAGAGACATGGTGCATGGCCAGATGTGGAGTGGGGAGGAGGGTGTGACTGGATGTGAAGCAGCAGCTGTGCAGGATGGTGGGTGGCAGTCACTGCATGCAAGCTCTGCCCCTCCACCCCATCCAATCAGCCAGCCGGCCGGGTGGCTCCTGTGCAGCCTGAAGAGGGGCACTGCTGTCCTTGCCCTCCCCCCCACCCATGTCCTGCTTCTGGGACACGCTGGTGGGTGGTGGCGCTCCGTCCCTGCTCACTCATGCGTACCCCTTAGGACTTTCCCAAGTATCCCTGGAGGCATGTGTACCCTCAGTTGACAACCCCTGTGGTATCAGTTATAGAGACAGAATGTTGCTTTCAGCAATTAACTTCTTGGCTTTTATGTAAAGAAAAATCTGTGGAAGCACTTAATGGTGATTTATAGAATCATAGAAAAGTAGGTCTGGAAGGAACCTTCAGAGGTCATCTATTCCAAGCCCTTGCCAGAGGCAGGATCATCCTTATCCAAACCACTGTATAGAAATCCATTGTCTAACTCATTAGTAAAACTACACAGTCAACCCTGACACAACCACAAGGCATTCAAAGCCCTATTCTGTCCTATTACAAAGTCAGAGCCTCACTTTTATTTTTTTATTTTTTAAATTTTTTTTTAGTGTTTGGCATATTGCTTGTTTTCAATTTGCTCAGATTTAGAATTGGCTCAGTAGCAGATTGCTAAGGATCATTAAAATCATGACTGAAAGTGTTGGCAAGGTGTTAATGAGATTAGCATCTCCTTCCTCCATAAAGAACAAAACAAAAACAGGTTGACTTTTTGGAATATGATGATCAGTGATAACTAGAAGTGGAAAAAATGAAGGGGAAGTGTTGTTTTTAGATACTATGCCATAGTATAAACTGTTAATACTACACGCTAGGGATTGATTGGCAAAATTTGAGTTTGAAGTCATGCAAAACCCCTCAGAGATGCCTTTAAATATTCTGTGCTTAATAAAGCCAAGTGACATTAAGGGAATCCAAACCTTTGAAAGCTAGTATGAGGTTTTGTTTGAAGACCAAGACTCCACTTACTCTACTCCTTTACCACCGGGAAAGGATGTGAAGGAGCCTTGCTCTTCTGTGCTTATATTGGGGTGGAGGGTAGGGAATGAAGATATTAAAACCTTTCCCCCAGTTTTGGAGTCTTCCCCTGTCCTCAGGAGGTCATATGCAACTGCTGCTTTTACCTATGATTTCTTCCTAGGAGCTTCTGGGATTATTTTTGTTTCACTATTATTTCCTCCATTTTTTGTTGTTATTTCTTCCATTTTTCTGTTTTGCAGTGGGAATTAAGGAAACTATTGTTGTACCACAAGGAAGTATCTTACTGGAAATTCTCTTCTGTGCTGCTGCATTTTCCCTTTATGAGAGAGAGCAAGAACTCACAGTAGAATCAGTTACTGGAAAACTATCCGGAAGTCCTCTTCACTCCCCTCTCTCAGCAACCAAGGTGAGAGCGAGCGAGCAGTGGAAAACAAAACCCTTCAGCTCAGGGGTGCTTCTAGCCCAAAGTCCTTGTTAAGACATTAGTAGTCCAGGAAGTGGTTCTGAAGATCTCTACTGCCTGATGGGGGTGAAATGGGCATGCCCACTGTCTTCAGAAAAGCCTTCCTTTAATTAGGGGTAGTCTTGGGTTTTTGTTGCTGGGTGTTCAGGTTATGCAGTTTTAGTTTCCCCAGGGGTTGGCAAGGTAGGTCTTGGCTGGGTCCTCAGTGCTGAGATGGACTTTTCCCTCCACTGGTTCTGGCTACCCTTGCTCCTGCTTGGCTATACAGTGGGTATTGTGGTACTCCCAAGTGACCATGGCAGAGAGCAGACACTCTGCTCCTGCAGCAACAGCTGCTCATTGGATCATTTCCTTTGGAAGAGTTCTGCTGCTGCCTATAGGACAAGGGCTTCTGTTGCTTACACACTACCTTGATGGTGAGCAGTACTCTTTGCTGGCTACTAGGGCTGTGTGAAGCTTCGGTCCCTGATTAGATGTGGCAGAGATTTGGCCTGATTCGGTGGCTGAATGTCTAAATCTGAATCAAATCAGGAGACCCTTTAATCTCACCAGAGTGAACTGGAACACTCTGAATCGATTCAGAGAGATTCGGAAAGATTTGGAGATTTGTACATAGACATGGCTTTAAATGTTTTTTTTCTACATACCTCAAGGTAGCAGGTGGCTTATGAATGCTGTGATGGTGGGGCAGGTGTAGAGTCCCACAGGAGTGCAGGGGGGGCTCCCCAGCGCACTTGACAGCATACCTGGAAGTGGACCAGAAGCACTTCCAGGTCCGCTGGGGAGCATGCAGACCACCCCCCCAGCCCCCTGGCTCAGTGACTGGAGCCTCCTGGATCTGGAGGGGCACCCGGGGACAAGCCAAGCTGGGGACATGCGGGGGGCAGCATTCTCCCCGGTGGACCCAGAAGTAGTCCAGAAGTACTTCCAATCCACTTCTGGGTTTGCCGCCCAGCATGCAGGGAACCCCCCTGCACTCCTGTGGGATGCGCCATCTACCCTAGCATCACAGAGTTCATGACGCCTGGAACATCAAGGTACTTAGAAAAAACACTTAAAGCTATGCCTATGCCCGAACCTCTGATTCTCCGAATCAGCATTGAATCTTCAGATTCGGATGTGGCTGAATTGGATCGGGGAGAATGATCTGAACCAACAAATTGAATCACTGTCCCTGATTTAGGCCCAATCTGAATCTGAATTGAATATGGCCTGTTTCACACACCCCTACTGGCTACTGCTGGAAAAACAGTTGCCAATGCTGAGAGCTTTGTGCTGCAGCCAGCCATGCTTTTTAATTTGGGTATTGCTGGCTCTGGTTGCCCTATGGCAATAATGGAATAAGGGAGGATGGTGGCACTACGGAGTGGTGTGGATATGGCATAAGGACATTTGTTGGCCCAACTAGAGCAATGAAGGGGAAGGGATTTGCTTTCTTTTTGTGTTCCACAGTAGGAAAAGCATCATTGTTTTCCTTGCTTTGTGCTCCCTTTGGTCTTTTTGGAGGTTGAGAGTCTGTCTTTGTCTGTACAGTACCTGGCATAAGGAAACCCTGATCCTGGATTTTTGACTTGTATCTGCTACCAGCACACAAATATGTAGTCTGTTTACGCTCCACCTAAGATGGGAGCGCATGTTGGGAATAATTGCCTTCTCTTATGGTGGAGCTCAGGATTGACATTTGATTTCTATTTTTCATATTGACTATATAATATTTGAGTGGCAAAATTATGAAAAAAGCATATTTATGGCTTTGTAGTCTTAGCTGCTAAATCTGCTTTACTAGGCACATACCTACACCCTTCCCTTCACCCTCAGTTTATACCAATGTATACATTTACATATACATATGCAGTCTAGTGCTGTGTAGTTTCACTTTGATTAAAAAAAATCAGGATAGTGCTTCAAATATTGCAATAGCAATTCAAATTACATGTAAAATTTTACTTAAACTTAGTCTATATATTGTGATGCTGAGTGCCATTTTGGAGCAATTATATTTGTGCTGTACCAGATCGGTGTTGTATGTACAGACACAGTGGGAATATGTATAATTTTTATGTACTCTGTTTATTGGCACATTTTTGTTAATGGCTAATAAGATGATATTGCCCTCTTTATATGGTGCATGGCTTTGCAACTCTGAGGTCTATGAGGGACACTCTTTTCCTGTTAGCATCGCATTGAGAATGAAAGAAGTTAGGACTGAACATAGAACCAAGTGCCAGGGTAGGAAATAGCAAGTGCTGACAAAAATTATGCAGTCACAAATGAACAGGTCTGTTTATTTAACCAGGCTACAGGGTTGCAGACAAAGCTATAAAATGCTTACATATCAAACCATCATCCCTTCAGACTGAGGATAATAGTGACAATAAAGAAAGCAACCACGAAAAACATTCCAAAATACTATTTAACTCTCAACAAAATAAAATCATATTCTCCATTCTTAAATGATCCTGCCCTTTCCAGCAACTGTTATCATTGCTGTTGATATCTGATTTGCCACCTCCTCAAGCAGGTATCAAGATGTTGGACTGTTGACCAGTTAACATTAATATAGTATTTGTGAATTGAATATGATAATGTAATTCGCCAAGGCACACCTTTCACATTTAATTATTCATGTAAATTCCACTAAGAAATATTGTAATACTGGTTATGCAAATTCAGCGTGATGCATTGGTTCAAATGTTGTATAAGGGGAATTAAAAGTCGGTCCTGTTTTGCTCATCCAAATAGATATTGGGTATAAGGTCGTTTGTGCGTGTGCAAAAGCTGATGCATGTACTGAAGTCTTGTCCGCAGAGTAAAATGTCACCACTTACAGAAAAACTAGAACAATGAGCATTTGAAATGACATAATTTAACCAATGACATATTTTCCCTTTAATTGCCTCTAAGTTTTGTTGGTATATCTGCTCAAATTAAATACTAGAAAGTAAATATTCAGATACGTAAACAAAATCCTTGTAGATTTTACCTTTGTACAAATCAGCTGAATCCCTTTGATTCTGTCCCTTGGAGACAAAACTTCATTGTACAATAAATGATGATTGTGTATTGTTTTCATAGTTTCTAGGGTCAGAAGAGACCTGAGCAGATCATCCAGTCCGACCCCCTGCCATGGCAGGAAAGAGTACTGGGGTCAAAGGACCCCAGCAAGGTGTATATCTAGCCTCCTCTTAAAATCCCCAGGGTAGGAGCCTGCACCACATCCCTTGGAAGTTGGTTCCAGACCCTAGCCGCCCAGATCATGAAGTAGTTCCTCCTGATGTCTAACCTAAACCTACCCTCTGCCAGCTTGTGACCGTTATTCCTGGTCACTCCTGGCAGTGCTCAGGGGAACAGTGCCAATGCCTGCTGATCCCCCCTGACTAGTTTGTAACAGGCCACTGGATCCCCCCTCAGCCTTCTCTTGTGGAGGCTGAACAGGTTCAGGTCCTGTAGCCTCTCCTCATATTTAATAGAACAATAAAAGCAAGATGCTGTGTTTTCCCTGCTATACCCATTTAACATGAACGTAATGCTGTGTTAGCTGTGTTACTTCTGATTTAACATGTGTAAGTCAAGGGAAGATCAAGCCCTTTGTCTCTCAGTTTTTGCTTTCATTTGATGACCAAGGTTAAGTAAGCTTTGGATCATCTGCACTGGTACGCTGACTTCCCTGATTAGGCACACTGTGAAACTTTGTTTTGAGCATCTCTGCAGCTATACACCTTGGGTTTACATTCTGTGATGGACTGGAGAGTCCTGGACTACCTGCTGATTTAAAGTATGAGAAAAGAGGAAAGGGAGAGGTGGGATCGGGGGTTCATGTATACAATGGAGTTACTCCTGGTGAAAGCATGGAATTCAAAGGGCCACTTGCCATGAATGAATGAGACTCTTCTCTTTCCCCTCCCCACCCCAACCTCATGAACTTAGTACAAATCACAACCAAGTTATCATGTTACAATATAATGCTAACTTTAATGGTCTTGCAGTAGTCCTAGTTACCTGGTCTTTGTTCCAGATATGGCCTGGTTTTTGGCTAAGATCATTTTTGCCCCCACCTCTATGGTAAGCTGTATGGTTGCAGTAATAGATGGTCCCTGCTGGGAGTTTGCCTGGCAACATAAATCTCTAGAGAAGCTTAAAATGTCCTCCTCTTTAAAAATGTCCCATTTAATGGCTGTATTTAGGTGTTCAAGACCATATAGTGTTTGCAACAACTGTGATGGCTGTATTATGATAATGGAAGAAAGTTACATTATGAAATAAATGCATTTTAGGTTTTCCTTGGCAACATAATGTAAGGATCATTCTGCATGTTGGTACTAAAGAATCAAAAACAGTTTAGTAAGTGGATGTGAACACTGTTTCTTGTCATCTGGTTAATGGATCTACTGTTGTATTTGTGTTCTTTCCAGCTCTGCTGCCTTACATCAATGAAAAATTATGTTTTTTCTTCAGTGCCACAACACTAGTCATCTTTATATTTAACATATTCTCCTTTAAGTCTCTCAACATAAAATGTCTACCATTTTATGGGTTTTTTTGAGTCATTTACCTGGTTCTTGGCAACAGAAAAAAGTCCATCTTTCCTGATTATTAATGTTGCATTTAATAAGTTCACTTGCTGTAGTCATGTTGAAGCATGAACAAATGTATCTTTTTGTACGTAGGGCAGCCATCAAACATTGCTTTATTTATTGACTCTGTTTGTTTCCAGTTAGACCCATAATAAAACTTTTTTCCTTCATAAATTCGCTCTAAAGTTCCCCCTAACCCCCAATAAAGGGAAATGATTGGTTGAGCAATTTTAAGAAACAGTGGTAAAATCTGTATAGAAAATAGCTACTATGCTTGAGTATTAAGCATTCTTCAAATGTAAAGAGGTCAACTTGATTTTTTCTGTGTGTATGACAGCATTTATTCTTGCGGAGAGACTTTGAAGTAAAATTTCAAAGCTAAGGGTATACTTCTGCAGCTCTTTATTGACTTTGTTCAGACATAGGTAGCTAACTCCATTGTGTATGTTGAAACGTTCCCCCTAAGTGTGGAGTTTTACCTAGAACAATTTTTACAATCATTTAGTAAACTTCCAAAAAATGGGGTTTATAATAGAAATGCCGATGTGCTTAAATGTAATGCTAATTACTGACTATTAGATATTTCAAGAAAACTAGACAAAACTTGCAAGTCACATGAATCTCCCACTGGTAATTAATAGGAAATTTCCTGGAAACCCGTACTGTGTTGATAGCCATACACTAGCAGTACCATAATCAATACTGGGCATGTCTACACGAGATGCTTAATGCTTATTGGATTAATTGTACTGTGTATTAGCATGGCTGTCAAAAATTGTGCTAATGTGCTAATGCACAGTAGCTTTAGTCCAATGTGTATTAAGTGTTACCCAAAAAGTGTTCATTTGTGCTAATGTGCAGTAGCACTGACTACAACATATTTAGTATCTGTTATTATACATACTAAACTTAATGCACCATAATTATGGTGCATTAGTGAATGTGTAGATGCACCCACTAAGTAGTACTTCATTTGGTTTCATTCCTCAGATTTAATGCTACCCTCCAGTATGCAGGAATACACAGCTGGGCCTTCAGCTGCTGAGTAGGTAGAAATGAGGTGGCAGAGATTAGAAGATTTATGAAGCATGTCTGTGAGGGAGTGGGGCCTAGGAGCAGCTGTGAACTCCGTAGCGCCCCCTACAGTCACCTAAGGTGTACTCAGCACCCTCTGGTTCTCGCCCACCACGTCTTTGATGATAATTGTTTCAGATGGGAGGCTGCCTTTTTCCCTGGTGAATGGTGCGTGTTACTACCCCTACTCCTTATGGGTGCCTCTGCGCACCCCTGCCTTAAGGGGTATGCGTGCCTCCTTACCTTCCCTTTAGCACGCCCCAAGCCTCGCAGTTGTTCTCTGGACGTTGTTTGGTCCCTTGCCCTCCGGTGCTCTCTCTGGCGCCCCTGGGCCTATCCCGCCCTGGTGCCCCTCTCTGGCACCCCGGGCCTATGCCGCGCTCCTTGCGCCCGCTGCCCCCTTCTGGGGCCTATGCCACGCTTCACGCGCTCTGCTGCCCCCTTCTGGGGCCTAGGCTACGCTCTGCGTGCCTGTTGCCTTCCCTAGGGCCTGTGCTGCGCCTCTCGCGCTTGCTGCCCCCTCTGGGGCCAGTGCCGCCTCTCACGGCTGGGGCTACAGCCCCACACCCCAAGCGCCCTTCCAGCACGCCTCGCGCTGTGCCTACAGTAGGACTGTGCACTGTGCCCCTACTGGGCACCGGGAACCCCCAAGCTGCTGGGGAACCCCCGTGAGGCCTCCTCTCACCCCTACAGCCTCACCTGGTCCTCCGGTTTAACTATAACTGAAACCCGAGCCAACTGGCTACAACACAAACAACACAGAGGCTCCCCGCTCATAATGTAAACTCCAAGCCCCTCTAGGGCTCCCAACCATACCTCCTTTTAGGGTGTTCTCATCCCTAGCATCATCGCAGCTGGTCAGCATGGTAAGGCCACGACCCCCAACTCCGGCTGCTCAGCTCTGCCGCAGAGCTCCCGCTCATGTGGCTACCAGAGGGGAACTGCTACTAGGCCCCGGCCTGAGCTGTTATAAAGGGCCAGTCATCTGACCGGCTGGTTGCCATAGCAACCCACAGCTGCACTGCCCTGTTGATTGACAGCTCTGTTACTTTTACTTGCATGGCACAGGACACCTTGGTGCTCCTGTGACAATGTCCACCTACCATAATGGCAGGATGGAATACTTTAGTAGAGAAAGTGTCATTATAAAGTAGTACTACAGACAGCTCAGTCATTTCAGTGGGAATTTTGGAAGTAAATGTCATCCAATCTAAAAGTAGTATGCAATTTTACTGCCGCCTCCTTCTCCCCAATCTTCTCTGAAGCTTATTTATGTTTTAACAATGACATTTCTCCAAGTTTAAAATGACAACATAAAAGGATTACAATACTTGTTAAAAGCTACATTTTTACTGCAAAATATTCGTAGTACGCAAAGCCCTATGCTAATTATGGAAGAGTCTCATTCATACCTATAGGGCTTTAGATAGTGAAAATGTGTGGTTTCATCAACAATACATTTTCCAGTTTGCCAAATGCGGATGGAAGGAGGAAACTCTGCTCAACTGCATCTTTCCTGGGAATGCTGTGGGATGTAGTGTAGCTATAACCTTAATTTGTTAGTTCCTTAATTATAAATCTGTGGAACGGGTATTGCTTGTGATTGTCTTGATTTTATAAACTGTTAGTTCTTTGGGGTAGAAACTTCCTTACTGTTAGAATACCCAGTACAAAGAGACCTTGTTCTTGGTCAAGGAGTCTAAGTGTTATCACAAAACAAATAAGAAAAAGAATAAGCCACGTGCTAATGGGGAAAGGTGGGGAGGAATTCAAAATGTGACATGCTGCTGTTGGTACTACTGGACTCTTTTAAATGAAACAGGACATTGATACACACAAATGCACTGAACATTTATTGATTTGTTTTGCAGTGGTGCCATGGGGTCCAAGGGGATGGGTGAGGACCTGTTTTGTGGCACTGTACAACCTTATAATAGTAGGACAGTTCCTACCATGAAGAACTGATAGCTTAACAGAAGAGAGTTGTTAAGGAGGAACTTGAAGGAAAAGAGTGTGGTGGTTATTTGTGGATATATTCAGGAAGCTCTCCTGCATGAGAGAGAGCGCACGGGGGGAAAAGCATGTGGGTATCTTTTTTTTTTTTTTGGAAAATGTAACAATTAAACCTGTTTTGCTTTTTATTTTTTTTACATGTCCCAAATCCCTAACATTTAATATTTTTAGTCATTATGGAACTCGGAAATGTCTCAACCAATTTATATATTTTTCTATAATAAACAAACAAACAAAAACTGTGCATCTGGACTGACAAGCTGTATGCCAAGATTCAGCCAGATGCAATTTGAAATGTCCAAGACATTAAACATGCCTTGAAATAGAGCTTTTAATGAAAGTGCCATCTCAGTCTCAACTATAGTGAATGGCAGTATAACACGCTGCTAGGGATTTATCATGCTAGATTAGTCTAACCTACTTGCAGTCGAGCTCTAGAAGTAAACACAGTAGAAGTTTGGAGGAACTTGATTTTCGATGGAGGTTATTTTTTTTCCATTGCAACTATTGCCACCCCTTTTCCCTTACTGTTTTTGAATACTTGTGTCTGTTGTAATGTATTTTTGATAACTACATAAACTTCACCAAACTTTGAGGGGGAGAAAAAGTTGTGTGCTGCATGATTGGTATGCATTGTTTTGTTTCTTTTATTAATTCCTGCTGCCATTCTGGATGCTCAGATGAACAATAGCAGCAGCCTGTAAAGATCAATACCAGATTGCTGATAGTGCCTATCTATTCAAAGAGTAGATTATTTGATAAATGGGCTGGTCCATATGTTTTGACATCTGTTAGCTGTATAGCCCAGACAAAACTGGTAGAACTATAGTTCCATCATAAAAAGCAGGAGCAGCAAATAGAATATTTCCTTTTTGATACAAACCCATATATTGTAGTTTTAAAGCTGCAAGTAATAGATTTTGAGAGAGAAAAACAAGGATTTTGAGGTGTTAAAAATTCAGCATACATTTTTCTTAAATTTATAATCATGCTATGGCTAAACCTGTGTGCAACATCTTTTAATTTGACAACTATACTGACTGCTTAATATGCAGAACAGTTTTAATCCTAGATCATAGTTTATACATTAATGGGCCAAACAGAAATACATAATACCAATATGTGACAGGGGCCAACGATGATAAATTGATGTGGATTTAAACACTTGGATGGTGGCCAGGTTAAGTGGTAGTGGTGGCCGAGGGGGTGAACAGCTGTTGTTTTCCCCCCACTGCTGATGTGCATCCCCAAAAGGGCTCTGTATCTGAGATTTTGGGGCAGGCTCCACCCCTAAATTCCCAACCTCTCTGGAGCCAGACAACATGGATCTATAGGCTTGATCTAGCCCAAGGGCTCGATGTTTGATACCCCTGCATTTCCAGATTTAAGTCCTAGATCTGAGATTGAGATTCTGCATCAATTCCAGCAGTTACTGTTGTGTTCTTAGTCTCCTTGTCTCCCAAATGCTTTGATCCTATTTTTGTCAAGTTTTTAATGACTGTTTCAAAGCTTTTTGTTCTTAAACACAAGTGTGTCTTTGTGCTTAGACCAGGGCAATTATTTTGGGCAGAGGGCTGCTTACTGAGTTTTGGCAAGCCATCCAGGGCCTCATGACAGGCAGCCCAGGGTAAATATTAATTTTCTAAATTTTTGAGGGGCCCCACGGGCTGGATAGAATGGGTTGGCAGGCTGCATCTGGCCCCCGAACCGCATTTTGCCCACCCCTGGTTTAGACTGTGGTCCAACTGCTCTCCATCTCAGTTGAAGAGGACCATTTTCAGTGAACAGTGCTCCTTGGTTATGTACTTTAAAAACTGAATTATTCAGAGAGGATTAGAGTTGTATCTTCATTTCAAACTATATATAAGGCTCAGCAACTTGAAAGTCAATACAAATGCATTACACAGATAATAAGGTTCCAGTCCCATTTTGGATTTTGAGTCCAAAGTCATTATTTGTTAAGTGGCTTACATGGTCTGCATCCTTACATGCGGAAACCTCATAGAAGTTAAAAGCAATATTGCAAATTGAAATGACTGGAAATATACCATGAAGATCATATTTTCAAAGGAACTTTGGAAGCCTTGCTTGTTAGGTGGGGTGAATGCAACCTGTGTACTATAACCTCGAAGGCAGAGGGCTTTTGTTTAGACTGGTGAGGGGAGGGCAAGGGAAAGGGTATTGGCTCCTTAAAAGGTCTTCCCCTCCTTGGAGAATGAGAGGAGCTGACTAGGAGGAATGGTAAGGAATCACTTGTTCAGGTGAGCAGACCAATGGGAATGAGGTAAGCCCTTGGACCCTGAGCACCTTAGGAAAGTATATACAAACCCTGGGCTTATTGTCATGCCTATTTAATATATCCCTTCCTTGGGCTTAGTGCAACACTGGACCTGTTGGTTGGCTGTGGATATTAGGCTGTCACCTTTTTTGGACCTGAAAAGGGATTTCTCTCTTATCAATAGAAGGACCTTGTTGGCTAGGTAAAGAAGTAAAGTTCAAGCTGTCACAGTTAAGCTAGTGACAACTCTTTAGTTTAAGTACTTGTCCATAGGGCCCCAGTTCCATGATAAACTGGAATCCCAATGTATGGTATAGCAAGGAGATAATTCCCATTCCTTTGTCCCTTGTCCCTTAGCACTCCTGTGTGGGGGGAGAGGTGAGGTCACAGACAGAAATCAATGAGAAGGGCTGGCAGTACTCCTTCCGGTGGAGAAAATTACAGAAAGAATGGCAGCCTATACTATGTGAATTATTTCTAATAGTTCTCAGATGAGTTTTGACCTTATTAAAGTACATGTTTTGCATGTTGTCTTTTTCTTCCTGCCTGTTCAGGAAAATTAAAGATGGGTCATTATGCTTGATGAAAATGTGTGTGCCTCTCAGTAAGAGGCTTGCTCCCCAGTAAGGTGGGTATTGTATTGTTATTCAAGCTAATGTTGGGAGATGAACAGTCTTATTTTGGTTTTCAGACTGGTAACAGAAGAATGAGAAATGTTAGCATTTTCCCTGTTGTAACTGAGAGATTTGGAAGCAAGTGGATCTAGGATTCCTGAACCACAATCACCCTGCCTTCGAACAGGCATTTTCTCGTTTTCCTGGTGTATACATGAAACAGGTGCATTAACATATTAATGATCAGATGTTATGTGTTAGCTTTGCATTTTAAAAATCTTTAGCAGTGTAGAAAGAGATGATTTGACAGTCCTAATTCAACACTGGGCAAGAAATAAAGCTTATAATGAAATTAACATAAATCATTAGCATTAATCATTCAGTATTATTGATAGCCATATAAAGAAATGTATCACAGCCCTGGACGTAAAGAAGGAAAGTGCAATGTTTCTTGCCAGCTGTCCTGACTAGCTATGAGCACATATGGTAGTGGTACTGGCTTTCCTTTCTAATTTTCCTCCTCTGCTTGAGCTGTCAGAAACCCCTCTCTCTCCTTTTCTTTCTCCACAGACTGCAGAGCTTACTTCTCTGCCATTTATTTTTTGAGAATGCCAGATTTCTAGAACGGGTCAAAATCCATCAACATCTGTGACTGTCACCAGCCACGTGACCCACACAAGCAAAACAGCTAGGTGACAATTAACATGCAGCCTACATTGGTCGGTTTCAATTTGGTAACCTTCATTTTTACTTACACGTTCATCTAAAAAATCTAGGAACAATTTTTCACACTGTTTGGATGTTGAGGTATTCTTACTGCAGCCCGGGGAAATTATGTATTGGGAAATACATATCTGTTTAGAACTTGACAATTGATAAGACTGGTGCATATCATATGGTGTTCTGCTCTCTTGTTGGCCAAAACCTACTGAGCATTCCTTTTATTTCATTTTTTTCTCCTAAATGATGTGTTACATGTATTTTAGAATTAAGGGTTTTAGAACATACAGAGTTAGGTGAAAAAAATCTAAGAATTAAGTTAAACAAATACTTGTCGGGTTTTTTTTTTAGCATTTTCATGGAAACGTGTTCTGTTGGTTCAGACTCACTGATTTGACTATGTCCAAACTTCTTTCTCTGATTTTAAAATAGTACTTTGGAATTGGAACGGGGAGGGCAGATTGCAGTAAAATGATTACAATACTTTGCACATATTTAGCATCTTGAATTTCAGGCATGGAGACTTTATAGAGGTCACAAAAGAATCATGAGAAAGGCTGAAAATAAGTCCAGAGTCCAAACTCTCAGTTGCCTGTGTTTTATTAGGAAGCCTGTTTCCTTACCACGATGTATGACCTCTTCCTCAGTGCTCCCTCCCTTGGTAGTCATGATATGTTTTAGGGAGTACTAGCTTTCATGGTCAGAAGTGCTGTGCTGTGTGTCTGGGAGACACTGGATTCTGGTAGAGGATTCTGCCCAAGTGAAACTTGTAAAGATGGTGTTGATAGTTTTCCATTGCTTCCAGTGTCTTGCCCTTGGTCCTCCATATTTTGTCAGAGCCATCTTATGGATCCTGAATACCTTGTAATTTGATTCTCTTCATAATAAAATAGGAAATAGGGGCTTATTTTTAATGCAAATAAATAAAGAACTTTAAAGACAGACCGTTTTGATTTGTTTTATGCTTTTGCCTAGGCTCTTCCAATCTTTACCTTTTATCATTTTCTAACACATAGAAAATGATGATTTTGACAGTCTTAATTCAAGGGTAAGTAAAATATGAAGGCTGTGAGTAAGGCTTTGCCTGACTAGGGCTGCAGGATCAGGTTCAAGATCTCCTTAAAGTGTCTTTCCTTTTAAGTGTTATAAATAAAAGCAGATGACTGAAATTCAGGTGCATCTATTTAGTGGATTAGATTTGCCATTAAACATATTTTTTCTTAAAAATAGGTATCTGCCTTCTATTTCCCTCCAATATTTTTCATGTAGGACTTGGTTACATGCAGAAGAATTTAAAGAAAACAGAGAAGCTTACAGGAAACACACATGGACATAGGAAAGAGTTCCTTTCTTAGTCACACTTGGGCAATCATGTGTTCACCTCTTAAATTTGCATGGAACTTTAATGTCCAATATAGAATTACATACCGTTCCCTTATGCTCAAAGTCGGTGTTGCAAGGGAGCATAACGGCCAGGAGTGGCAACCTATACCAAAGTGAATAGGTCCCTTAATTTCATGGTTTAAAAAATACTTGAGTTGACCTCGGTATAATTCCTATATTTTAGTCATTTAGATGTCATGGCTCAGTAATCATTCATTAACTATAGTGCTTTTCAAATGAAGAACTGAGATGAAAATTTTTCTTAATGATGACAAGTGATGTAATTTAGTTTTATTCCCATATTATCATGGTGTCCACTAGCACTGCTATAGTTAAGGGTCTGTCAGTGACTCCGTTATAAACCCCTACTTTCAGGGGGTTTATAACTCAAAAAATTGATTCCAGGCTTAAAACTGCCATCTAAGGTCTAAGTTCTGGAGATGTTTTAAATACAAATTAGTATTTTCAAGGGAAGCTGGAAGGAGGGGTAACTGAGTCTCAAATGTAAGAATAAAATGTAGGGGTTTTTTTGTGTTTTAGATTTTTATTTATGCTTATGTTACAGTGAAATGGCTCCATCTACCTGGGCATCACAAAGGTTGTAGGCTTTATTAACCAGAACGTGAATAGAATTGGGATGAGGCCTGCTAAAAGCAGTCTCCCTTCTCAGTTATGAGGCAGAGAAAATCAAATTACAGTTCAGTAGAAAATTTCAGTAGTGTGTCCTGGACAGTTGTTACCAAACTAGTACCAATATTTCAACAGCAGTTTTGACACGAGGATAAAAAATGTTCTTAGAACTGAAAAAATACTTAGAGAATCAAGAGCAGACTAGGAAATCCTTCAGGTACTAATCTAAAATTTGTGTGTATGGCTAGGTGAGGATGGGTGACAAAGTTGGGTGCTGACTGAGCAGTTGAGAACTGCTGCCCCAATCCACAAGACCCTTGAGTCCTAGGAGTCCCATCTACACGGCACAGGCTAACAACCAGAAGTGGTAGGGAGCTTGGTAAAGGGACCACAGCTTCCCAGGATAGCTAACTTCATGTGCTGTTTGCCTTATATTGCCAGTCACTCCATGCCAGGAACGAGTGGACGTGGACTGTATTATGCACATTTAAAAATGACTGATATTTTAAAAAAGATAGTGGTATTTTGCCATGTTCTCTTATATACTAGTATATCGAGGGTGAATTTACTAAAATCAGTGAAATTAGCACATTACAAATCCAAAGTAATTTCATCTAGTCCAATCTGTACATTTGAAAAACAGGCTGTTTTGAGAATATGTATATTAAAGCTAGACATGAACCAACTCAAGATTCAGAAAGTTAGAGAAAGCTTGCACTTGGATCCAAATTGCACAGTTGATTTCAGGCTGTATTGCTGTTAGAACAAAAGTCTCAGTTAAACAACCTTGAATTTTGGAAAAATTGGATCTGTATCTAAACTTTGTGGAGAGACCCATTTTTGATTTCACACTCTCAATGCAATAAGAAACAGGCCAGAGAAATAGTATAAAGCTTTTTCACCCTGCTCTTCCCAGCCCCTCTCTTTCCCAGGACAATATATACTGTAATTTGTAGGTCTTCCTGCCTTTAGTGGAATAGCTTATTAAAGGTTCCTCTTGTTTCCTTTCCTCTACACAACTCTAACCCCTGGAGTAGGGAAGCAGCCAGGTGATCAGGCAAGTTTGAATGCAGGATGGAAAAGCAACAGAAACGAGCAACAGAAGAAAAGTATAATAAAAGAGGAGTATGAGGGCAGGTAGTGGTTTTGCAGTTACATCTAGCCATTCAAATAGAAAGGAAAGTTCCAGGAAGAAAGAGGAGGGGACAACTCTTACTCTTAGAGCATTGTGGGGCAGCAGAAATGTCAGATTTATTTTGTACTCCCAGAAGGATTCAGAACTCTAGGTCATCCAAAACAGGATTTTCTGTATAGATCTACGTTCTCAAGGTCAGAGCTCCACCCTCAGAACTGTTTTATTCCAAGGCTTAATACCAACTTGCCATTTGAGCAGTTTTTTGTCCCTTGCTAAAAGTGTTCTTGTGGAAAATTTTGGAGTGCCGAACTTATTAATATGTTTCAGTTTTTAGCAGTTAATAAACAATGTGGCCTTGCAAAAAAACTCCATATCCAAACTTGAGAAACTATTTTTTCAGCCCAGACCCTTGTCTTCTGTTAGAAGAGATGCTTTCACTTGTCTGGGAAAGTGAACATAAAATGGGATAGTCATTTGGACCTTCCTGGTGCATCAAAATGGCTTGCATAGGATCCACACAATCAATTTGCACCTATTACATGGAAAGCAAATGTATACATTAAGGGCAATATATGTCCTTTACTTTTTGGAAAGGAGAACGGCAATATCACTGTTAAAGTGCACTCCCTAGTCTGATCCACAATCTACCTCCTCTGTGAAGCTACCTGATACAGTGAAGACTGTGGGCTATCTGAATCTAGAAGGATGTCAATGCTAGGGAGGAGATTTTGGGCAAGTGTAACAGACGGCCTGCTCGGGGCCAATCTCTGCATGGCCTGCTCACCTGTTCTTGGGCAAACTTCCCACCTTCTTTCCCGCCACGCCTTGATCTTAATTGATTAATTAATAGATGCAATTAAGTGGGAGGCTGCCCATTCTCTGCCCCAATGCTAGGGGGCACTATCTGCGGCTCCATTCCTCCCCTACACCTCAGCCCAAGTCTTGCAGATGGCATCTAGTTGTTCTCATCGTTACCAGCCCCACACTGGGTCTCAAAATCCTTCTATTAGGACTCCTCCAAGATCCCTCCTTTCAGGCGGCCTACCCTGCTTTCATTCAGGCTATGTAGCTCCCTGAAACCATTTTCCCCTCTTGGGTGTGGTCCCCCCAGGACCTTTGGCTACCAGCTCTGATCCACCTCCAGGCCAGTCAGAACCCCTGGCCCTCAGCTCTCGGGCATCCCTCACAGTGGGCCCCTGGCCCTTTTGACTTGTCTGGTCCTGGCCCCAGCATGGGCCAGTCAAGGGTACTCTCTTGATCAGGTCAGAGTCTATAGCCCCTCACTCCATCCAGGGGTCTACCCTCTGGGCCCTCCACATAAAGAGGTTACCCACCCGGTGGTGGGGGCTAGGGGTTAAGGCACCCCAATCCACCTTTCACCAGGGTAATCACTGGCCTGGCATTTCCTGGGGGCTCCCACACCACTGAGAGCCCCACCAGGCCACCCACTCCCAGCAGGGTGCAGTTTTAGGCTGTACCCAGGACAAGGAGCCTCCTTACCATCCCATACAGCTCCTCCCTTACCTCCAGATGAAACTCAGCAGCCCTCTGGCCAGACAATGTTGTTGCCTGGCCCTCTTGCAGCTGAACTGCCCTGTTTATATGGGCAGCCCTGAATCTAAGATGGCTGCCCTCATTAGGCACCTAGCAGCTGCCAGCTCCAGGGCATTAAAGTGGCAGGCACACACAGTGCCCTGCCACAGGGAGATATTTGAGAATATAGCTCATTGGGTAAAGTATTAAAAACATGAAATTACCACATTTACTCAAATAACTTTGTTCTGATTAAATGTTTTAGCTCCTGTTGAAGTACACTAGCTAAATAATCTTATTCACTGAAAGTTCAAAGAGAAAATGATTTATTCCTATCTTATTTATTCTGCTTTTTCTATAGAAAGTATTCTAATCAGTATATTAATAATAAATGTAATCCTGAATGGACCAAATGTCCAAATATTAGTCTGTTGATGTTCTAAGTTGAGCTGAGATATATTATTATTAAGGAGAGGATCTAGAAATGTTAAGCCAAATTAGGCTCTTATTAACACCCATGTAACTATAGAGCATCTCACAGTAATGACTGTACTTTCAATTTAAAGCAATGCAAGTGACAAAGAATTCAGCCTGTTGTATTTAATATACCCATAGGTAAGTCTGACACCCTAGCTTTGAAAATATGGTATTCACTTATTGCCTGGAGAGAATTATATAAATCAGAACCAGAATCAGATATAAATCATTTTTTCATGTTTGTTTAATCTGTGGGGCGGAGTTATACTGATACCCAGAGGATCCACAGGTGGCAGATAGTGGAATGACCTTCAGGAAAGGTTAGCTCTGAAACTAGAGACAGTTCAGCATCTTGACACTTGACAGGACTGAAATGGTCTGTTAGGCCCGCAAGGCCTAGCCTTGACGTGAGTGCATTTAGGAATTAGCACCTGTGCACAGGCTACACAATTGCACAACTTGTGTTTCTGTGAAAAGTCTGAGAAAACAGCTTGTTAGCGCACATTCCACCCATATCTGAAGCAGGAGGATCCTGGTACTGAGGAGGATAGAGTATAGATAGAGGAGGGTATAAAGCAGTATGTTTGTAAAAACCAGAGTCTTGTTGATGAAAAACAAAAAACTTACCTAATTGGTGGCTATGTGACTAAAGGACTATAAATATCACCACCTTGAAAAGAAATAAAAAACTTCTTTTTCTATTCTGATTATGTCTGAAGGCTGAAAACATCTCATCTCCCTTCAAGGAACCAGCCTACTCTGTGATGCCTGGCCAGCTGACCGAGAAGTGTATTCAAAGGACTGGTAATATAAATGTATAATTGCATTGCTTGCTTGCTAAAACTATATCTACATGTAAAGCAGTAGCTGATTCTTTGTAATGCTCAATAAACTGATTTATTAAGGAACTAAAAGGCTCTCATTTGGAGAAATTTAAAAGATTCTTGTTTAGAGAAAGATCAAAGCATATTTTAGGGCAATATCGATCTTGCTTGCTTGTTTTCCATTTGGGAGGAGAACCAGTTTTTCCCTGGTTCTTAAGGCAAGGGGACAAAATAAGCAGGGGTAACACTAACAAAAAAGCAGTTATGGACCAAGCAGCGGCAGCACCACCAGGATGCAGCGAGGGCAGTAGATGGCAATGGTTTTCCTCCTGAAAAGCCACATATGTTCTTTGATGGTGCTATGACACGGTGAGTACAGGTTGCCACTATAATGAGCCTGACTACTTTCCAGTCATGGGTCTATAAGTCCTCAACAGCAGAAGAGGCAGAAGAAGATGTTAGAATCTCAGTGGCTATGAAGGTGGATGAAGGCTGCAGCAGAATGAGATCCCCAGTTGTCTTGGTCTCCTTGCCATTGGATCAAGGTCCTGTTCTGTCAAGAGCTGTGTGGAAAGTGATGTGCAGCAGCTAATTCATGATAAATGAAGTCACACACAGGTGTCTTCCAGGAAAACAGCTTTCCCAGCACATTCCTCAAGTCTTTTGGCGACCTGCTAGTGGTGATGGGAGCAGGCTTGTGAAGTCTGGAAGCTCCTAGTCATGAACTGGCATGAAGGCAGCAGTTACAAGAAAGTTTTCTAGCACTTGGATGAGACAGGAGTGTGATTCAGCAGCTGTAACTGACTGAGCAGCTCTCTTCAGGATCCACTCTGCTCACCCCATATGTGAAGGGGGCTAGAAAAGGTATCCTAAACATAGCCTGTCTAATACAGTATTCTCTATTTATTCCTGACTGGAAAACCACATCCAGTGGGATCACCTTTACTGTGGTGGAAAATACCAACCAACAAACAGACACACCATTATTTATGGGACCTAGAACATCAGGACCCTCATGGATAACCCTGTGAGAGGGGAGAAGAAAGCCTAAGGAATAACTTGCCCTTGCTACCTACCTCAGTGAAAGTGGTGCATTGGCTGGGAACGATGAACCCACCCTGCTCCCAGGTATAGTGATGGACCCCCACCTGGCAGACATGGCAGGAGCAGGGGCCATGCAGCAGACTTCGAATTCGGTATCTCAAATACTGCAGAAGCAGCAACAAGAGATGGCACAAAAGCTTGCCTTAGATGAACAGCTGATGAAGCAACACAAAATGTTTTAGTGGAATTTGGTGGACTTTCAAGTTCCAGAAATGATGTTAGAGGATGACCCCGAAGCTTTTCTAGAGAGTTTTGAGAGAGTTGCACTTGCTATGGACTTGGATAAGACTAAATGGGAGGCAACTGACTTTTGGTCAGTCAGGCCCAGGCCATGTACTATGTCCTACCTGGATGCTCAAAATTATGATTGTGTGAAGGAAGAAATTTTATATTGATTACACATCACACCTGAATGGTATTGTCAGTTGTTCCAGGTACAGAAAAAGAGAGAGGACAAGTCCCTCAGAGGGCTGCTGCAGAAGCTGGCTGACCTTCTGGATAGGTGGTTAAGAGTGGTGGTGACATCCAGGTGAGAAGAAATGGCTTCCAGGAGACCCAGGTGACATATTCTAGGTCCCATCCTGCCACCTCCAGTGGGCTAAGGGCCAGTTAGGAAAGGCCTTAAGCCTTACAACACATATAGGTAGCACAAACCGTAATGGTGAACTCCCATAGTGCTACACTGCAATTGTGGCCCAAGAACTCAGGTTACACAACATCAATGTACCTGCACTGATTGAGACTCAGAGAGTGGAAGACAGGCAACTGAAAGAACACAGAGGCGGCTATACCTTCTTCTGGAAGGGTAAACAGGGAGGAGAATGCCAACTTCATGGAGTTGATTTTGCCATAAAGAATGAACTTATA
This sequence comes from Crocodylus porosus, assembly GCF_001723895.1. Lineage (NCBI taxonomy): Eukaryota > Metazoa > Chordata > Crocodylia > Crocodylidae > Crocodylus > Crocodylus porosus. The sequence goes on along the minus strand of NW_017728915.1, from coordinate 22,967,872 downwards.
AACCAACTCAATTACTTCCTTGTGGGAATTAATGAGCGCTTCATGACTCCCCATCTTAAACTGGTGGAGAGGCAATATGACACTGGCAAGAATCACATATGCCCTGATTCTTGACGCTGCCAGTGAAACCAGGGATGGACTCTAAGCCAACCTTGACTGAGTCCTTTCTGACATTCCAGAGGAAGACAGACTTATTCTTTTTGGTGATTTCAATGCCAGAGTTAGAAGGGACTCTAACCTCTGGAATTGAACCATTGGCAAGGAAGGAGTGGGAAAGGTCAACTCCAATGGCATCCTCCTTTTGACCAAATGCACAGAACATGGGTTCACAGTCACTGGCACCCTGTTCCACCAGAAAAACAGGTACAAGATATGATGGTAACAACCACAATCTAAGCATTAGCACTTGCTTCATTGTGTTATCATCTGTGCCTGGGATTGCAAAGATGTCTGTGTAATTCAAGATATGCTAGGAGCTGATGATTGTTGGACTGATCATTGACTCATCCTCTTGGTTATGTTGCTCAAACTGGCTCCCAAATGATGTCTGCAGCAGAAGCAATGCCAATGGAAGATCAGCATTGACAGACACCAAGTACCCAAGCAAGTGAGGCTTCTTCCACCAATGTCTCAGAAAAAACTGGTGATTCCAATCAACAATAATGGGAGAATGTCAGTAGCGTGTGGGGTGCCCTCAAGGCCACTGTCATCAGTCCTTGTGAAGAGACACTTGGGATTCTGTACCAGGAAACGGCAAGACTGGTTTGATGAGAATGACTGGGAGATCCAAGAGTTGATCAATCACAAGCAGAAGGCCCTTTGTGCTTTACAAAATTACACCAATTCCTAGGAAAGAAATTGAATCTCCAACAACCCATGGCAGAGGTCCAAAGGAGGACCCATGATATGAAGAACAAATGGTGGGAAGACAAGGATAAGGAGATTTAACATCATGTTGACATCCTTGGTACATATCATTTCTTCAGTTCCACTAAAGCCATCTACAGTCCAAGCACTTGGGGACCAACCCATTGAAACCTAAGGATGGAAAGGGGAGACATCAATGCTCATTGGAAGGAGCATTTTGAAGACCATCTCATTCAGAATTATTCTGTTGATGAGAGTGTTCTTAACTCCATCCTGTAACACCCAGTAAAAAGTCACAGAATCCCGCCAACCCTTCACAAGGTGAGGAAAGCCATCAAGCAGATGAAGAACAACAAGGCATCTAAAGTGGATGAAATCCCTGCTGAAATCTTAAAACAAGGGAGGAGAGAAACTTGCATCACAGCTTCATACCCTCATCTTAAGGGTCTGGAATGATGAGGAAATCTCAGACAACCTCGGGGACAACACGATTGTGACAGTCTTTAAAAAGGAGACAAGTCTGACTGTGGAAACAACAGAGGGATCACCTTTCTGTCCACCACAGGAAAGGTCATTGTGAGAACTCTCCTGCACTGTCTCCTTCCACTTGCAGAAGAGCTTCTCTCAGGATCTCAGTATAGGTTTAGGGGAGGGGTGTCCAACCTTTTTGAATGTGGGGTTGGATCTTGAACTTTTTATCACCCAGTGGGCTAGTGAGCCATATTCAAACACCCTCTGTCCTGGGCCAGAGAGACCCTGCCTGTGTAGCTTGACTGCACCTGCCTGTTTCTACAAGGTTTATGGTAGCTGCTGGTGGGCAGGGGCAGGAAGGCCCCATTCTGCATCCAGTCAGCTACTGCCCCAGAGACTGAAGGGGAAGAATAAATAGCTCCACATCTCCATCCCCTGAGCAGCGCAGCCCCATGAGTCAGCACTGCCTGAGGTGGGGCTGGAGCAAGGCGGCTGCTGCACCGCAGCCCCTCACCTGTCCACCTGTATAGCCCCGCTCACCGTGGTGCCTGGCCGCTCACGCATGCAGCCCTGGTGGCTCAGCACTGTGAGCCTGGAGTGTGGGGTCCAGCAGATACTGGCTTCTGCTGCCTTGCCCTGCAGAGGTCATGCCAGGACCCTGCCTGCCGAGGCCCCCCTGTGCTGGCTTCCCACATGCTGGTGGGGATGGGAGGAGGCCGGCCAGGTCAGCACCAGCCAGCAGAAGCGGTGGTGGAGCCATGTGCTGCTCAGGACTGACCGGTGCAGGCAGGGGGAAAATGCAGCTGAGTCCCTGTCGCTCCGGCCGGGCTTGTCCCATCCTGAGCAGCACATGGCTCTGCCACCGCTTCTGCTGGCCAGTGCAGACCCCGCCAGGCTCCTTCCATCCCCAGCAGCTTGTGGGAAGCCAGCTTCAGCCTCATGCTACTCCAGATGGGACAGGCCCAGTCAGGTCAGTACCGGCCAGGAAAGGTGGCATGCAGCTAAAGTTGGAGTGGCAGGGGCTCAGCTGCATTTCCCCCCTGCCTGCACTGGTCAGTCTCAAGTGGCACATGGCTCTGCCGCTGCTTCTACTGGCTGGTACCAACCTGGCCAGCCTCCTCCAGTCCCCAGCAGCATGTGGGAAGCCAGCTTCAGCTGCATGCTGCTCTGGATGGGACGGACCCACCCGGGTTGGCACCAGCCAGCAGAGGCGGTGGCGGAGCCGTGTGCCGCTGGGGACTGACCGACACAGATAGGGGGAAAGTGCAACTGAGCCCCTGCTGCTCCGGCTGGGCTCAACCTGTCCTGAGAGACACACAGCTACTCTTCCCACATGCACCACGTTGGCAACGTCAAGCTGACACAGTGCGTGTGGGACCCTCGTCCCTTCCCCAGCCCTTCAGCAGCCATTAGGAAGCTGATGAGGGGCTGGGGAAGGGACAAGGGGTGGGAATGGAAGTAAACAGTGTTTACTTTCATTTCCCGTCGCAGCACCTCAGAAAATGGCTTGGCGGGCTGCATAGCGGCCTGCAGGCTATATGTTTGACAAGCCTGGTTTAGGGCATCAAGAAACACAACTGATATGATCTTTATAGCTCACTAGCTGGAGGAGAAATTCCAGTACAACTTAAGCCTCTCTACATGGTCTTCTTTGACCTCACAAAAGCTTTTGGCTGTCAGCTGAGAAGTGTTGTGGAGTATCCTTCTGAAGTATGGATGCCCACCAAAACTTGTCATTATTCTGTACCTGCTCCATGACTGTATGTAAGTGGTGGTTTTCAGCAATGGATTTATTACAGATCCCATTGAGGTTAAAATGGGAGTTAAGAAAGCCTGTGTCATTGTTCCAACACTCTTCTCAGTATTCCTTGCCACAGTGCTACATCTGACCACCACCAAGCTTCAAGCTGGAGTGGAGCTAAACTACTGAATGGATAGTAAAATGCTTAATTTTAGCTAACTCTAAGCCAAAACAAAGACCACCCTAACTTCAATCATTGAGCCCCAGTATGCTGATCATGCTGTAGTGTGTCCTTACTTGGAAGCAGACCTTCAGGCAATCATCAATGTTTTTACCAAGGCATACAAGGCAATGGGACTGATGCTTAACATTCAGAAGACTAAGGTCCTCCATCAATGAGCTCCTAATGAACAGTCCCCAGCTCCAGTAATCCAGATCCACAGTGAGACTCTGGAGAATGTTGAGTATTTCCCATACCTTGGAAGTCATCTTTCGTAGAAGGCCGACATCGATGAAGACATCCAACATCGCCTCAAATGTGCAAGTGCAGCCTTTGGGCACCTGAAGAAATGGGTTTTTGAACATCGTGACATCAGATCTGAAACAAGCTCATGGTTTATAAAGCAGTCATGATTCCCATCTTGCTGTCCAGAGCTGAGACATGGAAAATGTACAGGAGACTTCTACAGTTGGAAAAATACCATCAACTCTGCCTGCGGAAGATCTTCTGCATCCAGTGGGAAGACAGATGCACCAGTGTTAGTGTCCTTCTGCAATCATGCATCATGAGCATTGAGGCAATGATCATCTAACATCAACTTCATTGAGCTGTCCATGTCATCCAGATGTCCGACTCCAGATTCCCAAAGCAAGTTTTAATCTTCAAACTCCAAGGCGTATACTCAAGAAGAGAGCAGAGAAAGCACTTCAGGGATGTCTTAAAGGCTATCTTAAAAAAATGCAACATTCTTGTCAATGTGTGGGAGACTATTGCCCAGGACCACCCCAGATGGAGGAAGTCTGCTGCAGTGATCTCAGTACTTTGAAACCTCGCAACAACAACAGGAGGTGGAAAAGTGGGAGTGTCAGAAACAGTGTGCAAGTTGCAGACCAAATCAAGAATCCAGCACCACCCCTCCCTGCGACAGAAACACATGTCCGAGCTGCAGTAGAGTCTATTGATTCTGGGTAGGCCTCATCAGCCATCTTCAGACACACAGATAAGACAATCATGGAAGACAATCATCCTTGACTGTGAGGGTTTGCTGAAGGTTTGTCTGATAGCAGGATACTGGCATGAGCTTAGGTGAATCATCTCTTTGGTTCTTGGATACTGGCATGAGCTTAGGTGAATCATCTCTTTGGTTCTTTTTGTTTTTCAAGTATTTGCAAAGACCAAGGCTTAAGTGGGGCATGTGTTCTAATGTAGTTTATGGCTTTATGGGAAGACATATTTTGAAGCAGCAGTACATTACATAGTGCATCTGTATTCTTTTTTTATTGTGCAATATATTTTGTGTAATATTTTCAAGGTAATTGTGTTTTATTGTTACAATGAAAAATCCTATTTAATAGGACCAAAATTTCTCAGGATGGGATTACTCTTCATAATAAAAAAAGTAACTGTATTTAAGATTATTTAACAGGGGACTTAGGGTGCTACAGCCTACCCCTGCTCTCATATAAAAGTCCACAATCCCAAATGAAGCCAGTGGAGTTGCATATGTGTTACCAAGAACAGAATTTAGATCCTAGTGTGCACTTTCCAGAAGCATGTTCTGCAATTACTATAGTTAATAAGCCATTTTGACTGAGTAAAATTACAATTCTCTAAAAGTTTTACTGTTAATAGAAAAAATAACACTTTATATAAGAAAGCTGTTTTATAATGAGGCGCATTGGGTTATTATTTTTAATATCTAGTATCAATTTTGTTACTGTATTTTAACTAGTCTCATTCTCAGAATACTTCTATGTCCTATGTTATACAGTCAGTAGACAGCCTGAGGCATTCATGTTTTCTGCTTTTCAGGTATGTATGCTAAAGATTACAAAACACTGAAAATAGTGGAACAAATATACCTTTAGAGAAATCCTAGTAAACAGTTGCTCTGAATCTGTACTCTAGAATAAAGCTGCCTTGTAGGTCCCACCATGTTTAATTAATGAATCAGTCACCAAAAGTATATCTTAATGGTGAAGATTTTTATCATACAATGAATCTTTTGCAGGAAAAGAGGTAAGTCAAAAGTACTTTAATGCTTTTTATATCTGTCCCCATGTAGCGAGTCTAGAGGAGGGGGAAGCTAGAAAGAGAGTAACAGAATTAGAGCTCTATCATTCCTGATCTACTAAAAGTGCAAGGGAAGAGCGATCACCTCTGATCTTTATGGCGGATGTCAATAGATGTCGAACATCTCTGAACATATGCAAGAGGTTTAAATAGAGATTTAGCTCTGTGAATAGTAGATGTGTAAGCAAAAGATTAGCATAGCCACTAATGAGTCAGTTTTTCTCTGCTGACTTTATTTGAGGTGTGATTGGGACTCCCCGTCATCACTGCATCTACCTCATACATGTTAATAAATTTGTCTTTATAATACCCTGGTTAGTTAGGGAAATAATTGGTAAAATGCAGATAATATTGAGAAACTGAGGCATAACTTGCCAAGGGGATGCAGGAAATGTGCTGCAGATCTAAGAGTTGAACCAATTCCAGCCCAGTGCTTTAGCCAGAAGTTTCACCATCATTTTTTAAAATTATGTCATTCTCCTTGGCAAAAGCTAGATGGGGCATAGTGCTATAACAGACAATTAGCACTTTATGGGATTGTAGGGTTCAAACTTCTTTAAGGACACATTTGTATTTGACCTGTGCTTAAGAAACCACCTCTTGATGTGGACAATTTCATGAGCTATCATCCTATATAGAAATTTGATTGGGTGGATAAATTTTCCATTTAAAGGCTTGCTGGCAAGCTTGTGGTGAGAAAACTCTGAGAGCATCTATAGCCTTGGATTTCCTTTGCCTTTGTCAATCCAGGTGAAGACCTTGATGCATGAGAGAGACTGCACTGTTTGTATAGGTGAATTATCTCATTCTGGTGATGGATGGAGGTCATGTGTTCATGCTCCTACTTATATCTATCAGCTCTTTCATACTGTTGATCATGAGATGATTTTTAACTTACCTGCAGACAAGGTTTAGAATACAGCAGCCTACTCAAGTCACGTATCTCACTAGGAATGTGTCTCATCAGGGCTCTGGGATCTGCGCTGACTGCTTTGTATTTCTGTATGACGTGTAAGGTGTTGTGCTTGACCTTTATGGTAAGCCCAAATGATATGAGACCTGTCTACCTGAGAGATCTTCTCTCTCTCTGTGTGATACTGCATTAAAAGTCAGCAGAGGTAGAAAAAAGTGGATTATTATTTGAGATTCTGCTCTTTTCTTGGCTAATTTTACTGCGTGGGCAACATTTGGTACTAGATCTGTGTTGTTAGGTGCTTTCAAGGGTTTGCTTGAGGTGTGTAGAGTTGAAGACTGATTCTTTTTTATTTTTATTTTTTATTTTATAATAAACCTAAAATAGTCCAGGGATGGTTTGCCCTCTCATTGGCCTCATTTGATATGCAACTTAGGTCCCCTCTACACATGTAGGTAAAGGAGCAATGGGATATAATGCATGATCCACACAATCACACTTCCTGCCATGCTATACATACATGGCAGGAGGTGTGATTGTGGGATCATGCATTAGATCCCATTGCGACTTATTGCCTGGACAGGGGGAGCCCAATTCTGGGATCCCCTGCACTGGCAAGAAGCAAGCTCCTGCAGCTGGGAGTCCCGCAGTTCCCCAACCCCTAGGCACCCCTGGAGTTGGCGGATCATGGCTGCTGTGTTTCCCCCAACCTTGGGGCTTCATGTACCCCCAGGGCAGCTGTGCCCCATGGCTGCTGGAACCCAGCTGGGTCCAGGCACCCAGTGTTGACAGGTGCAGGATTCTGGCTCTCCATGCTGCCAGAACCCAGAGTCAGCAGCTGCTGGGGCTAAGTCCCTTCAGCTGTGGGGCTCACAACCCCGGCTGGGCATTTTGTACCCCTGTGGCTGGGAGCCCTATCAGCTGATGAGGCTCCCAGCTGCAGGGAAGACCCTGCTACGTGTGCAAATTGAAGTTGGATTTCAACCAGCTATAAAGTTAATATACATTTTCAAGACCTAACTTCATAGCTGGTTGGAGCTTTACATGGCATGATAGCTACCTTGCACGTGTAGCTGGTCTCAAGCTAATTGCACAATTAACCAGTTAAATGCTTGATACCTGTAACGCGTAGAGGGAGCCTTAGTTTCACCAACACTAGCAAATAAACATACAATATGGCCTTTATAACCTACTGCTAGTAATGGTAGATGAAAATATGTGGGATGAATCAGTACATTGTCAGGCACAGGACCAAAGTATTTACACTTAGCCTGTCATCAAAAAAGGCTAAAAGTTGCCACCACTTTGATGTTCTTTATATAAAAAGAATATCAAATGTGCACCATGGATTTTCCTATTTATCCAAGTAAAGTAGCAATTTAGGAGTTGGTTAATAAAGAAGTTAGTTATTTGAATATCTACTACCTGCTTCTACACATAGATGACACAAAAAATGTGCTTTCTATTCAATGGCAAAATCACTGGAGAAGAAAAAGGCTTTTTTAAATATCTATATATTTTTAAGGTTTAAACCCTCCAGGGCAGTTAGAAATCCATGTTTTTCATTGAACTGTGTCTTTTTGAAATTCACAAGCTTGACATGTCATTGGCATGACGTGTCTCAGCCCGTTACACTGAAATGCCACATTACACTGTGTGACGTGACAGGCTGACAAAAAGGGACATGATGCATCAACCCGATGGGATGTCAAGCCTGAGAAATTTAAGCCATGCTGTTCACTATACAAATGTATTGTTTTGATATTCTGTTCTGTTGGATTTTACACTCTCTAAAAGGTTTCCCTGGTTCATCCAAGCCTCCCTCTTTCCTTAGCTTTTAAACCGTGCAAATACATACTTTTCCCTTTGTATACTTTATCCTATGGGACTGTACCTCCATAATAGGCTTGAAAGCCCTTGTAGAAATCCTATATACCTGCAGCAATGACACATGGCTCTGGATTACAGAAGTGTGTTGTGCTAGCCATTTCTGTTAGCAATCTGGACTGCTACACACGCAAACAAGAATTGCTCAAAGATTGTTGTGATAGTATGACATATTGTATGCCAGAGTTCAGAGTCTATTCAAGTTTCTGAAAAGTTTTTTTTTTTTAATTCATGTTAGACTTCTAGCAGATGAAACAGTGTTAAGACCACTCACAGCAAAACAAATGAGAGGACAGGAGAGCTGGGAAGAACTTAAAAAGGAGTACTACAAATAAGTAGGCTTGACTTGTGAATAAAGTTCTTTCTCCTTACTAGGAACATAAGTATTTCAATAATTTTTAGAGTTTAGGAATAATGCACTTAATTGCTATAAATATCTTTATAATAATTTAGTGCTGTAAAATCTTGTGATTGATATATTCTTCACTACTGATCAATATCAATATAAATTAAAGTATTTCATGTAAAACATTTCAGTTTATTTTTCAATATTGATGGACATTAAACCATAAAATTACATATAGGGTGCATCTACCTGTTACTGCACTAAGCTTTAGTACTTCCTTTTGGTTATTTTTAGCAGCTACTTCGCCGTAGCGGTGTGCTATAATGGGGGGGAGTGCGCTGCTACAATGAAGTAGCTTGTGGTCATGTGTGAACACCCGTGGATGCTACATCACAATAGTGTGTCACTACGGCAATGTAGCATCATGTGTAGATACTCCCATAAATGTACTGTATAGATATGTGAAAGCGCACAGTATGAATATCCTGCGTGGAACTTTGATATCATGACTTTTTTTAGCTGGTGAATGTAGTAAGTTATGTTTTTAAATATAGCTATTCATCTCGTCAAAACTGCTTGTTTCTTAATTTTTTAATAGAAAACATGCCATTTTGGTCACATCTTTTTTTTAAAACACTTACAAGTTATGGAAGCATAAATACAATTGCTTTCTGTTTTTGTGTGGCTTCCTGTTATTGCGGGGTTTCTGACAATTAAAATATTACATATATTAAAGTTCATATGGAAACAAATGGATCTTGGTTTTCTGCAGGACAGGTAACAAGTTTGTTATATATGTAGAATGAATTTTACTTCAGAGTTATAAATGAGCTAAAATTAATGAGCTAAAATTAAAAAAGTTTATAATGCTAGTAAGATATGACCTTAAATGTAATGGTATGAACAACACTACTATAAGGTCTGTTGGCAAACTATATCCTTTTCACTTCCTCTCTCAAATCAATATACTTTGACTTGGCACTGTGGGCTGGATTAGTGGCGTGGGGTTGGTCCACATGCTGGGCCTAGTCCATGGGCCCAGTTCAGTGCATGTCCCTTGGCTTGCATGCTGGATTGAGTCCACAGTATGCCATCAAATCCCACAGGGCTTAGAAAGCTTGTGGCTGGGGAGCAGTGGCAGCCTTAATTGCCCCTGATCCCTGTTGCCAAATTTCTGGACCCATGGGGAGTGCCATGGGCCAGATCTGGCCCATGCTGTGGAGATGAAACACCCCTGTTTTAAACTGATAAAAGAAATAGGGGGTCAGTAACCACAAATTTCCTTCCTCTTTACCATTTTTTGCCTTCTTTGTAAACAGGCCTTTCTGAACTGTCACTGTTTTCACTTTATATGCAGTATTTTCATTGACTTCTGTGTGCTTTGGATCAAGGCCAAAAATGTTAAACCGGGGCAGATGTTTAGGGCCAGACTCTAAGCTTCACTTTTCCTAGAGTAGTCTTAAGTATGATTCACTCTAAGTGAGACTCAGAATCTGGTTATTCTTGGGAGTTTGGGATGCTCAAAAATGTTGGACCAAATGTAAGTGGTCACTTAAAGGGAAGTGAGATGAATAAAAGAAAAAAAAGCCTCTTGTGGGGGGAAGAGGGGAAGGTCAAGTTAAAGAGAGTCAGTGTCCTTTGCAGAGGAAAATATAGTTAGAAGATCTTCAGCGTGGGTTAAAAAGAATCTCAATCAGTGACTGCATTCAGTTCCAGGAGGCACCAGTTGCTGAGCCAGGGGAGCACGGGGGGCCCCCCCCAGTGTACTCCCCGGAGGACCTGGAAACAGACCAGAAGTGCTTCTGGTCCACTTCTGCATCTGCTGCCAAATGTGTTGGGAAGCCCCCTGTGTTCCTGTGGGACACCCCATCCGCTCCAGCATTGCAGCATTCATGAGCCGCCTGCTACCTTGAGGTATGTAGAAAAAACATTTAAGCCGTGTCTGTGTCTAAATCGCCAAATGTTTCTGAATCTTTTGGAGGGTTCTGATTTGATTCAGAGAGATTAAAGGGATTTGGATTTGGAGATTTGGCCACTGAATCGGGCTGAATCTCCATGGGATTGAATTGGGAACTGAAGCTTCATACAGCCCTAGTCACAATTGGGTGGTAACAGAGTGAATATCCCAGATCCAGAATCTTTGGCTGGGATGTTGCAATAGTGATGGCTAGTCAAATGCAGGAAACCCTTGCTCCAAGGGTGCTGGAGTCACCATAGTCCCAGAGTATGTTGTGTGTAGAATAAATGACTGCCCAAACACTTTTTGAAATGAGTGCCATCTCTTTTCCTCTATTCAGTTCTTGTACCCATTCATCTATCTTACCCAAATGCTTCATTGGCTCTTCTCTGCCACTCATTACTACCAGAACTGTAAGGTGCTACCACTCACTATGACCAGTCTGTAAGGTGCTACCCTGCCGTGCCTGTTACCTGAGTGAAACAGTGAGAGTGAGCGAGAGAGAAGATAGGAAGCAGCGGCTGTGTTGGCAGACAGCAGTGGCAGCCAAGGAATTCTTTGTGGTGATATACTTCCCTTTTGAAGGCTGCCACTTGTCCTTCTCCTTAGGGATTTTTTAATAGTAGAGTATGGGGAGGAGAGGTCCACAGTGAAGCTCAGCAGTTGGGTTGGGTGAAAGGGAGGAAGCAAGCCAGGCCAGAGCCTGCTCTACTTTTTTTTCCTCCTGCTGCACACAGGGTACACTGTTAATGCAGAGTGCTGTGCTTGCTTTTATGAAGTCACAGGACTCAGAGGAGCATAGTCCGTGATTCTGAATACTGCATAAAGCTGTGACTTTTTTTCCCCATGGTTTCTTAAGACACTTTGTCTGTCCTTCTGGGCTCCTGTATGGATATGGTTGTAACCCACCAAGTCACTGAACCTTCAAGTGTGGAAATCTGTAGAAGACATGGCTTCATTTCAGGAGCGTGACCTGTTTCATTCATTTGCAGTTCTCATGTGAACAAAAGGAGACAAATACAGGCTATGAGAAATAGGAGGATGTTTCAAATACAGTGTGCCATGCTAAAGAGATTACACAAAGGTGGGGAAAATGTTGTTATGGGTTCTAATAGGTAAGTAATGAGTCCAACTTGTGCTAGACAATGTTCTTGGAGAAGTTATTAACTTGTGAATACACCAAGAACTCCTCCTCCTTTTTAAATGGAAGTTGATATTGTAACATGCTGGTAGTCCAGAGGCTGGAACTATGGGCATATGCCTTCACCTTGATCTGAATCTGATCCTGCCTATTTCCTCAGCCTACAGTGGCTTATCCTCTGAGCATACATAATGAAGCTATTAGTATTTTATGAACTGAAGCCCTTTCTCCTGGGGAAGGGAGGGCTTTCTGAGTGTGTTAAGCAAAGCAGAATTCATATGAATCATATGGCTAGATTACAATACATCTGCTTATGCCCTTGAACTTTAATGATCTACTGCAAAAGGTATGAACATTTGTAAAGATATAGAAAGGGTATGATCTGGGATCAATGCTAAATGAGTCAAACATTAATTAAAATGGAAGAAACACAAGTTTGTTTTGGAAACAACATAGAGAGAAAGAGAGTCAAGTGTACTGCACCTCAGGACCTGAGATATTTAAAATCTCTGTGCCTGTACACGTGTGAGGAGGCTACTTCAACATGCTGAGCTAGGGTAACCACCCATCTCTAACTGGGAAAGACAGTCCCAGAATGAGAACCTCAAGTCCTGGTCCTGGGCTGCATGACTCTGGGACAGCATTTGTCCCAGATTTGCAGTAAGCTGCAGGGTCTGCAGAAAACAGTGGGATATGCCTTGCAGGCTGGCAGTATTCCAGCCTGCAAGGGGCTGCTTGGGGCTGCTGGGAGTAGGATGCAGGGGGTGCCATGTACATGTGTGTGTTGGCACACATGCACGTGGCCAAGAATACAGCCAGGCAGTGTGGAGAGCAGCTCTCTGCAGGTAAGTCTATGGGGGCAGAGGGTATGGGTGGGGCAGATCAAGGCCCCCATATTGAGGGATGGAGTGGGGCAGAGGCCGGGGGTGCTGCCTAGCCAGGGCAGTGAATGGGACTGAGGCACGAAGCAGCATGGAGCCACAGGCAGCTTGTCCAGGTGGCATGGGGTGGGATGCCTCCCTGCCACTATATGTACCCCCTGGGGGGGAATGGAGGGCATGTGCCCCCCCAGATTTGTGTGTGGTATAGGGACAGATGGGGGCTGCCTGCTGTGGTTTCAGGGCTCCCTGCCCTGCTTCTCCCCTCTCCCTTCCTTGGGGCCTCCATGGACCAGTGAGCAGGACCTGGAACAGCAGAGCTGGGCAGGGGTGTTTGGTGCTGCTGCTGAAAGCCCCACACTACCATGGTGATGTGCCCCCCTGTCCAACCAGCAGCAGTGTGGTAGTGGTGGCATGGAATTGTTCCCCCTGCTGCTGCCAGGTGGGCAGGGGGCACATGGCCAGCGCGTGCTTCCTAGGGGAAAGGCAGCAGGGTGGGAAGACCTGAGCCTGCTGCAGGCATCCTGCATCTGCCCCTGCCCTACTTGATTCCGCTCTGGCCATGCTGCTGGAGGGGAGTGGGGAGGCGGGCATGTTTCCTGCCTTTACATTTTAAAAGGTGGTTTAAAAACCCTAGTCAGAGCAGACTCAGTTAATTGAATCTACACTCCAGCAGCCTCCAAGTCTCGTGTATCAGTGTCCCCCCACTGCATAATGGTGGCAGGGGCACTTTAACTAAAGCTCATCAAACAAGACTTAAAACACCCCCATTGCCATTTTGAAGTGTGAGGATGCTGATGCACAAGATGCTGCAGGTGCTTTAGAGTGGCTCTTGGAGCCACTCTAATTAAAGTGCCCCACCCTACCTCCACAGCACCTGTAAAAACACCCTCTGTTTTCAGGGATCTCTCATTGATTCAAGCTATCTCAAAATATTCTTCTAGAGTTCTATGTTGCTTACCTTTTCTGCGGTTTGAATGTTATTTTCTTATGTATATCCAAGCTCCCCTCTGCTTTACATTTAATGTTGCTGGACTGTGTTGCACCTTTCTTTAGCACAGGTGGGATTTAAAATTATGAAGCCTAAGGATACTGCTTTTGATTTTTAGCTCTAACGAATTGTACTTCTTCCTTGGCTAATCATCTGGGTCAGTGGTACAGCAGACTGTGTTATTGCTAAATCAGTTAAAAATAGACAGCTATTGCTGGTATGCTTTACCTGTAGCCCCATTACTACTAGGGTGGCGTCTACCTGAGACACAATGATTTTTATTTTTTTGATGTTGTTTTAAAGACTGCTTTATTGATTTTTTTTTAGCAATGATTTTATCTTCCTTTTGATATTTTGAGATACAAGACAGTCAGATACTTGATTTTTGAGATGTGGCTATTGAAAATAAATTGTTGGCAATTTATGATATAGCCACTAATTTTCCAGCTCTTAGCCTTTACTTGTACATGTGCAATATTGTGTGTTATTGTACTTGTAGATTAGATGATCAAATAATTTCATATCTGCTCTCCTTCTTCTGTAGAAGTTTTTATTTTTTCTCTCAAAACCCATTTATGCTAATAGAGGATACAAATTCTACTTTGTGTGCATAGGTATAAGAAAATTACAAGTGTGGGTTTATGGTTTTACACCTGTAAAAGAGTAAATGTACCTTTCCAAAGACGGCCAACAGAAAATTCCACTTGGAATAGCACTGGCATTGAAATATTGTGCTCTGGAGACATTTAACATCTAGGATAATTCAGTAAGGAGCTCATTTTGGTCTTTTAACATACATCCAGGGATGCCTGAGGGCCAAAAAGGAGGTGTACAAACAGTGGAAGTGAGGGGCTGTCGCCAAGGAGGATTACACCTTCGTTGCTCAGGACTGCAAGGAGGCTGTTAGGAAGACCAAGGCAAAGTTGGAGCTAGGGTTAGTGACCAGAATTAAGGATAATAAAAGGTCCTTTTTCAAATACATAGGAAGTAAAAAGGCGGCGTCAGGTAACGTGGGACCTCTACAGGATAGGCTTGGCAATCTGGTGATTGCAGCAAATGAAAAAGCTGGCCTCTTTAACAAATTCTTTGCCTCCATGTTCTTGAACAGGGACCAGGACATCTCCCCCACTAGAATTGCACATGGACCCAGGGGAGGCACTGCCATGCCTAGGGTCAGGGATGATCTAGTTAGGGATCTTTTGGAGGGGCTGGACATGTTTCAATCAATAGGTCCAGATGCTTTTCACCTGAGGGTGCTGAGGGAATTGGTGGGGGTCATAGTGGGGTTCCTCGCATGGCTCTATGAGCACTCGTGGGGCACTGGGTGGGTACCAGAGACTGGAAAAGGGCCAATGTGGTCCCCATTTACAAGAAGGGACCCCAGCAATTATAGGCCAGTCAGTCTTACCTTGGTCCTTGGGAAGAACTTTGAGAAAATTATCAAGGACCTCATCTGCAAGGGCCCAGCAGGGGAGGTAATGCTCAGGGGCAACCAGCATGGGTTCATTGAGGGCAGGTCCTGCCTGACTAACCTGGTTTCTTTTTATGATCAGGTCACAAAGTCCCTGGATGAGGGTGTTGGGGTAGACATTGTCTTCTTGGACTTTAAGAAGGCCTTTGACATGATTTTCCACCACATTCTTTTTAATAAACTTGGTGACTGCGGCACTGATGCCCACACAGTCAGATGGGTGGCAAATAGACTAGATGGTCACACCAAGAGAGTGGTGGTGGACAGGTCATTTTTGACCTGGAGGGATGTGGGCAGTGGTGTCCCCTAGGGCTCGGTCCTTGGGCCTGTACTGGTCAACATCTTTATCAGAGATCTGGAT
The DNA here is from genome assembly GCF_001723895.1 of Crocodylus porosus. Lineage (NCBI taxonomy): Eukaryota > Metazoa > Chordata > Crocodylia > Crocodylidae > Crocodylus > Crocodylus porosus. Next base: position 22,952,555 of record NW_017728915.1, on the reverse strand, counting down.
GTGGGTGTGGAATGCATGCTGTCCAAATTCGCTGATGACACCAAATTGTGGGGCGAGATGGGCACGCTGGAGGGGAGGGACAGAATCCAGCTAAATTTAGACAGGTTACAGAGGTGGGCAGATAAGAATAGGATGGAATTCAGCACAGACAAGTACAAGGTGCTGCATCTAGGGAGAAGGAACCAGAAACACACCTATAGGCTGGGAAACACCCTTCTTGTCAACACAGTGGCAGAAAGGGAACTTGGAGTCATTGTTGACTCCAGGATGATCATAAGCTGTCAATATGATGAAGTGGTCAATAAGGCTAACCGCACCTTGTCGTGCATCCACAGAGGCATCACAAGCAGGTCCAGGGCGGTGATCCTTCCCCTCTATGTGGTGTTGGTCAGGCTGCAGTTGGAGTACTGTGTCTAGTTCTGGGCACCGCACTTCAAGAGGGATGTGGCTAGCATTGAGAGGGTCAAGGGGCAGCCGGGCAGGCCATATGAGAAGGGCTAAAGAACCTGAACCCATTCAGCCTCCACAAGAGAAGGCTGAGAGGGGATCTGGTGGCCATTTACAAACTCACCAGGGGGACCAGCGAGAACTGGGGGAGGCTCTGTTCCCCTGGGCATCACCCAGGGTTACTAGTTATAATGGCCACAAATTGTTAAAGAGAAGGTTCAGGCTAGACATTGGGAGACATTACGTTACAGTTAGGGCTGCCAGGCTCTGGAATGGGCTCCTAAGTGAGGTGGTACTCTCTCCTACCTTGGGGGTCTTCAAGAGGAGGTTGCACAGATATTTGGCCGGGGTGATATGACCCCAGCACTCGTTCCTGCCTGGGGCTGGGGGTCGGACCTGATGATCTGTTTAGGTCCCTTCCGACACTAAGCACTATGATACTATGTAAAATGCTTCATGGCAAGGACGACCTCATACTGCTGCACAAGCTAAAAGAGAATACAGAAATGTAGAAGGGCTCTTAGAGATGAATGATAACAATCCTGCCACATGTTGCTCTTAAAGAGCAACTCTCAATTATGTATTCCTTAATCATGCTAATACCTTGCTTACAGGGATTTACAAGCTCTCTGGTCTTGGCTGTTGCTGTTCAATTATGTCACATTGATTATTCAGTTGTGTAGTAAGGTGCTCAAAAAGGCCTTTGTTAAAATTCTGCTCTCACACTGAAGAGAAGCTTGTAATGAGTTCTCTGCCTCTGATAACACTCTGATAGTTGTTAAAATATTATTGATAAAAAGTGCTAATCTTGATTCTTCAGAAGAATGCTATTTTTTTCATTCAAGCAGATTTCTCGAAGTTTCAGCTATTTTGAGCAGAGACGTATGTGGACCCTTTAAAGAATATTTTTGGCTACCATACTGTATTATCCAAGAAGCTGAACACTCTGATGCACCATAATATACTTTAATGCTAATTCTGTAAAATACCCTGGTAGACCTTTGTTGCTATGTGGTGTTATTACTCGTTTCCTGATGAGATTTTTATTTTTCAAAATGAAAAACAAATGAATTGGAAATGAATACATCTCCATAGTTTGTCTCCTCTCTTCTGGTTGTACACAGTGACACAACCCTTGGTACACAAAGGCTGTGTATAGATGGCAAACTTACTGGTTCGTGGCGTGGGCACCACAATACGCAGCATTGCCCTGTGCAGTGCAGTAGTTGCTGTTGGATGCTTGGGGTAAGCTATTAGCACAGCCAAAGGACATTTGTCTATTAGTCTGCCTACATGATTGGGCAAGAATGCCTTCATTTCTCATTGCTAGGGACAAGACGTAGCCCACCCACAACAGCTCAGTGTGGTTCAGAATACTATTGTTGAGGATGATACATTTACCATATAGATATACTTTGAGTACATTTCAAGCATTTTTGCCATCTGCTTAATCCCTTGTTGACAAATCTGATTATGTTTCTACAACTACTGCCCATTTCACAGAGCTAGTATAAAACCCTTGATCTTAATTCCAAAGTCCATGAAAAGGGATTCTGACATTCAAAATATTTTGTTAAGTGAATAGTCTTGTACACACATTATTTTGAACCTATAAATATTTACTAGAACCTCTTACTGTTCAACCTGACTTCTCAGAGAGGTCATGTCAGGACATGTGGGCTGTCACAAGCTGAAAGTTTCTTTAAGAATAATCAAACTGAACTTAAATCTGTCAATGTGAACCTGTTTGATAGTTTTGCTGGGTCTAATAATCTTGTGAGCTGGCAACATATCATCTCAACAGTTAGGCATCAGTATATGCAGGTAACAGACCATGCTTGTGCATCAACTCCAGATGTTTAAAGTAGGATTTACAGCTTGTAACGTGCTAATGACTTCATCCCTGAGCTTGTGAACCTGTGGTTGATGTGATGAATCTTTCCTAATCAGGCCCTGGGCTATATTAACTTTCAAAATGAAAAATGACTTCTAGGACCATGTAAGAAGAATGTTTGATCTTCTTAAAGTTGTTTGGGTGATGGCTGTAGGAAGTTTTCAACAATTCTTTTTAACTTTTAAGGATTGAAAAATCAGAATATTTAAAACGCAAAGCTGATTGCTTTTTGGGAATTGGCTTATGGGG
>NW_017728915.1:22914965-22949865 GCF_001723895.1 Crocodylus porosus | reverse complement strand
TGTGTGTGTGTGTGTGTGTGTGTGTGTGTGTGTGTGTGTGTGTGTGTGTGTGTGTGTGTGTCTATATAGGCAGCAGGGGTTAACTGATTTCTTAAATCCTGAGTCTCACATACAGAGGTTTTTTAGCCTTCAGAAGCAGAAAGTCTGTCTAACAAACTCTGACACATAGTCTGAGAAACTGGGGGCATGTACCACACCGTTCCATAACAGGAAATAAGGTGGCACTAGCTCACAAGGCCAAAGAGGAGGGCCTAACATTCCTATTTTGGGAAGGGTGTGCATGTGATGAGCTTGGAATGTACTGATGGAACAGAATGTGAACAATATGACAAACACAGAGAGACCAATCAGCCATAGCCATGGATGAATAGTCATCAGAAGGGAAGGAGAATACAAAAGCAGAGACTATAGAGCAATATAAGTCTCCAAGAAGGGCCCGGGTCCTCCTCCTCCCCACCCTCTTCCCTGAGAGGGGTCCCAGAGGGCACACCACCTGCCGATCTCATTCATCCCACTGAAGGGGGGGGTGTGCGCCTTGGCATCCCAACTCCAGGCTGCTGACATCTGGTACCTAAGAAAAAGCCTCAGAGTGAAACCTGCATCCTGGCCAGATGTTTCTTGACTCTGATGACAGCCCTATAATTGGTAGATATATAGAACTGTTTGATTGGTTGTATTGTTTCTTTTCTGTCATCACTGTGTATCGATAAATTTGTCTATTATCGAATGGAAAGGTCATGGTCAGTCTGAGGGTGGGTCCACCCCCTGGAACAAGGCAACTGGGTCCTAAATTCAGAGCCAACAAAAGTGACCTGAAACTATGGATATCCATAACGTGTGATGAGTTTGGCATGCTGCAGAGCAGAGAAAGAGGATGTATCCTCTTCCATTTGCCCGTAGCCCACACGAGTGAAAGGAGTGTAATAATGCTAATACTACTAATAATAAACCTCCTATGGTATGCTATATTCTGTCTTTAGTGAGCTAATGTGCCTAAAGGGTCTATTCTCTTCTGAATATATGCAGCTCCCAAATGAGATATTGAATTTGAACAAAGCAAGGATTTAATTTGAACAGATTCTTAAATTAGCATCATTCTATTATCTATCATAAAATTATTATGAGACAAATCACGAAGAAGAAATGCTACCTTGTCAGTGTGCAATACAACTCTTATTGAAAACTGAAAGGAAGAACCTTAATTTTTTTGACGGAGAGTGAGCATATTTGTGGAGAACCATTTGATTTGTGAAAAAGGCCTGTGTGCAGTAGGTGTGTTGTAACACTTTCATACATTTGTACTTTGTTTTAATTTTGCTGATGCTTGGTTCAGTAAAATACACTGTGAATGCTGAAACTCAGAAGTAGTTGAGTAACTGTAAAAAGATTAGGTGGTGTCACCAAAGGGAAAGTTGCATTTATTTCCTCTGGAGTCAATTATTTTAAAGCTAAAAGGTTCTAAAGGCATGTAGTGGATTTCCTTGTCCATTTAGTAACAACATAGCACAGTGGAAAGATAAACACCTTTAAAACACCTTATCAAAATATATTTAAATACTTTTCTCATAGCCTTCCTCTTTCATGTGCTACATTTGGCACTGCATATGGTACTGGAAAATGACTTTAGCATTATTAGTGTAAAGCATATATCAAAAGCTAGCTATAACTTTTTTTGGCACAGCTAATCATAAGTTAAACGGCTGCATTCTTGGTCTACTGCAGCATTTTTCAACCTGTGGGTCATGACCCAAAAGTGGGTTACAAAAATATAAAAGGTTCCAAGTAAACTTTAAAAATGGATTCTCCTTTAAAGGAGAAAAACCTTGGAAACTGTAGCTTTCCTTTGCAGCCTATTAGGGACAGCTTGGGTCCCCCCATGTCCCACACACAACCCCCTGCCGCCCCCCCTCCCTGCCCTCCACACTGGGGGCTGAGGCCTGGGAGCAGGTGGTACTGGGTCAGGACTGCCCATTGATATTTAAAAATGGGTCCTCGTACAAAATAGGTTGAGAACTACTGGTCTATGGGAATATTGCTTGGGAGAGATCTTCAAGGGAGTTATATCTCATTTTAGGGTTAGTGCTAGCCAAATTATTTTCATTATATGGGACTTTATTGACCAGGAGCTTGCAACAGTGCTAAAACATTGATGAACATTAATTACATCCCTTGCTAGGATGCTTTTTGCATGTGGAGCTTTAAGCTTCTTTATCCAGTGTAAAACTTTTTTTTTCTTATTTTACAAGTCTGGAAGCAAAAAGCTCAGACGATGACATTACTGTCACCTGCTTAAAACAGTATGAAGTTCTTCAAGAATCGGAATAATCTCCAGGGTTCACCGTTTTCCATGAAAGCATTTATTTCAGTCAAAATACTTCACGTTCTTTTCTACACAGACATTTCAAAAAAAGTAAAAACATGTCATTTTAAAAGGAAACATTCCCTTTCTATACAAATAAACCTACTCTTACCATAAGTATATCACACCATTGTGGGATGAAATCATGCCTCTTATTAGGCTCATAGGGTTCACATAAAAACTAAAGAAAACTGTGATATTTCTAAGAGCGTAATAAAAATTGTTTCTGATTAGCTTGGTGGACAAATGACTCCATTTACCAATTTTATATTTAATCAATTGCTTTCTTTTTCTACCCTGTTTTCAATAATTGACCCTTTAATTCTGCTTAAATTAAAACCAAAGTGAAATCTCTCTTTATTTTTTTATTTTACATGTTACATTGTATCATTTGCCCTGTCACAGCAAGGGGAAGCAATCTTGCCCATCTGCTTGTAAAAGCATGATGAATCTTTTGAATATGCGAATGTAAGATCTGTTATTCGAGATGTCATGTTTTTCCCTCTGTTGTTAGCTGGAAGACAACATGGAATACCCTGATTTACCTGTGTAATCCCAGTGTGTCTCAGGTGCCAGGACTTGCTGTTGAGATCGGCATGTCTCCTGTCAGAAATGGTTGGAGTGAGACAGGGACGGCATGACCACTGGGCGCAACAAGCTACAGAGGTCAGGTTTCAAGGACAGCCAGCATGGCAGTGATGTGGCAGTGACAAGTTGTCAAGTGAGCAAATATAAAAGTGTGGGGGGGAGGCGAGGGAGAAGAAAGTCTTGTCATTTCTGATGAAATATTCAGTGTAGCAGGTAGCAATGGACTGAATGGATTACTCACAAGTGTATCCTCCCCCACAAGAATGGTGGAGAGCAGATTGCTCGCAGTGGACACCTGTACAGTGGCAGAGAGTACGTTAATGGACAGATTGGGGATGTTCCACTGGGGTAGCCCATCATAACTTGAGCACTTTGAAGATTTTGAAACATTGAAAGATAGCTGAAGATTCCATTCACATGAAAATATCCATAGGGATGACTTAAATTGCTGTACAGAGATGCGCCTTAGTAAAATTTGGAAGGAAAACTATAATAAGGATGCCAGTTTTGAATGATCATAAATAATCATAATTAACAACTCTGCTGTGTATTTTTGTTGGTTTGTTTTCAGACACTTTTCATTTTATTTTGAATTTTTTCATATTGTGTTGAATTGCAACACTTCTGTCTGTAGTTCTGTGTGTTCCACAGTACATGAGATAATAGCATACTTTATTTCTCCTCAAAAACAGACCGTAATAATATGGTGACTTCTATCTCTTGGCACATTTGCAGAATTACAGATACCAGGTTTGTTAATGGTAAGCGCTCAATGGGATGGATGCACGTTATGTCTTGAATTAATATTTTTTCACTAGCACACGTACACATAATAAGACACATGCAACACCTACATACAGAAATTTGTCAATTTAAGCATGATTGGAGCCTGTTGTAAATAATTACTTCTACATCTGGAAGTAAACGCTGACTATAGAGCTGCTATAGCTTGTAGTAGTATAAAAAGAGACGCACTCCTTTCTGTTGTAAGAATGGTTGTGTATCGCATTATGTAGCATAATGGTCGTGGAACACATTATCAAATAGTGATAGTCAAAAATGTGTACACATTTCCTTAAATAACTAAATATAATAAACCTTCTTGTTACAAATATATATAGCAAAATGTGCATTCTCCACTTAATTTCATCAGGGTGTATATTTAAGAAAAATTTAACTTCATTTCTGTATGTTAAAGAGTTCACCTAGACTGATAGCTAGCAAAAACAGAAGAAAGAAATTCAGAATGTACTTTAGTAATCAAACAATTAATTCTTTTTAAATTTCTTTGCAACTGCTCAGTTCTGTCCATGAGTGTCGGACAGAGAGAATGGGAGTAGCCTAAATATATATTAAATAAGTCAGCATTTAAAAATGCATGAGTAGTACACACTGAGTCTCATAAAATACCCACAGTAACATGAAAATCTGGCTGTGCAAGCTGGGAAGAGAAATTTGGTTGAGGAAAAAATGGTTTTGAAGTGAAAGGAGAAAAGAAGTTCATATCAAAACAAAGCTATGAAAATGTTAATGATTCAATACAGTTCTGACTCATTAAAAAGCAACATAAAGCAAAACAACCTATAATGAGTAACCCAAAGAGTTCAAACATAAAGCAAAAACAAAAGAAACGATAAGTCCTAGCACAAACTGTGAGTGGCAGAACCTTGAAAACAAGCCCACTGAACGTGAATCTTTCCTCACCCCTGACCATGGAGCAGCGGCACAGTTGCTCCTGCAACGCTTGGGATACATCTCCAGCCAAATGGCCTTTTTACCTCTCATTGTGGGCTTTTGGCAGTGAATTTTCATAGTTGCAGGCTGACTTCCACACTGTCATGGTGACAGTTATAGCACAGTGCTGCAGTTCATGGCATGAGGAGCACAAGAAGGTACAGAGGACTTCTCAAGCTCTCTTCCCACAACAGTGGTTCTGCTGTTATGTAAGGCCCTCTGGGTTTGTGGAGGTGAAGGGTAAGACTTGGGACAATGTGAATGAAATAAAATGAGAACAAAACTATACTGGAGGACTCCAAAGAATAAATTATATTGTATAGGTAATCTGATGATGGTGGAGCTGGAGTGCTCCCCTTCACAAGAACAACGCTCTTATGAGTAAGAGAAGAGTTTCATCTTTCACATAACAAGACAAAAAAAAAAAGAAAGCTCCTAGCTGGCATACTCCTTTGTGAAGGTAGCTTTGGAAATGCAGAGCAAAAGCTAACAGCTGCTGAGATGGAAAATATGTGCAGCTGGGTTACACTACTGGAGGAAGAAATAGATTTCATAGACATTAGGGCTGGAAGGGACCTCGGAAGATCATCGAGTCTAGCTACCCGCCCAAAGGGCAGGAAGTCAGCTGGGGTCCTAGGATCCCAGCAAGATAAGCATCCAATTTACTCTTGAAGGTGTTCAATGTAGGTGCTTGAACCACCTCTGATGGCACACTGTTCCAGACCTTGGGGGCTTGGACAGTAAAGAAATTCTTCCTTATGTCCAGCCTGAAATGGTCTTGCACTATAAAAGAGGATGGTATCTCAAGTGCCTGCCTTCTCTTACCTTTTTATGTGAAGTGAAACAAGTAACTTTTTGGGATGTATCTTAAAGAGTCATCTCCACTCCAAATATGTAGACCAGACCTATGCTTTGAGGAGAGAAACTGGTTCTATGTAGGGAGAAGCAGGCAGCACTACTTCTGTAGCCTTTCCAAACTGTACTAAAAACCAGCTCTGCCTGTAGAAATGTTGAGTCTCACTGCATGCATCCACTATAGTTCCTGCTGTGTTAGGTGCCTCCGGTCTAACCCTGCTGTCTGTCATATTTACTGTTGGGGTGTGGTACAACCCTTGCTCCTATAGAGATTTAATATACTTTTGTTTGTCTTTTCATTAATATAGAAACAAGCAAATAGCTGGAAAAGCTATGAGCCCAGATCTTTTCAATCAGATCTTTAACAGATCTTTCCCCTACTCTTGCTCCTTGCTAAAGGTTAGCACTCTTAAATTTTGTCAAGTTATGGGATAGTGCTATATCTATATATCTCTATATAATGTGTATGTGTGTGTGTATGCGTGTATGTGTGTGTGTATGCGTGTATGTGTGTGTGTGTATGTATGTATGTATGTGTGTATGTATGTATGCATATATACACAAGTCTGTCTGTCTGTCTACCTATCTTTTGAACAAACCCAGAGCAAAGGTAACTGATAGTCCTTTGTACAAAGTATAAGAGTGACTTCTTGTAGTGCCAGGGAATGTTCAGTAGAGTTCTTTGTAGGCAGAAATCTAGTGATTCTTTTTCTGTTGTCTATAACCAGTGGAAAATGTTTTCAATAGGTATCAATTACATGGCAATGTTCCCCCCCTGCCTCACTCCTATTAGCAGATGAGTTACTGTTCCCTTGGTCAACGTGCAATTAATAGTTTCATAGTTTCTAGGGTCGGAAGGGACCTGAACAGATCATCTAGTCTAATTTTCCTAGAGTGTGGCTGGCAAATAGTGGCAAATAGCTATACTGTATTTTCTTGCATACAATGCACCCTGGAACAAGATATGCACCTTGTTTTTGAAAGGCGAAATGGATTAAAAAATACCTTTCCTTGTAGTAAATATCTAAGTAGGAGCAGCTAGGGAGCTGAAATTGCCTGTTGTTTTGCTTCTTGTGGATCCCATGCAGATTTTTGCTTTTGCCTGGTAAGCGACAGAAACTGCTCTTACTATAGGTCTTGCATATATTGCACACTCCAATTTCTAAGAACTGTTTATTGGAAAAAATGCTTTGTATGTGAGAAAATATGGTACTTATGAAAGGCACTGTTGTGAGTGTATGTGTGGTACATTACTCCTTTAGCTGGTGCACATTTCTCTTCTGCGGTCTAGCCGCTGCTCCTAGCTGAAGCAGGCAGGCTGCGAGTGAGTATTTCCAGTCCCAGCTTCTTTACCTTTCCAAAGTGGTAAATGTTTCCTGGTTCTGTGTGGTTTATCCTGTTGCCTTCTGGCTTCCTGCTGATTACCTAGTATGCCGATTATGATAGGAACAGCAATGCCTGGGTACCATAGCCTATGTAGCAACTGGCTTCTGAAAATCTCAGCAGCAGCTTGCATGTCAGTTGCAGTGGCTAAGTTTTCAAAACTCCAGAATGGCCAATGCTTGCCTTCAGAAAATCCCAAGAACTCATGGCTATGTGTAGACAAAATGAGGGGCATGTGTGCATGACACTTTCAAGTTAAATGCTTTTGCACCACTTGAATGGTGTTGGAGTTTGCACGCATCAGTGGCATATTGCGCAGTAATTCTAGCCACTGTAGCAAATTCGGTGGCATAATGCACCTTAAATGACTCGGAGAGCAGTGAACTAAAACTCCTCCAAGGAGTTTGCTGCCCTACAGTTGCGGAGCAAAGCACCGGGCTCCATGCAGCTCAGGGGCTCTGCAGGAAGTCCATGCGGGCAGCCTGGCAGCAGCCTTGGAAGGCAGCTCTCCCAAGAAAAGCAGTGAGCCTGATCTTTTTTTTTTTTCTCCCTCCTGGAGCCTGCCTGCCTGCTTGAGCTTTGTGGGCAGCTGGTGCTTCCCTCTGTGGTGGCAGTGTCCCCCCAGGACCGCCTGAGCCAGGTGTCTGTGGGTGTGTGCTGCCTGGTGTGTGCGTGTGGCGGGGGCTGTTGCTGCCATGGAGGGAAGCACCAGATCCCCCACTGCAGCCCAGGGACCACTCCGCCCACTGGCAGCTTACTCTCCTCTTCCTGCCACTAGAACCAGGCAAGTTTGGTTGTGTGCACGACTTGGGGTTTAAAGGGCCCTAAATTGAACTAGTGTTTTTAAAAACCCACCACTTCAATTTAGGGCCCCTGTTTTGTCCATACGCACCCCAACCCCCCCCACAAAACCAGTATCTTAACACTCTGTTTTGGAAAATTCTTTTAAGTACTTGCCTAATTTTCAGTATTTTCAATGGACTTCAGTGGGACAACACATATACTTAAACACTTGGCTGAATGGGGCTTAAAAGATCAAATTCCATAATATAATCCCAAATGTCCTCTTTGGAAATCCATCTACAAGTCTACAGACTGTCTTGTAAAACCATTGTCTCACCTGGTCCTATATTACTATATATGTATAGTTCACAAACCATTGTTTAAATAATGCCTTAAAAAAAAGAAATGGCATGTTTTATATAATGTGTTCTGACTTGGCAAACAAATGAAAAAGACAAGCCCTTTTTATTGTCTGCACTATAGCATATTCAATAATGTGTATTACTAATAGAATAAATGAAAAATGTATTTCTTTAACACTGTCATCTCTCACTCTGACATGCATCTTCAGATGATTTGCAAATGCTCAGTTGTGTAAGTGGCTTACAGTGGGAAATCAGTTAGCATCTAATGTTATGCTGATGCATGGCCAGTTGCTTGAACCTATTAATGAACTAATCTCTGATACTTTAGTGGGTGTTATTCTTGCTTTTGCATGTTTCTCATTGCATTTCAGGTAAAATCAACATTTTTAAAGAAAGGGGAATTTAAATGGATTATGATGCTTATCCTACCCTTTTCTAGTGTATGCTTTGAGATAAATTAAAATTAGGGAAGAATGCTTCCAAAGCAGAACTTCTTTACATCTTTTCCCATGACAAGTGACAGTTACTGAAGCCCATCCTTTTCTTTCAGTTGACCACTGAAGGTCAACAGTATGTTCTATACACAGGCTTTTTTAAAAACAATATATCAGGACATACTTTTTTATTAAATGGGCATGTCATTTTTTTTTTAATTTCTCTTTCTATCATCACTGATTATGAAAATACTTCTGTGTAAGTACTGATTCTCTCTCCCTTTATAATCAGCCACCTCCTGCCCGATTCCTTAATTAATGACATAATTCAGTGTTCTGGACATCACGATCACTTCCAGGGTAGTGAAATATGATTAGAGCTGTGTGAAATGTTTGAAATGAACCCCCAAATGAAGGTCATGCCCGTGTTGTGTTTTTTCCATATACAGAGCAAAATATGTATCCTCATTCTAGATGATTTTTAGTTTAAACAAAAAAAGGATATGGCAACCCCATGAGAAGGAGAACAAATAGAAAAATTCCATGAGATTGAAAACATCATGTGAGCTCCTCCTTGTTGAAATGCCTTATAGGCCTGTCCACTGCTACACAAGCAGGTAGACTTATCCACCTCTAACTTTCAATATAGAGGTAAAAAAACCCAATATGCATCAAGCCCTATGTCTTTGGTTTCAATAAGAGCTTAAAAGTCTGAATTTTCAGTGGTTTGTGGTTTGGTGTAGAAGCTATATTGGCACTTGTGGCAGAGTTTCACTTTTGGGGAGTTGGGTTTATTTAATTCAGGCCTGTCTGGCTTCTTAGCGGCTGGGTGCCCTGTGCGCTACACCAGTGGGGACCATGTGTTGCAAGGGGCACGCCAGCATGGGCCAAGGGCCCCCCCAAGCACTCCCCTGCTGTAGCGGGCACATAGGTGCTTCCACCCATCTCTACCATCCCCTGCTGTGCTATGCATGCAGGTGCCTCAACCTCACCTTCAGCTCCCTGAGTGTGGTCTTCTCTGCTTGTATCCTGGTGCCTCACACCATGAGCTTCCCCGGCACTGGGGGATGTGACTGCTGGGGTGGGGCAGGATGCAGAGGCCCAAGGGAGGAGCTCCCAGAGCCTCTGGCTGCAGTTGCAGCTATAGCAACGGGGAAGCAGCGGCTGGGTGAGAACCTAGGGGCTTCAGATTAAGCCTCTGCAGGCCCCATGCAGCCCATAGGTCACCATTTGGGCAGCCTTGGCTTAACTGAATGACCTGGGTAGCACAAGCAGTTTCTCCTTTTTTTTTAAAAAAGCTTTTGTTTATACATTTTGGCAATTAACAATCTGCATATAAAAAAAAATGCTAAATGTACTCGACAGTTTTATGAACTGTAATCTGTCTAAATACTGAATGCTTTCCGGAGTGTGTTCCAGGTTTCAGAGACAGTTATGGTGGAGATGCACAATCTTTTCAGGAACTCCCATGGGAATGAAGAGATCTCAGCTGGCTGATGGTTATTCCAATTAGACCTGTTTTATGGTGTCAGTGTTTCTCTGCTGATATCAAGTACCAGTGTTGCAAATTCACATGATCTGAGGATTCTTCAGTAAACTTTCTTCAGTAAAGACCATAGCTTATTGCATTGCATAGTAAAGCACATGTAGTTTTATAGCAGTAATCCTGAGGACCTTTAAAACAATAGCTCAGCCCCGCAATGTCATTTCAAAGAAAATAATCAGCAGGGAGAAGCTGACAAGTTCTTGTCAGTTTTAGGAATGTGAGAAAAACCTTGTATGCATTAATACTGTGACCTGCTCCACTTTCTTGGGTTTTCTTCCCTAGATTAGAGAGGCAAGACAGAGTAAATGTCCAAGCAGTTCTGGTCCTTTGCCAGAGTAAACCTCCCTGTCTTGTATCCCATTCTAGCCAGTCTGTTGCTAATGTCCACTTCCAGATCTGTCTGGAAAATTGTAGATTTGCCTTGAAACTCACCAAACCAGTCTACTCTGGTCCTAGAGGTTAGCTGTACTTATTTCTTCCCTGAAAAATTTAATGAAGTCTGCCTACTAGATTCTCGAAGAATTTTTCTGTGCAAACTCCACCTCCATCCCATGAAATGTGTTGTGTTCCCATTAAAGATGCCTTTGTCAAATGGTTGTTAAAGAAGGTAAGTACAATTACAGCCTCAGGGCTTCCTAGATCAGCGCCCCCATATGTGCTTTTTAGACTTCAAGGGCTGATGTAGAAAGGTTCAAAGAGATGGATAGGGGTAAACATCCTTTTTCTCTGGTTCTGAGAAAATCCTAATGTTCAGAAATGCCCCAAGTGTTGGTAGAGGCCACGATTTTTTTGGATGATGTATTTTATTGGACCAACTGCATGGTTAGGATAAAGTCAGACAAGCTTTCATGTGCAAGGCATTTTTCATTAGGTCTAAAGAGGGAAGCACGTACAATGGGGATTAAGAGCAGTAGGTAGAGCTGTGAAATTGGAGGAGAGAGAAATTCCCAGGGGTAGCAGGCAAAAAATTATCAAAAGAAAAAGCTTGATTACTGGGGCTAAGTACAAACAGTCAAAAAGCCCGAGGCTGAATCGATTTAGTCTTTGCAGGTTAGTCTAAGCTGGACGTATTAAATTGAAACAGAAGTGAACAGACATTTACCTTTTGATTCAGGAAATGTAGCCACATGCCAGTTGTGGCTCAGGCCAGAAGCTGGCGAGGGCACTAGCACACAACTCTCTGTCTGTGTGTTCACTTCCTCTTCCTGCTGCCCCAAGTTCTCTGGGATTTCTGGTTCAAAATCAGAGCAGCAGGACTCTGCAGGTTTGTTCATCACTTCTTCCTGTTTCCAGGTGCTTTTGGGATTTGTCATCCACAGTCGCAGCCAACAGTAAGCGTGAATGGGGGAAGTGGGTTTAATTCCCCTCCCTGACCCCAGCCCCCAGCCAGGGTTTGCCGGGAGGGAGCAGTTTCCCCCACAGACTGGGCTGCATCCCCAGCCAGGCTTGCTCCCCTGCACCCTCTTGTTAGCCAGTCCTTATTGCTCCAGCTTGGGAGCAGAGGGGCAAGGCAGCCCTGCTCTCTGGACCAGACAGCACAGCCCAGCCCAGGGCTGGAAAGCATGCTGGGGAACTGTTATTTCACTTGAACCAGGATGAGGTCTGGGACAGAAGATTCATAAACCAGTTTGACTCAAAATAGTTATGACTGATACTATATTCAACCAGGTTTGTCTTAAACCAATTTCAGCCATTTTGAAGCTGGTTTAAGTGCACTGAGCTTCTGTTGTGTTACAGGTTTAAAGCAGTGTCTGATCACTTAAATCTGTTTATGTTTAATGTCTGTTCCTGGTCCAGGATTTCAGACTGCAGAAAAATATTCTCCTACTTAACATACAGAGCTGAGGAATTATCTTTTGACATGGACTTGATATGGCTAAGCTGCTTCTCAAACTTCCTGTTGCTTTCCTCAGTCAGAAAAGGCTTCATTGGAGTGCTACTGTGCTTCCACCTTTCCCCTTTAGATAGAGGAGACAACTGCCTTATTTCAACAGAAGTTGATGCATTGCCTTCAGAGAAAATAGTAGACTTTATTCATGCTGAAACAGAGGCCTATTTATTTTAATAAAATTATTAAATCCTCCTTCCATCTCTCTGTCTGTAAAATGGGGATAATACTTCTTTCCTCTTTCCCCACTGCTGTCTCCCCACCTCCCTCCCCATCATCTCCAGGGCTGGCTTGAGGATTAGTTTCGTAGTGTTTGTAGCAAGACATTAATGGAATATGGTGGTGCTTTTTCTGGGCTCTACAATGATTACTGAGCAGCCTGGCAATGGATCTTTGAAAATTCTAAATCAAAAGAGTACAAGCCGAGATGAAATATTAGAAAGTGCAAATGTTTTAAAGCCTAGAATTAACCGTCTACTTAAATATTTTACATACCACAGGAATTCCTGGCACAAAATGAGAAACATGAAATTTTCCCTAGCAAATAGAGTATAACATTAAGTTCTTCTTAAATCTATTAAAATCTGTTGACCTATTCTGAAGACTTTTAAAATCTGTATGCACTCAACTGAAACAGCCACAGGGACTGCACACAAGCAGGATTTAGTGAATTCAAAAGCTTTGTGATAATGGTTAACATTGGGGGAAAAAAAGGCTAATCCACCCTAATTTGTACATTGGCAAAACAGGATTTACAATTGCTTTTGGGCAGTGCTGAAACTGGCACTTCTTGGCATATTAACGAACTACTTTTTGTTTTCTGTGACCAGTTAGTAATGTATTACTGCTGTTACTTACACATACCAGGCTGATGTTTTAAACGAAAAGCTAATTTTTTTTTGTGGCTGCCCAGTAGTGGATATCAAAAGATTTCAAGGGTTTCCTCAGTTCATAATTATTTTCAAACTTTTATTTATTTATTACAGTTTTGCATATATCACCTTCTGTGGGACCTGCAGTACATTTTGTCCTTATGTTGGGAGTTTTGCAAGTATTTTTGAATTCTATTTTAATTTTCATGTGTTTAGAACCATTTTTGCGCTAAATAGCTTGAGATAATTCCAAATGGACAAGTGATTAATTCTGTGAAATAACAGGATATTCATCATCTGTTTGAACTATTCTGTGTTGATGAATGTACATTTGTAGTGCTTTCTACATCAGGCTCAGCGTTGGAATTTTCTCTTAGTAATTCCATGCGCATGTACTTATATACATGTACTTATATATTTAGTATATTGGCAAGTACTTGAATCAGACTAAATATATAACCTTGCCACTTCTGTTAGATGCTTGTTATAATAAATTGTAGTTTGTAAAAATAGTATAGTTCTGTGTAACTAGCTCAGCGATGTTTTTTCATATATGACTAGAACTGTGATAAAATTAAAGTCCCCCAAAGAAAAATGAGTTGATTTTCAAACTAAAGCCTTGTTTTCTTGTACAGTTTTCTGAGTTTCTCTGTATGTAGAATCAAAAGTAATTAATTAAGGAACTGATCTAAGGCCCACAGAAGTCAGCAGAAAGTCTGCCATTGACTTTAGCCAGATTTCATTCAGTACAATACAATTTAATTTGGTTTATATTGTCTTTCATCAAAGTTGAAAGTGCAAGCTCTTCACAAAGTTGAATCATAAAGTTATCAATATAGAGCTAGTTTGTGCTGGTAAAGTACAGGCCTGTGTTTGGGGGTTGCCTTATTGAGCTCCTGCTTTGTACACTACATATGTCACCAAGCAAATCCAAATTGTATAATGTAGATAGTAGAAAGGCTCCTTGGCAGCAAGGGTTTAAGGGTTTAAGCATGTAAGTATTCCCTTTGAAGTTACTGGGACTTTAAAGTTAAGCATGTGCTTAAGTGCTTTGCTGGATGGGAAGCCCTAGTTCCTTGGATTGTTCCAAGAATACTTGCACAACTTTTAGACTTGGGTAAGATGCCATTTGTTGGGGTTGGGCATCTTTTCATTTCTGTTTTCATAAAGCTAACTAAATAAAGAAGAAAAGAGAGAAATGTAAAGCTGGTGGGTAAAGGTATATTTCTAGGTGGGTTGCTGTCCCTAAAAGAACTCAATTATAGGTAAATATCTTGCTTCCTGAAACAGGTGTTAACTATGGATATGAACTCACCCACTGCCATTCCTTTTGAGAATGCATTCTATTGCTTCAGTTAAGGCCCAGGTCAGGGAAGAACGGATGGTTTCATGATGAGTCTGTTTATATCCCTGAAGACACATACATATATAATGCTTGTGCCTCAAAGCAACAAATCTTAACAAATCAATGAATCTACTCCTTGATGCTACACGCTGGGGGAGTCATGTGACATAGGACTATGGATTCAAAGATACTGCCATCAGAGAATTCTGTTTACAGCAAATAAGTTTTCTGTTGATTTTTGAAACCTGTTGGGTTGGCACATTTTCCCAGCTGTTGAGTTAGCTCTATTCTGATTCATTTCTGGCACATCTTAGTCTATTTGACATCATTGCAGCATCCTAAAGGAGTACCTTTTGTCCAGAGTTAAAGTGGAAGTTACTTAAAGCTTATTCTGTACTGAAGTTTTGTTTCTCTTTCGTGTTTTTCTTAGCTACTGCATACATTTGATAGGAATTGATTCTTTGAGGTTTATTATGGTATTGACATGAAAGATAACCACATGTATTGATATAATAATAACTCCTCTTATGTTTTTATTCAGCTGTTTTACTACTACATATTTATATTAGCCATTTATTCTCGGGTTGCTTTTTAGCAGTGTTGATTTGTTTCTTATGTACTATTTACCCTAAAATGCTGTTTCAATACTCTGTCCTCTGTGCTGCTTGTTACTGATGGTTTGGTATTTATTGGAACGCAGGAATCATGGTGAGGATATTGATCTGTTAGTCTTTTTTTTTTCTTCCCCTTTACATGGTCGTTTAGATTGAGCCATCTGCTTGCCTAATAGTGGAAACGCTGAAGAAAGACATTTTCTTTTCAGCACACATCTGAATTGTATCTTCAGATAGAGGTTATTCACTTGCAAATCAGAAGATTGAAGTATGATTCTGTGTTGTATATAAAGTCATGAAAAATAAATTGTCCTTCAAAAATATTTTCTTTGATGCTGGTTCTTTTGTCACAGTTCCATTATTAATTTAAATCATGGTACATAGTACATCTTTTTAGCAGTCACTGCTGGAGCCGTGTCAGTAAGGGAGGAGCATTCTTATTTTAGTAATTTTCTCATAGCAGTAGGTCAACGAAGATGTAGTAAAATGTTGTATACTCAAGAAGGCATTGGGAAGCTGTGGTGTGAACTTTTCATACCTTTAAAAATAAAGGAGTTAGTTAATTGGTAACAGGTTATTTTTTTCTTAACACAATATGTGAAGGTTTCTGGGCACCTCACTAACAATGCAGTATACTTCATCTAAAGATCTTAAAGTGCTTCATAAAGTGGCTTAGTAGAAGTACTTCTACTAAGGGGAAAAGGAAACCACCGAGGTTCTAATTTATAAGGAAATGTGAGTGGGGGCAGGTAGAGACAGCTTAGAGCAGGAGTGGGCAAAATGTGGCCTGGGGGCTGGATATGGCCCTCCAGGCCATTCTATCCAGCCCGCGGGGCCCCTAAAAAATTTAGAAAATTAATATTTATCTGCCCTGGGCTGCCTGTCATGCAGCCCTTGATGGCTTGCCAAAACTCAGTAATTGGCCCTCTGCCCAAAATAATTGCCCGCCCCTGGTTTAGAGAAATGATAACGGACAATTTGGCACCATCAATAGCAAATTTCAAACTGTAGAAACTCTTTATCTACAAGCAAAGACAGTGTTATACTTAAAGCACTTGAAGAAAGGATCCAGAAGGAGAATATGTAAGACCTTAATGAAAGTAAGTTCTATGGCACTAGAATGTACTACCAATATTTTGAAAAAGGACAACACATCCACCATAAACCTCAAAGCTATAAGAGAGCAAAGCAGGAGGGAAACCAAACAGAAGTACTTATCTGGCCAAAATTATACAGCAGAAAAGTAATTGGGTTTAGAATCATAGAAAATGAGGGTTGGCAGGTACCTGTATAGGCCATCTAGTCCAACCCCCTGCTCAAAGCAAGACCTTCCCCAACTATTTTATCCCTGCTAAACTTTTTTGTAGCTGTGTCTTAAAAACCTCCAAGGATGGAGATTGCACCACCTTTCTGGGTAACCTGTTCCAGTGTTTTACTACCCTCCTACTTAGAGAGTTTTCCTTAATATGTAACCTAAACTTCCCTTGCTGCAACTTGAGACCATTGCGCTTTCTTTTGCCATCTACTACCACTGAGAACAGTTTAGCTCAAGGGTGGGCAAAATGGCAGATCCGGCTGATGGCTGGACTCCATTTCCCAGCAGCCCCTGCCCACGTTGCTGCACCTGGTTTCCACAGAGACCTCAGGAGCAGCGGGGACAGTGAGGGGCCAGGGTTTCCATGGAGACTGGCCTCAGCAGCACTGACAGGGCACATGGCTAAGCGGGGAGCTTCTCCGGGGCCAGGGCTGGGATCTTGTGGCAGTGACAGTGTGGTCCAGAGCCAAGGCAGAGCCACGACCCACTGTCTGCAGGCCCCTGCCCAGGGTGTGCAGGCAGCTGATTATAGTTCTGCCCTGGCTCTGGACCATGCTGTTACCACTGCAAGATCCCAGCCCCACAGCAGTTCCCTGCCATCCGCGCACACTGCTAGCACGGCTGGGGCCAGTCTTCATGGAAACGCTGGCTCTGCTGCTGGAGTATCCACGGAAACCAGTTGCAGTGATGTGGGCAGGGGCTGCTGGGAAATGAATTCTGCTGTGGGCCTCAATGCAGGCCGTGGGCTGGACTTTGCCCTCTCCTGGTCTAGCTTCATCCTCTTTGGAAGTTGAAGGCTGCTATTAAATCCCCTCTTATTCTTCCCTTCTCCATAACTAATAAGTGTAGTTCCTTTAGCCTGTCCTCATAAGTCATGTCCCCCAGCCCTGTAAACATTTTCATTGCCCTCCACTGGACTCTCTCCAACTTGTCCACATCTTTTCTGTAGTAGGGGCCCCAAAACTGGACACGGTACTCCAGACTCACCAATGCTGACTAGAGAGGGATAATCACTTCCCTGGATCTGCTGGCAATGCTCCTACTAATGCAGCCCAGTATGCCGTTAGCTTTCTTCACAACAAGGGCACACTGTTGGCTCATATTTAGCTTACTGTCCAGTATAACCCCTGGGTCATTTTCTATAGAGCTGCTGCTTAGCCAGTCAGCCACCAGCTTGTACCAGTTCATGGGGTTGTTCTGTCCTAAGTGCAAGACTTTGCACTTGTCTGTGTTGAACCTCATTAGATTTCTTTTGGCCCAATCCTCCAGTTTGTTGAGGTTTCTCTGAATCCTAGCCCTACCCTCCATCGTATCTACTGCTCCCCTCAGCTTGATGTCATCTGCAAACTTGCTGAGGGTGTACTCCATCTCACCTTCCAGGTTGCTGATGAAGATATAGAACAAAACCAGCCCTAGAACTGACCCCAGGGCAGTGCAGTTGATACAAGCTGCCAGCTAGACACTGAGCCATTGATTACTACCCTTCTATCCAACCCGTATTTCCTCAGCTTGCTTGCAAGAATTTTGTGGGAGACTGTATCAAAAGCCTTGCTAAAGTCAAGGCATATTATGTTCGCTGCTCTCTGCATCCACTGAGTCAATCATCTCATCTCATCACAGAAGGCAATCAGGTTTGTCTGGTCCCATCCCCGCAAGAGGTCTAATAGACTTTTTGCTTCTGCACTCCCCAAATAAAGTGTCCAGCATAGGGTTGGGGCATTCTGTAATATGTATTCTCTGCTTTGTGGCTGGCTTAGTCTCCTTGTCTCCTTCCCTGCTCGTTTAGAAGTAATTAGTACCATTGCAGACATTGGCCCTCTACAGCTGTTGCACTTACAGGCAACATAAAGGAAAGGTGTTACTTGTGCTATCCTTTTCTCATGCATGCTCACAAAGGGAGCAACCACTGTTGGTGGAAGTAAAAAGAACGACAACATTTTCCAGAAAGGTCCCATAGTTAGAATCTGACATGTATCAAAATAGCAGGAGGGCTTACTTGAGTCTTAGATCCTTCGTAGAAAAGACAATGGTTCTTTTTGCTGGAACCTGGAGCAGAGCAGTCCATACCTTGGTGGCATTTTTTTTTCTGTTTGTGGGGAGAGGGGGAGAGAATCTGGAGATGTTCCAGTATAGTTTTAAGTTATTTGCTCTGTCTTCCACTTTCCATATTTAGGGACAATTGCAATTCCTCCCATTCACAATTATTGCTTCTGTAATAGCCTCGACCCTTTCTCAAGGCACAACTTTATCAACATCTAATTTCATCCCTTACAACTGTGGTTAATTTGGTCCAAGGTCTTTTTGTTAACCTATATTCTAGCATCTATATTTAACAACTGACTTTCTGGAATATTTTATTACTATCTTTTCCTCAGCAGATTAGGCCTCTTTTACAATGTTCATTTTGCTTTTCCTATTTTTTTTTACCCTTTAAAATGTTCTTAGCTCTTTTGCTCAGTGTTTTTCAAACTCTAAATTCCCTTCTGATTTCTTCTATGGGAAGAGACTGGGTTGGAGAAAATAGGTGAGCCCTAATCCTGTAGACATTTCTGTGCACACTTGACTTTACTACCAGATATTGCCACTTTGAAATTAGTAAGGGGTGCCCTTAATGGTAAAGTTACAAGTCAAAAAACTCTGCAGGATAACAGCCTGAGTCAGGGAAAAATTACAGCATATGGCATGTCATACCCTAAATAACCAGGAACAAAGCCAAAAATCCAATTTTTAGTAATCACTAATGAATATATAATCCTTCAAACAGTATGTAACTAAACGTATGTTAGGCTATTCCAGTACTTTTTAATGTATTACAATTAAGGCATCTACTCCTTTGGAAATGTTACTTGTTTCAAGATTAACCATCCACAAGAAAAGTACAACTGGCCTTTGTTGTGACCCACTTAACTTTTTCTACCCTAAAATATTACTTTGTGTGACGTTTAAAAATGCAGCTCCTAAGCTGAGAGAGGAATAATCAGACCTGGAAAATTAAAAGAGGATCCATTGGGCTAAGCACAATTCAGTTGAAATTGCTTGTGCATATGGCAAAATTTGGCTGATTTTTGTATAAGAGTAATATATAGAATATACTGGTATTGTATAAACCATTGTGTGTAAAAAGTGCAATGCCATCATAATGACATAGAAAAAACTAGAACTCTTAGTTCCAAAATGATACCTTTTATTAGACCAACTTGGTCTCATATTGGTCTATTAGACCAAAAAGGTTTAATAAAAGGTATCATTTTGGAACCAAGAGGTCTAGTTTTTTCTATGTCTTTTTGTCTCAGACCAACACAGCTACCGAGTACACCCCTGATGACGTCATAATGCTTTTTAGTTAATAAAATAGTTTTGTGAAACAATGTATAGTTTGATTGCTTCAGTGTGTTAGTGCCAAGCACATGTTTTCATCAGACAGCCTGTATGAGAGTATAGTAAAATTTGAAAAGGCAGGAGTATCAGTTTTGTTTTATTTTTAAGTTGTTTTATAATGCATAGTCTTTAGTCCATAGAAATATCATATTATACAACCAGGGAGGCAGTTCTGTGTGACTACTATTAAATACAATTTCATAATGAAAATTTTGTCTTATGAAGGTGAAACTTTTAGATCACATTAGAATTCTAAATTTTCTATGCATAGTAATCAAATTACCTCCCTATATTGCCACATAAAGCATAGATTTAAAGTTAAATGATCCAATCAGTCATTTAGCATTTTCTTAGAGTAATATTTTTAATAATTATAGATGTTTACATATGGCTGTTATTTTTGTATTTACATTAGTTATATTTTGAGAATTGGAGAAAATTTGACATTTGTTTTTTGAAACTGTTTTTAATAGCCTTTGTTTATTTTTAATATGTGGTGTTCCAGGCTCTTGCTCTAATGATTTTTTTCACACTGCATTGATAATTAAATTCATTCATTTTCCTGGCTGCACAATTCCTTTAAATAAAAAGTTATGGGTAATAATACCTATTATCTTGAAAGTATAAAGGAGAAAAGGGCAGATCCATAGCTTTTAGCTCAAGGAGATTCTATGGGTAAAGCAGGTCATAGGTTAAAATAAAAACCTTTCTGGAACTTCTAAAATATTTGTGTCTTTTTAATTTATATGGTAGAGGCAGAAGCTCCTTATATGTAGAGTTGATTTTCTGATGTTATACTGTGTGTAATTGTTTCCCCCCAAAAAACAAGGGCAACAGAAAATGTGATATATTACGTATGTATCCTCCTAAGATTTTTAGTTCATAATTTCTGGTAATAAGTGTCACCAATGGTACTAAAAGTGTTGGTTCCTTTTAAATGATTGGAGACTGTTTGCATGTTGTTACCTCCCAACATATATAAGATTGCAGTAAAAAATGCACCAGAGAGATTTAATAGCATAGAAAAGATCAAAATATATTTGTGCAAATGGGAAGCTTTGTGATGACAAAGGTACATGCCAGTGTTATTTATTCACCTGTAGCTTATTCATATTCATACCTGTTTAATAAGTATTTAAACTTTAGTGAAATTAAATTTAATTCACAGAAATGTTTAATTTAATTACCAGTGTACAAGGCTACTGCATTTGTATCTTCATTGGGGTTTTGTGATCATAGAATTCAAGAGAAAGAAAAACTTTTGCCATCTATATAGAAGTTTATGCTTGTTCTGTCAAATATAAATCCCATCTTCATTTCAAAGTGTACACATTGCAAGAAACTAAGAAGGTTCAGACGAGTGATAAAAGAATGAATTCAGACTCTGAATCATGGCCTTTCACTGAACTCAATCCTGTCTATCAGTGAGAAAGTTGAAATATGACTTGCTGTATGTCACATACCACATGAAGTTCTACCACAGAGGTCTATAATCTAGCATTAAACTAGTCTTACATGATTCTGTATTTGGAAGTTGAATTGAGAAACATTTTTCATAGATCATAGACATCAGGGCTGGAAGGGACCTTGGGAGATCATTGAGTCCAGCCCCCTGCCCAAAGGGCAGGAAGTCAGCTGGGGTCATAGGATCCCAGCAAAATAAGCATCCAATTTACTCTTGAAGGTGTTCAATGTAGGTGCTTGAACCACCTCCGCTGGCAGACTGTTCCAGACCTTGGGGGCTCGGACAGTAAAGAAATTCTTCCTTATGTCCAGCCTGAAACGGTCTTGCAGTAGTTTATAACTGTTTGACCTTGTCATCCCTTGGGGTGCTCTGGTGAACAAGCGTTCCCCCTGAAACTGGCATTAGATGATGGTAATGGGTTCCTAGGCAGTGTTTCCTCATTTCTCTCAGAACAGGTAGTCAAAAATAGGAAAAGTTTTCATAAATTTTTTTGCCAAAAATAATTCACTTCTGGGAGACTGAAATGTTTCAAAATTTGAAATTGTTCAGTTTCGTTCTCTTTTCCTAATGATTAGCATATAAAGAGGAGCTTAAATGCCTTCAAGTAGGGGTTTAATTCTGCTGGGGTATAGTTTTGACTCTGGGCTCGGTTTTTTCACATGACTTTATAAGGCCATGCTCCCATTTCACATGGCTTCTGCCTTGGTGGGTCCAGTGTTGCTTTGGGGTATGATTGCAAGACCTAGAAGCTGCAGTCTCAGAGACAGGATAGGCTTGCTTGATTTCAGTTTGTCATCTAGATGAGAACAAAGGAATATGTATGTGGTGGCTTTACTGAGAGAGAACCCAAGATTTCTACACACCTTGGGAAACGTGTACAGCAATTTCTGAAACACAGACTCAACTGGGTCCTTGTAATCTTTTTTCCTGTGTCCTCAGGTTTGGATCAGAGCTTCCAGCCTCTGGTTTGCTTGTTTCTACAACTTGATAAAGACAATCACAAGACATTATATCAGATTTCAGCAGTAGTCACAGGCTGTCAAGTTGACCTCTTTGCATCCTAGATGAGTGCCAGCTGCCAGTACTGCTGTGCTTGAACAGGCAAAGATTGAGATTGTATGTCAGATATATCTCTTAGACACGAAACCTATTCTTCAGTACAAGTCCCATCTCCCTTGTAGGGCCCATTAGGGAAGTTGCGGGGAAGCACAGTTATCTGACTGACAGATGTTCATATGCTAGGTGCAGACATTCAAAACGCCCCTGTCAGAATCAGTCTGTTATGTGGTTTTCTGCAAGGGGCATAGTTTAGATCAGTAGTGAACGAAACGCACATTTGCCTTTGGTGGGGGTGGGGGAGCAAATCTTTGATCAGGTTCCACCATTTTTAAACCAGTCTATGTGCCAAACCTCTGTTATGTTATGGGTATAGACTGATTTCCGATCATTTATACCAGTAAAAGTGTAATGGCTGTACCTGATTGTAATTAAAAAAATTATGATCTCTTTTTTGAACTATTTCTGCTAGACATACCAAATCATTTTGTAGAGGGAGAGAGAGAGGTAAAGACAAAGTATTGCCTAGAGGTCCTGCTCCATTCAACAATATTGGATCTAGGATTTTGAGAAGGGGAGGGTGAAAATGGTGTGGTACATCATTTCATATAACACAATGAATATTTTTATCTTCACCAACTTGCTGTATGGCATCCTACCAAGCCTATGACCAGGCCACTCCAAGTCTTGAGAATAACAAATTGTACTGAGTAATATGCTTCCTGCATAAGACAGATCTGACACAATCTCAAGACATTTGATTCTGACACTAGCACAGCAGTGTACGCAACATTGGGTTTGAAACTTTGAGTGGTGGAGGAATCAAGGGGAGTGGGATGGCACCACAGAACCCACATGGGTGAGAATCATGAATTCCCAGTTGGCTGAATATTTGGGTTTGTCAGAAGTTGTCAGTAGTAAAATGCTGTAGGGGTCCTGTAAGCATTCCACAGTGGGGTTGGAATTGAATTGGGTTTGAATCCACATTCACATTGAGATATGTAGTTCTTGTTTAGCCCTGTCACAAACCTCTCCAGTGCCCCAAGATCCTCCCTGCTGTCCCACCACTTGTCTCAAGGAACAGACCAGGGTTTGCCTTGGGATAAATCCTTATCCCTGCAAGCCTCAGCTTTATTGCCCTTACAAGGGTCCTCACAGGTATGGCATGGTAATTTCTGCCAGCTCCAGGTGGATGCTTCTTTTGGGCTGTGACAGAAATTTTAGGTCCTCCTTTCCATATAATGAGCCAGCTTGAGTATCACTTGCCCAGAGATCATTCTTTACCATAGGCAATCAGTAAGGACACAAACAACAAAAGGATTCATTATATAAGAGAAAAGAATTATGGAAAAAAACTGACCAGAAGACAGAACAAAAAGATAAATAAAATTTTTTATCCTTTCCTCTGGCTACCACCTAGCTCCTTGAGAATCCTGCCCATGGTTTTCAGGAACAGTCTTCCAGCTGACTCTACCAGCCCTGACTGCTGGGGGGTCCTCTGAACACTAAAAAATTCCGAAGAATCTGGCTACCTTACAGACAGCCCCTATAATACCTTCAAGTCATCCCCTACTGCCAGAGGCAGTTCCGGTGGGGGATTTGGGGGGGTATAGCCACCCCCAAATTTGCTTTGGATCCCCCCCATAGCCACCCCTCCCAGCACTGCCCCTGTCCAAACCCTCCACCTCCTGCTAGGCTGCCACCACTTACCCTGTGAAGCTGAGTCAGCCCTGCTTCTGCCCACAGCCCTCAGAGGCATGGTGCTTCTGGCTCAGCCGAAAAAATATGTTTGGCCAGAAGATGTATGGCACAGCCCCCCCAGTTTTCTGTCTAGCCCACCTCAGTCCCCACAACGGGAAGAGGCTGGTGCTGCCCTTGCCCACAACCATCAGTATTTTTCCTCATTCCTCATGAGTTTCAAGAATTCTCCAAAATTTTTCCCTCTGGCACCCCTGGTGTTCTGTTAGCTGATGGGCCATTTGTCTCAGATGCATTTGGTATTGCATGGTTGTTTTTCCCACTGCAAGCAGCCTGTAATTTAGGTGCCCATTAGACCTGTGCAAAGCAGTTAGTATTTGTTTTGGATTTGGCTGATTCGGGGAACAGTGATTTGATTTGGTGATTTGAATCACTGTCTTGAATCGATACAGCCAAATCTGATTTGGAGATTTGGCCGCTGCTGAATTGGCCGAATCTCCAAGTCAAGCAGGCCTCATCTCCCACCTGCTCTTCCAGCCCTGTCAATGGCTGCCCCACCTGCCCCCAGCATCCCAGCTCGTTAAAAAAAACAAACAAAAAATCTCTGCAGTCACTGGCTGCTGCTTGGTGGGGGGAGGGTGGGGATTATCCCTGCTGCACCCCACTGCCCTGTGCTGCATGGGCGGGGGGGGCTCTGACGGCCACTGCTTAAAAAAAGAAAAAAGAGAAAAAAAAAGCCAGGACGCTGAGGCTAGGTGGGGCAGCCATTGATGGGGCTGGGAGAGCAGGTGTGGATCGGGGGGTGCTCAGGTGGGCTGGGGGAGGTAGGGGATGGGGCCTGGTGTGGGTCCCCTCATGGTCCCCTCCTCCAGCCCCCTCCCCTGCCTCCTACTTATTGGTATGGAGCCTGGGTCCAGCTCCCTGCAGCAGTGAGTGGGGACTGCCTGAATCACTGAATCTCTGAATCTTTCTCTGAATCTCTTCCGAATTGATTTGGAGGCTTTGAATTGATTTGGACCTTCTTATTGGTCTCCTGATTTGATTCAGATTCAGAGATTCAGCCGCCGAATCGGGCTGAATCTCCTTCAAATTGGGTCAGCACCCAAAGCTTTGCACAGCTTTGCACAGCCCTAGTGCCCATCCCATCCCAACAATGGCACCTTCTGTTTGTGATTTGGAGTGAATGGCAATTTTCCTTGCCCTAATATCACAGTAGCAAAAAAGATTTAGAAGTTACACCTACCCTCTTTTCCTTAATTATGTTTTCCTCAGTCCCTTAGATTTAAAGTATGGCCAAAATCATAAAGATATATACAGATAGCATAAGATAATCTGTACAATGGTATAAGACTCCAAAATTTGTTAGGGTTTATTACAGACCATTCTTCTAACAAAAAGCTCGTATTTTAAAGAAGAATTTAACAAGATGAGCAAAGGTGGAAAAAGGAATTGGCCACAGAACAGCATAGGAACAAGAGGTAAAAGAACCAAGTTTCATTTAATATGAATTTATTTTGGTGGCACTCAAATTTTACTCAAGTCCAGTACAGTACAATCCATTAATTACACTGAGTGAAAGTTTTCCCAATTGTCTGAACACATTTTAGCATGAAACTGTAGTTTCAGTTATCATGCGTGGAGCAGAAGTTCATTATAGTTCTGTTCACTATAACTTCATAATAGAGATAGCTCTTGCATTGGAATGACACATGATACAACCTTTGGTCCAAGTAGTCCAGGGCTAGGGACAGATATACAAAAAGCCTGAGCCTGAATTGATTCAACTGTGCAGGTTAGTTTAACCTGGTTAGGCTGAACAAAGTTCCAACCATACAGACAATGACTCTGGGCTGAGGAAATTCAGGTACATGCCTGCAGTGGCTCAGGCTAGAAGCCAGGGGGCGCTAGAGCAGCCCTTCCTTCCCTTGTACAGAGTTGAGTTGTTGCGGGGGTATGGCCAGGCCTGGGTAGGGCTTTCTCATTAGGGAGGTCTACCTACACCATCCCAGACTTTTCCCTGCTGGCTGCTGATGGGGTGGGAACATTGTCACCCCCCAGACCCTTACTAGCACTCTGAGGCAAGCGGGGTAGGGGTGTGTCTCTGTGTGTGCAGTGCATGCATCTTGTGATGATATGGAGCTTTTCAATCTCTCTCCCTGCTTGTCACATTGTCTGCAGCAGGGGAGCAATGTAGCCTGGAGCTGATAAGAGTCTTTATCACCCAAATAGCAAACGATAGCCTCTCTCCCGTTATTTCAAAATCTCCCTAAACAGCTTACTGGGGTGACCTGTTGATTAGCTCCAAAAGCCCTGGTCTGTCTGCCTGTCTGTCCCAATGAAATTGAAGAGACACACACAGACACCTCTTGGCATTAGTTAGCATACCACATGCCTATAGTCCATGGGGCTGGGGTCCATGCTGTGGGAGATGGGAGGGGGGATTTCCTGCTTTAGCAGTGAGAGGGGTATGGCATGGGGAAGCCAGCAGACCCTGCTGTGTCTGCAGTCTCTGCTGGAGCCTTATACAGCACTAGTTAGCATACTGTGTCCATGCTGTGGGAGAGGGGAGGAAGGGAACCTTGCTTAAGCAGCAAGTGATAAAAGGGAAGGGGGAGTGGGGTATGAGGAAGCCAGCAGACCCTGCTGTGTCTGCAAGTCTGTGCCAGAGGAGCTCTGCCCAGGGAGCAGAGGAGAGGGGCCAGCCCTGCTGTGAAGCAGAGAGCCCTGCCCAGCCCAGTTCAGCCCACAGAGCATGCCGGGATGCTGGGGGTGTCTGGTTTATCTTAAACCAGCAAGGGGTCTGGAACAGACATTGCATAAACCAGTTTCAGCCATTTTCAAACTGGTTTATGTGCACTGAACATCTGTTCTGTTACAAGGTTAAACCAGTTTCTGATCACTTAAAGCGGTTTATGTGTAATGCCTGTCCCTAGCTTAGGTGTTCAGACTCCCAGTTTCTCATCTGTAATCGTATATTGCAAGAAAACTGACTCTAATAGATTTCCTTGATATTTTTAAATGATCAGAATTGCTTATGACATGCAATAATTGCCCAAGTGTTTCCCTTACAAGCTAGTGTTACCTTATGGCCCAAAGGTATGATTTTAAATAAAGAGGAGAAGCAATTGGAGGAAATTGGATGTCCTCTTTGCAGTGAATGGTGGCTTAGTTTCTCATCCCCAAAATTAGCCATCCTTTGTGTTGTTTGGCAGACTCCATAGTACCATAGCTACCCACCCAAAAATAACTTCTGGCCTACTCAAGCTTCATGCTGAATGGCTGAATAAAATTATACCCTGCAAAGACTGTGTCTGACCCAAAGTTGCAATATAATGTAATGGCACATATGGAAATTTGAATGCAGTTCTGGCTTGGCCCAAAGAGAAAGAAGACTGCAATGGCTAGGCAACACTACAGTAACATTTAAAATACCACTACAATTAAGTTCACACCTGATGCCTGGAGGACAAGGACTAATCACTGCTCTCCAGCTCATCAGGTGATGAAACATTGCTGCAACCAGACAAGGGCCTTTACTGTTCCTCCAGATCAGCTTGAGTGGTGATCGGGAGAGGTGTGTGAAAGGGGTAGAGGAGAGTGAGCTCTCTTCCCTCTTACTTTGTAAGAGAGCCTGAGAAGTGACCTTTGGTGCACTAAATTGGACGTCTGAAGCCTTTGGCATCTATTCAGTAAAACCTGCCACCTTCCAGTCATTTTTATGAACAGTCCTGATCCTCTAAATTTTTGTTTCTCAAGAGACATGTTGCCCTGCAGGATGATTTCCACTGAAAAACAGTGAGTTTCTTTTCCCTTAAAAATCTAGCCCTTTCCCACAGGGCTGGTAAAACATGAAAGCTCCCACACTGTACTTCCTACTGTATCTAAGATTCCCATAGAATATTGTTTTGAAGTCTCAAAGAAAAAAGTCAAGAGAATTGCTCATGCATTTCTCCAAACATGTAATATGCTGAAATATAATTGTGCATTACAGTGCTGATGTGTGAAACCTGGTTTCTATATTCAATGTTCTTGTTATTGTAATAACTATAGGTATTTCCCTAGCTTCTGCAGCAAGAGGAAATGAGACACAAGAAGAAATCCAACTGGTGGTAAAGTCACAATGCAGGTATATTTATGAGATCAGAATTATTTCATGGGAGGTTTTAGCAGAAGCAGATTATTTTTAAACTCCTGCAGCAGAAATATGCAGAGTAAAATCTGTACTATCTTTCTGCATTAATAAATAACCATTTTGAATGTTGTTGGTTCTGTTATCTACACAAAAGCAACTGTTGTAAGCAAGATGTGGTCCTATAGAAAGTATTTTTGTCTACTCTAATTGTGATTCCAGGTGCCAGAACCATAGCCTATGCCAAATGCTACTTAATCTTAACATTTCTAGTACTGGCACTGTGTTCCAGTGATTTTGAGTTTCAGTGTAGCTCTTCCTTTTTTGCTTCCCAAGGTCTCAACTCTTCTTTTTGTGGGCAGCTAATATTAGCAAAAAAGGGCAAACATTTACCCCCTGCTTAAGTGTAGAAGATACATTGATCCACACTATAGTTTCTCAGTTCTGTTTGAGCAAGTCAGGGAATAATATGCTTGCTTTATACTACTGTATTATAGTATTTTGAAACAAGAATTCATAAATTTCCTACCATTTAAATTATAAGCTAATAGGTTGTAAATGCATCAACATTATTATGAAACCAAAAAATAATACCAGCATGTACTGTGTCAGTAACATCACATGGCAATGCCCAAATTTTATATTTACATATTTTTTAAAATGTTAAATAGTTGCTTAATTCAGTCTCAGAAATGTTGTAAGCATTATTGCCAAAAAGATAGATGTCCTTAGTCCATTGCTAGTAATATGCAAAATAAAAGGCTTATCATTTTGCTTTATAATTCAAATAAATAAAGTATATGAATACAATTGATAGCTGGGTTTCTTCAATGAATATATTTCACTTAAATTCATATTGTTGTATAAAAAAATACAATTTCAGCTGTTTCACAAGGGTGTAGAAATAAATGCTCTTTTACAGTTTTGCATGATTTTGATAAAATTAGGTCAAAGGAATTTTCATTTGAAAACAGCACTTTGTCATATTATCTACAACACATGTCTAGCAAATTTATAAATCTAGTATTCATCTGAGTAAAGTTCCAAATCATAATGAATGGTTTAGACAGCATTATCATCAATTTTCTACAGGTGCAGCTGTAGAAATCAGTCACTTCAATCAAAAGCCTGTGTCAACTTCCACAGCACTGTCATTTTTTACATCCAGATTTTGCTGAAAATAACAGAAAAAGACAATTCTAAAAATGTCTTTACATCTCTTCCACCTTTGGGTGGTGCTTTTGAGCAGTGCTGCACTGTTGTTTCTGTGCTAAGAATTTAACAGCATTCATATTTTTACACTTTATACTAACATAATATTTCTTTTGTGATATTATGGAGTTAAAATTGCACTGTGTGTTTTAACACACATTACAACAACCTCTTAAGGCAAAAAGTAAATTCATGCAAATGAGTTATGGAAAGTGAAAAGATTTTGTGCTTGTTCATTCATTGTAGGAATTGCTGTTGGGAAGCACACACTTTCCTTTTGGAGATTCTGTATACTTATACTTATTAATATCTCATGCAATTTGTCCATGATACCATCATTTGAATTTTAAACTCTCAAGGTGTTATAAAATGGTACGTAAAAAGAGAGAGCAGGCTTTGATGTGACTTGCCATAAATGTTGTACAATACATTTCAGGTTGTTTGTTGCTTAAATAATTTTGTGAAGAGCATGAATGAGTAAGCTCATGCCACTTTGCAAATACTTAAAAAATTAGAATTAATAATAATAAAAAAATCCCTTGATGTTACCAAGCTAGTGGTACATTTTCTAGTTTTATAGCACTTTATTTGCCACTGGCTTTCTAGGGGCCTCTCATAAAACACTGCAATTAAAATCCAGTAACATTCCATAAAAATATAATACCAGTGCCATTGAGGAATTCCCAGTGTACTTAGAAAAAAGTAAAAGTAAAAGTGTCTAAATCATTGAATCGGGGAGGTCAAGAGGCACGGCTTTCTATGGTCCCAGAATCACGAAAGCAAAGATTCTGCCAGTACCCACTGCACATGCTTGCTGTACAGCAGCTCCCATTCTCTTTGACCTAGATGGCCACTTGTTGCCACCCCCATCTTTCCAGAGTAGACCGATTTAAGGCCAAGCCTGGAGAGGCCTGAGCATCTCCCACAGAGTGCTGAGCAGAATCAATTCCAGTTCATGTAAGAAAAAACAAGAGAGGAAGGCCCATGGCATTACATAAGTGCAAACCCAAAGTTCGTGTATGTCTGTCACCTGTTTTTATATTTGCATAATTTAAAATGTGAATAAGCTTTCTGTTTTTAGTGTGGTCTCTATTCTAGCTTACATCCTATGGTTAAGGGGTTTGTAATTCTTTTGGATTTGTTAAACTGGCTTCAAGAAGTATTTAGAAGTCTCTAGAAAACTAAGAATTGCACATCATTAAAACTTTTCCTTTGTTTTCTCTTGAAAAGAGGCCTTTGTAAACACATAGTTCAATTTTTAAAATACCATAACATTTTTGTTGGTAATAAGCACTTTCTTACATTACCTTTCTAGATAAGCTTTTGCCATAGAATTTATTTCTGTATAAAGCTGTAAATCAGAGAGAAGAAAGTAGTATATCTCCATTTATACTACTTTCTCAGTGACCAGTTTGGACAGTTTTGTCTGGGATTTTGCCTTGTATTTGAAGCTACTTACATGCACACCTTTTTCTGTAATTACTCATGAATATAACCCCCCCCCAACCCTTTGAAAAGTGGAGAAATATGGATTTGGTTGTATGTGTGTTTTTCCCACCCCCCAAGGATTTATACAGGACAGTTTATTTTAATCCTGATTTGTTCAGTTAAATACTGGGCACTGCTTAACATTAGGCTACACTTAGATGAGTCTGTCCTTGTAAAAACTTGCTCGTTCCTCATTTGAGGTGAAGGTTTGCAGGTTTGGACCATTTCTTTATGAGAGAGAGCACAGTGAGAGAAGTCCCACTTAAATATGAGCACTTTGTAGTTAGGCCCCATGGCAGAGTCTCACATTCAGTGATCTTGCCTGTTTCTTGTCTTGTTTGTGTCATTCAGTAACAATCCTTTGAAATCTATCTTTACTGCTTTGTTTTACTTTATTACTGCTATTCAGGTTTAATTTGAAAATAATGTCTGAGTGATTCCTCCTTCCTCCCCCTAACAATATAAGTCTTTCTAGCCTTTTATTGCTGAAATATAAAACATTTGCTTACTATCATTCTTAATACTAAAATATAGAATGTATAATAATATTAAAATGCACTTTGTAGAGAAATATAGTGTCTATAAATCAATTAACTGAATGTACACAAAATATTCAGTAATATATATATACCCAGATCTTCCAAGCATTTATTTTGTTTCAGAATATATGTTGGTATCAATATACTTTGATTTCCTGCAGAGTAGAGATTTGTGTGGTAGATATTTCCTCAACTATGCCATGAATAAAGAGTCTGTTATCTGAAATAATTTAAAGGAAAGAAAATTATATTAAATTTTAACAAGTAACGAGTATAGATGTTGCAGTAGGATTCTCTGAGCAAGCGTGGAAAGAACATAGTTAATCAGAGTGTTTTAGGAAAAAGCATTGACTACCTCTTTAAAAGTGCAATAGCATCCAGGTATGCTGGGATATTAGCAAAAGTGTTGACCAAGCAGAATGTGACTAGACAAATGTCTTCTCATTGTGTGAAGCATGAAGGCCATGATAGATGATTTCAAACAACAAAGCGCAGCCACTGAGACAAAATTAGTGTTGTTTTAATTACCAGTGTCTGTAATGTTATCTATCCATAACTGTCTTGAAATAGACTGTCAACGGAAAGAACAGAAAGAGACTTGAGCTAATACTTCCATGTGGTATTTCTTATCTTTCTTAAGTCACAACAGCATGCTTTCTTAAAAAAATGTTTAAAGCTTTCCTTGAAACATTTACTTAGAGCAAAAAATTGTTCCGTGTTTTAAGAGAAGTGTCTTTATCTTTTTCTAAGAGAAGCAGCAAGCAGCTCCTATTAAATGCTATTTGGAGGTCAGGGTAATGGGTAGAAAATGGAACTTGGCCTGACATTTTTCAACTAAAGTTTACACTCTGAGAGCTGTGTTTTTTGTCAGTCACAAATAGCGTTATGACACTAATAGTAAAGAAGATTCTTTATTCTTGAAATATCCTTGAGCAGAGATGGGGTGTTCTTCATATATTAGTAAGTGTGTATATTGTGAAGATGAAGTATTCCTTACTTTCTGAGCTTGCAAGAGATGAAAGATAGGCCAGCTTTTGAAAATGGTCTGTATGGCACATGCTACAAATGAGCAGGGAAACAAATCGAGCTAATAGATTACAGTAATTATCCAATCTTTGGCTAGTTTGTATTGGCAAACTATAAATACAGTACACATTAGAACAAGGTGCTTACAGAATGTACATGAAAGGTCAATGTAATTTGCAAGTCGCTAGTCATTAGAATATGCTAAAAACCATTGCTTCAGGGCTCAGATTTTAATGATGAATACATTGATTATTAAGTAGCAGAGGAAAAATGTAGCAGAGCTACTGTAGTGTAATGATAGGTCGCTTTATTTTGGGAAGGAAATCAACTAAGCTTCAGAATGCATGCATTGAGAAATATAATTGCAGTGAGGAAAATTCCTCAGAGGAGCTTGGCACATATTAAAAGCAAAAACTTGAGACATGTTTGTGATAAGATTACTAATAAATCTCTGGTAAGTCTTAGACTCCTGACAATAACACAGCAACAGAGCACTTCATCTTCTCCATGCTTTAGAATTTAAGATCGGTCACAAACAATCTAAATTACGACTGATACTAGGCAGATGCAGTGCTGCGCTGTGTTGCTCATCATAAATCTCCTGTTCCTTATATGCAAATTAAACTCCATTTTAAAAGATAATTTTTCACATGGTGATCGCCTTCATTTGAGAAATGCTAGTGATTCTTAATGTTAGAAGAACCATCTCATGAGTTCAGGATTACCAGAGAAGGGGGAGGGAGAAAGAGGACTGCTTGTTTGGAATAGTTTGGACATCAGTGGGTGGGACACTTCAAATAACTTATTAAAGTTAGACACAGCAGAAACACTGTTTGTAGTTTAGCTATGGCCTTGTTTTCTTCAGCAGCTGCCTGAGCAACTTATCTTTGGCTTTAAAGGTCTGTCTTGTTTCTATCAAATCCTCAAGGTTCTTTAACTCTTACGAGAGGTTGGACTATTACCATGCTATGCCGAGAAAAAAATGTGTGCCTTAAGCACCAAACTGGAATAAAAAAACCCTCTAGCTGTTTGCTGAAGTGAGATTTAAAACTCTCAGTAGCATGTTTATCTCCTTTCGGTACTTTGTAAACAGCATGTGTATCGTGTGTGCACTCGCACACACGAGGCTACATAAATCAGGTATAAGGACTGGGGCTTTAAATAATTGTTGTACAGTTGCTACCAAAATGGGCTATTATCTTAAGGGAAATGGGCCTAAAACAAAGGAGAAAACACAAGCTGGGTTTGTAAAATGATACATTTTGTAATATCACTGCAAATCTGAACTAGATTTGCTTAAAGGGCGTTAGCTGTGTAATAGGAAGGGAGAGTTTTAGTTTTCTTCCTCGCATATCACTTCCCATCACATTTGACTTGCCTATCATAGTTTACAGTCTTTCTCCAAAGTGACCCAAGAAAAAACAAAACAAGCTGCATGTACAGATTCAGACTCAGGAATAAACAAGATAAGATTAAGTAATACTTAGAACTAATGGAATATTTCTCCTTGGGTGCACGTTAGCAGAACTGTGTTGACCCCAGTTGTTACACCAGCTGACAATCTGGTCGGGTTAGCCTGTTTTGTCTGTAAGCAGTAGTGGAGCTTTATGTCAAATATTCTAAATCTTTTATATTTCTCAGAAGCCAGAAGAAACCTGGCCTTTGTCAAGATTTTAGAACTCCCGGTATATGACAAAAAGCCTGCTAGAAAACTTTTTTGCAGAATAAGAAATGGAAAAAAAGATTTGTTTGTTAATAATGAAAAAAAAATAGAATTTTGCCTCCGTAATAACTGTGGTATCATGCCTCCAGTGCATAGGTCTTTGTTTTTGGTTCAGCGGTAAACTTACCCACACATACCACAGGTATTTGAGAACTGTGGTGACTTTGATCATTATCCCTTTCTTCCCTTTAATTTTTTTTCTGCTGAAACTTATTGGCAAATCATTCAGCTTTAGAAATGGAGAGCTTTGCAAATATCTAAGATTCTCTACTTTCAAGATTTGTTTTTGGAAGTGGATTTAGTGGGTTCACTGAGTGATTTTTGCTGTTGTTGAATGAATGTCCGGTTTCACTGAGCTTATGGCAGCAGCCTGTAAAAATTTTCATATTCAAAAGAAAATGAGCAGTTTTTTAGTTCCTTAGTTTGCTATCTGTCCTACTGAAACAGATACTATAGTACATAGCACCGTGTAGCACAATGATGTGAATTCATCAGAATGTGCATTAAGGGGCAACACTACACAAGGGTAAGGATATAAATATATTTTACAATTCTTAGCTTACTATCATAAGAATAGTTCATGAGTGGATGTAAATTTACAACAGGTGCTTATCAAATGTGAAAATGCTTGCAAATCAGAAACAAACTTTGGGACTATAAACATATTTCAGTGATAGTTCATGCAAAGAATCTGTGTGATAGTAAGCAATAATGTTGTTGTTCTTTAGTTTGTACATGATGTAGCTTGAGATATTATTACATGCAGAGAATTATAACATTGGTGAGTCAGATCACTGTGTAAAAGAAAAGGTAAAAATAAAATAATCCAGTTCTGAGAGGACACCAAAATAAATTGTAATATTTTATTAAACATATAAGCATATAAAGCGAAGTACAAATGCACATCCAGCATAATGCAAAGTACTATGGAGACAATGTACAGTTAATTTGGTTAATTTTACTCCTTTGTTCCATGCTTGTCTGATTATATAATCTCTGTCTGCTTTTTGCTCTGATTTTTAAAATATGGTTGAAAAAATATGGAATTGCGTTAACATCTTCTCCTACCTAAGAAGATACTTTTTTGTTTTTCTAAGGAAAAAAT
>NW_017728915.1:22881753-22914865 GCF_001723895.1 Crocodylus porosus | reverse complement strand
AGCTTTCCTGGACACCCTTAAGTAAGTTCTGGATGTAACTAGGATTTGTACATGTGTCCTCAAGTGTAGTATTTTACTCCACCAAAATAAAATCCCATAAAATCTTTCGGGTTTGACTGCAAGATGCACTTGTTGTACAGACAGTAATTGGCCTGTTACAGAGATATTAATTAACATGTTAGAAATGTTTTCTTTATTAATGAGAAATTCACACATTCTATTTAAATTAATTTGTATAGTTTAAAATTAATTTATTGTGGCCTTCGATGACCTCAAATCTACTAAGACAAAGCTGGAGTATTGTACTAACTGTTAAACCATTCATTAAACATTTTATGCAAATAGTGTTTGTTTATAAACAAATTAACTGCAAGGATTTTCAAAACAGGTGCTGTGTTGTGAATGCGTACTAAATGATGTGGTACTGAAAGAATTAATTAGACCTTCAGATGTAATTAGTTGCAATAATTTGCGTGATTAGCGGCTTGGTTAAGAAGTAAGACACACACATTGTAATGCATGGAAGAGTCACTGCAGTAGCTTTGTCTTTCATACGGTGAAGATGAGATTTCCCCATGTTTAGGAAATTTTTCAAAAAATTGCTGACATAGCTGGAGTTAATTGCCAAGTATTCTGTAGGGGGTAATGGTTTTTTTTCCCTTGGCTTGTTGCAGTGCATATCCACTGGAAGCAATACAGTTTGTTTGCACCTCAATGAATTTTTAAAACACAAAGTTGTTAACCCTAGATCTTCAAGTCCCCAGAGGAAGTGATGGTACTTAATATGTTCAGGGTTAAAAGACAGAATATGATTATGATAAGCCAAATGAAACAGGTCCTGGCAGTTCAAAATACGTTCTTTATTTTCAATTAATAGTATTT
This sequence comes from Crocodylus porosus, assembly GCF_001723895.1. Taxonomy (NCBI): domain Eukaryota; kingdom Metazoa; phylum Chordata; order Crocodylia; family Crocodylidae; genus Crocodylus; species Crocodylus porosus. Next base: position 22,913,983 of record NW_017728915.1, on the reverse strand, counting down.
TCACCCAGTCATACTTCTCACACATCAGCTAGTGCAGTGAATGGCTAGACACCATATGTAACAAGAGTAATGCTCTTGAAACTGGTGTGTGTCACAGTTGATAACTTGTGTTTTTGATTACCGATGCCAAAAGTTGTGATGATCATATTCCCATTTGCTATTAATGAACAAAACCTTTGTGACTAACAGGAAAGCTGTGATCTTCATCTTGCTAGTTACTTGATTTCCAATAACAATGTAGAAGGTAGGTTTGAAATGAATGAGTATAGGGAGTTTTTGATCTTAGCTGTATTGCATTACAAGGTGGACTGACAGAAAACCACTACAGACATGTATTGCATGGTCACTGGTGAGAGCCTCCTCTGTGTCATAATTTTGACAGGAATAAAAGTCCACTAAAAATGATATAAGGCATGCTTAGTTTTTTTGTGATGGTATGGTTAAAATGCTATTAAATGGTTTAGAGCACTCACAAATGATTACTTTCCAAGAACGAGTATGCCATGTGTGCATCAACTTCCCCAGTAAAAGATGTGCCAAAAAAAAATGCAGAAAAGCTTACAGGAGAAAGAATAACTTGTCAGTGTGGTAGGTGCTATGAAACTAGGAATGGACAACACAACAGAGTATTAGATAGACTTGCATAACCCACTGTGAAGTGTGTGTATGTGTGTAAAGGAGAGAGACCTGTGTCTAGTCCTTGAATGGTAGCAGCTCATGATTTTACAGTTGGAGGTCCCTAGTTTAGTACTTGTGAGTCAGCCAAGATGACAGTAGTCACACAATTTGCTCCTTCATGTGGCACAAAACGCATCCAGATATGGTGATTCTAAGGTATGAATGGGGAAGAGAGAAACTATCTAGTTAGAAATTATGTCCAGGTGTAATTACCAATTTATTTGCATCTCTTTTTTTTTTTGATTACTGAGTCCCAACTGTGCATTCAAAGAATTGGTATATGGCTGTGAATTTGCCACCAGCAGCTAGGCCCAGAAGGCTAATCAGCAGGAGGCTTTGGTTAAGAGGTGTTCAAAGCTACATTCTAATTAGCCTGGTGACTGGTAAGTGTTTGTGGTCACCCACAATATGGAAATAGAAACTGTTTTTTTGTTCCAAAACGTCATTGTGAAGCTTGGTTACTTTAGAGGGAAGGTAGACCAATAAGTGCACAACTTCCTGTGGAGCAGAGCAGCCATAGCCAGTCTTACCATCTTTTAAAAGAAAGCATAGAGGGGGGATATGTAATAAAATAAATATTAAAAATGACAAAACAAGAACAAAAAGCATCATTAACTGCTGAACAGCTGCTGTGCATCTTCTGTCTCGGGGATTACCCTTAATTACTATGGATGAAGTTGACTATCATTGGTTCTTTGGAAGCCTCACAATTGGTTTATTTTCAAAGGCGTTCTTCCTCTTTCTATATATGTTTTAACAGAATGTGCAGCTGTTAACGTTTCAAGGCAAGAAATAATTGTGCTCGTCCTGAAGAGTTTGAAGATCAGTTGACAGAACTAACAGGGGATCCACTTGAATGAATGCTTTTTTTACTTTCTGTAGTCTGTTTAATTCAGTTCTCTTTCATTTTAAGTATGATTTTTGTAAAGCAATCTTTAAAATGGGTTTTCCTATATTGTGTTTGAATTTGAACAGAATTAACATTTGTATGTCATCAGTAGCTGTGATGCATAGCTCAAGGCAATAAAAGAAGGAAAGTCAAAGAACATGGGAAGTTTGATTAAGATGAATAAGCATTGGAAGGCCTTAAAGATGGGCATGTTTTAGGTGCTCACAAATTTATTTGTATTCTGTTCTTGAAACTTATTATATAGAATCTTTAGAAATTCGGGCTGTTACAGTTAAAATTGCTTAATGGAATAAAAAGGTTGTAGATACTATAATACAGAAGTTCTCCAACTTTTCATTCCGTGTCCCACTTCATAAGAGAGAGGCAGTGCTACTGTGCTGAGGGTATATTAAACATTCTTTCTCATATCTTTGATACCTGGTATCTGTCTGGCTGTATTCTCATTCCTATAGCTGTGGTACAAGATCAGTGGAAAATCCCTTAACTTTTATGTGTTTTACATTTGAGGAAATTGGCAGTGGGGCAGAGCCTGGCCCAGGCTGCCCATTAGGTGTTGAGTGTCATACCACACCTGCTATAATGAAAATCTGTCCTCTGACAGTTGTAGACAATGTCTTTTTGGCTGCATTAATTGAAGGAGCTTCCTTTTTGCTAGGCATTTGTCTTTCTCTAGCTCTTTATATGGTGCCCATTTCTCTTCAGCTGTGAGGTCTGTATCTTGAGCATGTTGGTACACATTTGAAGTGCTTTGATATTTATTTCTTAGAAAAATACCCTGACACTTGTCCTGGCACTTTGGTAGCCTATTTGTTTTTCTCAGTATTGATATGCCTCTGAGTATTCTTGAATCTTGCTGCATTTACATAAGTACGTATCTCTGGTGCTTTAGCATCTTCTTTCTCATTCACTTCAATTTCTCTGTGCCAGATAACTCCTGTATTTTTTTGTCTATTATTTTACTTCATGCTTCTTCCATGGTATGTTTCTTGTAGTATTGTCTTTGAAGGATGGTTTACTGTCCAAGTTAGTGCTTCAAATTATGGCACTAAAATAAGTTAGAGGTTACCAAACTAGAATCAGGTATGTCAAAATTTTCCAGGAGACACCCCAAAGAAACTCCCATAAGGTTGGCTTTAGGCTGATTAGGAAGCTTCAAAACATTTGAATCAGAAGCTGGAGTCAACAGTGTTCATGGAGCAAGGTACTTGGATTACTGCCAGCGCAGACCCAATTTATCGATTCCCGATCAACTCAGGGGCAGCTTGCTAATCAAAGTATGCAGTGTGGTCAGCTTTGATGCCAAAAGCCAGGTAATAGCTCTTTGGAACCTCAATACCTCTAGTCCATATTAATGTTAATTGGCTTTTAAGAGGATTGACATGATATAAATTATATCTGGTATATATCCTATTGCCCTGCAAACTGTTATGCACTGCCTTATTCCATTTTGCAAAATCTTTTTCTTCCAGCTATATAAAATTAGAAATAGTTTGATTCTGATGATTCTAAATATGAAATGATTTTGCAGATTTTTTTTTCTTCCCAGAATCATTTGCGTATGGTGCTGGTCTTAGAAGAGAAAAAAAATAAAAGCCAAGATCTTGTGCTAAAAATTACCCAGATCTTACTCTTCTTCCCAGCTTTTTTTATACCGTGGGTCCATCCACAGTATAATGGATAATTATAATTATAATGTAATTCTGAGTCAGTCTTAGAATCTGAATTGCGATATCCACCATCAAGCAATTGCATCCAACATGTTATATTTATGTCTAAATATTCCACAATATTAGTCACTGAGGTTTTGCCCCTCAAAATATTTCTTCTTAAAGAGATTTGTGATGATGCTTTCTAAAAACCTACAACAATTTTCAGTGTTAATAGTCAAGCTCCTTTCTAGGTTGTCAGGTGGAAGAATGACACTTGCAACCTCAATGCTTATTTTTTCCCCCTAAACCACTACCATTCAGTACAAACTAGAATACATGCACCTCCTTCAGGGCAAAATTCTTAATCCCTAACAATTTTTATTTCCCCAGAAAGGAGAAGTGTTGGAGACTCCATGAAGTCAGCTAGCGATTTTACTACTTCTGCTGCTACTACTAGTACTACTACTATTACTTTGTTAGAAGAAACGTATATACATCAATAATGAGACATAAAACCGTACGATAGATCAACATAGCAATTAACTTTTTCTGTATAGGTAATGTGCGTTTTGCATCTATAATCCACTGTAACATTCACTTAGTGAACAATTAGGTTTATGATGATGTAGAATGAAAATGTACATTTCTTCAGTGTGTTATAATGTTCTACTTGTAATTTTAATTATAGTGAACTTAACTCTCAGGTATATTGTCCTGTTAAAAAAGAATAAGAAGATTCCATTGTATACAAGTCTCTCTGACATTTCTGACATCCATGATGAGTATGTATAAGCACTGCCTGAAATTAACACTGGTCATATATACCAGTCTTAATGTAATGTATGAGCTTTATAAACCGTTGATGATGATTTTATCAGTAGAACCGGTAAGACAACAGGTGAAGATGCCAGCAAATTGTTGATGATTTAATTGTCACTGAGAGTTGTTCTCAGTCAGGTTAGATGATGATGTATGTCATCTAGGCTACCTAGAACCTGCACTCTCATTGGCCAAGTACGGAAGTTCCACTTATTGTGTGATAGGCATCCAAAAAGCACTCTACAGCTGTAATGGAATAGTCAGGGCACATAAAGTGCTATAAAAATGGTAGATCCCACTCTAAGATAACCCTGAAGGGATGTGATATCAGACTTTAGTGCTCTAGGTTAGAGTGTGGAAACGAACATCTGTCCCATCATGACTTGCAGTAGGTCGTATTCTGCCAGCATCCCATGGAGCATTGCGATACCTACTCACCCACCCTTGTGGGGTGGCAGTCTAGCCTAGGTCAAAGCTCGTTTCCTCTGATCAAGTGCTGGCCAGCTGTGCCCTGCCCTGTTGTGTCCCACCCCCTGGCTCTCAGTAACCTGGGGAGGTGAAGCGCCTGTTTCCAAGCTCCGCCCCCTGTTTTGTGTCCTCTGGCCAGCTACGAGCCATTGTCTGGTATTATTGCTCAGTGTGCCGATTCTATCTGCTCTATCTGGGCTTTTGTAAAGATTGTAGCTTTCAATTAGGTGCTGGGATGTCTGCTGAACACTGCATTCACACAGGGGGCTGTCCAAGAAGTTCATCATGTACAGTGTTGGTTTGACGCATCCATATCCAGATCTCAAGTCTGTTCAGTTTGACCAATGCTTCTCTGTCAAGGTTAAGCCCAATGGGGGACTCGTTTGGTGTTGGTATAAAATACTGTAGGAATAGATTTCAGACCAGATTACTCTGAATAATCATTTCATTTCCATTCATCCCTCCTCATACCTAAATTTAGCACAACACATAAGGGCACAGCACCTGTCCTGCTGGTCTCTCCATAAGGGCAATTTGAAACAGCAGTATTTCCTTTTGACTTTTGTTTCAACATTTCAACAGGATAGTATTTCATTTTGAGTTTTGATTTGTTTCAAAACCACAGTTCCATTTTGTTTCGTCAAAACAGTTTTGCTGTTTCGACATTTTGTCCGTAAGCTATAATGGGGAAGCACAAAACTGCCTGGAGCTTTGTCATTTCTTGTCTGATTCAGATGAAACTTGCAGGGATGGTAACCCCTTCTGAGGCCATGAACCTGCCAAGTTTCAAGGAGCTAGGTGCAGGGTTTTCTGGGAAACTGCACCTCAAAGTCTTGAAAGCAAAACTCATGTCGTGTGTGTGTATGTGTGTTAAGGCACAGTGGGGTGAAAACTGTGGTCATGGTAGCCCCTGCTGATGCTACAAAGTCTGCCAAGTTTCAGGAAGATAGGTGCAGGGGTTTCTGGGAAACTGCACCTATCTGGCTGCTGTTGAGCAAAACTCATGATGTGTGATGTGTGTGTGTTTTCCATCTCTCCCCCAGAGCAGTGGGATTGGAAGGGACCTCAGGAAAGGATCACAGTCACTGGCCAGCTACAGAGTCAATATGAGAGCAGTCCTTCCCCCATCTTCCCCCTCCCCTTACTTTCTGTTTCCCTGCAGGCAAGCCCAGCTTGAGCTTTGAAACTTGAAACATTTTGAAACTTTAAAAACTCTTCACTGTAAGCTTGGTGAGAGGAAGCAGGGAAAAAGGAACCTTTTAGGACCAAGGAGTAGAGAACAGGCCAGCTTACAGGTAAGTTTGCTAGGGAAGTTCTGCTTGGAACAGGGGCAGGAAGAGAGGCTGTGGATTAAGAGACCCAGAGAAATGTCTAGAGGATGTCACAATGCCAGTGCTACTGCCACTGCCCGCTCTTCCTCTGCTGGCTCCTGTGAGATGTCTGTTCAGGCAGGACTGTTCACTGTTGAGGTTCTCACCCAGGTCTTGGTTTGGCACAGTGGAGACTGCAGCTTGTAGTTTCCTTCCAGTTACAGCCAGGTGGGAGAGTGCCTGTAATATGAGTGGTGTCCCTCAGGGAGCAGGCAAGAGAGCTACAAGAGAAGGTGGAAAGACTCTGATTATACTCTGCCACGAAGACTTCATTAATCCAGTGCTGAAGGAGACCTCTAGGACTGTGGAGGAAGACAAGGACAAGGACAAGGTAGAGGACATAGACTCCTAGTAAGGTGGAAGCTTGTGACCTCTGGCAGCAAGCAGAAATCTTCATCTCCATCTATAGCACATTTACCTGAAGAACAGATATGGCGCCCTAGCAACAGAGGAGGGAGGACCACATTTCATTGGTGGAAGAGGCCAGATCAGGCATTCCCAAGGTTGGAAGGATTGAGATCACCTCCACCAAGCAGTGATGGGTGGTGGGGGACTCCCTTCTGCATGGGATGGAGATATCCATCTGCCAGCCTGGCCTTTTGTCTCAGGAGGCTGGTTGCTTGCCGGAGCCCAGATTTGAGATGTCATGGAAGGATTACTGAAACTCATCTGGCCCTCTGACTACTACTCCATGCTCCTCATCCATATGGGCACCAATGATTATGCCAGAGGAGACCCTGAGCAGATAAAGAATGACTACATAGCTCTGGGTGCAAAGATGAAGAGGAAAGGGACTCAGGCGGTGTTCTCCTCAATCCTTCCTGTCAAGGGGAAGGGCCCAGGCAGGAAGGAATGGATGCATCCTGCAGACCAATGCATGGCTGTGCAGTGTTCTTTGACCATGGGATGCTGTTCCAAGAAGAAGGATTGCTAGGAAGAGATTGAATCCACTTGATGAAGGGAGGGCATCTTCACAGACATGCTCACAAACCTAGTAAGAAGGGCTTTAAATTAGGTTCACTAGGGGGTGGGGACAAAAGACCTAGGGTAAGTGGGGAAGTGAGTGACCTGGGGGATTCACGAGCAGGGAGGGATAACAGGGGACACCTTTTCGGTCTTCCTCAGAAAGCAGGGCAACTGGCTCAGGGGCTTGAACACCAGTGGTCACCAACCAGTGGATCTTGATCCAGCAGTAGATTCTGGAGCCTTCTGCAGTAGATCTCTGAGCCTGTTGGAGTTGATATGAGGCTGGGGTGGGTGGCTGAGTGCCCATATGCATGTATGCATGCACGCACCCCAGCCCAGCAGGTCAGTTCGTGGGGGAGGGAAGGGGCAGGGGCTAAATTAAGGCCCCCATGGTGAGAATGCTGCAGAGGCAGGAGCAGGGGTAAGTTGAGTGGGGCCCTGGCCAGGTGGGACTTACCTGCGGGGGAGGCACACCCCCAAGTAATTTTTTCTCTCTGTGCTTTGATCTCCCCTCTCCTTCCCTCCCCACTGACTTATCTGCTGGGCAGGGGGTGGGGGAGCATATATATATATATAAATGCATTCCCTTCCCCAGCTATTTCTGACTTTTTCTCTCCCTTTCTATTCCCTATAGAAAATTATGAGTGAGCTAAGACATAGGATAATCTTTAGCATTTTATTTTGGTTGCAAGTTTTTTTTCCTTTTTCTCTCTCCTTCTTTGCAAATAAGTGCCCTGCTATCTTGATATGGATATCACTGTTTTATATTGTATAATTATTATGTTTATATTGATTTTTACTGTGTGATTACTGTTTTACTGATTTTTACTGGGTTTTTTTTATTGATATTATATGATTTAGGTCTACATGTGTAAGTTAGCATAAGTCATGTAAAGTCCCCATGTTGTGTCCCCTGCCCAATCATACTGTGTGACTCATGACTCCCCCCTCCCATGTCAGCTGGTTCCTTGAGTGAATGGGTGATTGACAGACAATGACAGTAGATCTAAAAATAGCTTTCCCTGAATGACCGAGCCATTAACTCAAGGACCCAAGCGTCACCCTGCATTGACCCTCCCTGGCTCAAGATTTGGAAAATAAAGAGTGCTGCAGAAACCAACCAGCCCACCATTGCAACACAGGCACCTTAAACTGCACGTCCTCAGCTGGAGTGCACATGCTCAGTGCACGAGGGCTGACCCTTGCCTGGGCATGCCCCTGCCACTAGGGTCATAGAAGGTCTGCCCCTATAAAGATGGGTAGTGAAGACAGACCCAGTGGCAATGCCATTTCCATCTGGATAAGACCAGCTCTATGTCACACCACCTATTCACCCTGAGGCCCTGCTGGCAAATCCCTCTGGACAACACCTTGCTGAAGGAGACCCTGACTGGCCATCGAGGATCAATTCTCAGCCTGGGATAAGTAGATATTACCCATACCTTTCCTCCTCCAACTTGGACCCTGTCTCTTTTCTTCTGGACTTCAGCCCCTCTACCAAGCCTCTTTGACCCCTGCTGTGTGAGTGCAAAGGAACCAATAAGCTGTATAACCCATATATTGTGTCATCATCTTTTCCTGTTCAGTAAAACCACTATTATTTGGAACCCCGAGTTGGACTGTGTTTTACTGCAGTCCATCCCTGTCCCCATCTTAGTTCCGGTCCCCCTTGGCTCCCACCCCCATTTTCTGGATCTCCTCTCAACTCCATCTCTCCTCTGCTTGCACTCCTGGCACGTTCACTCTCTCAAGTTTTTTTTTCTTCCCTCTCTCATCTTAACCCCCATCCATCTCCCTCCTTCCTCTTCTTCTGGAAATCTTTGACCCTTGACTCCCCCCTCCCATAGTCACGAAGCACCCTAGATATCCCAAGTACCCCAAGCACACAAATACACACCACACCACCCAAGTTAGGAGCTCACCTGCATGTATGTGTAGGTGAGTGGTATGTGTGTAAACTGGCAAATATATATATAATCTCATTGTGTGTGTGATAGACGAATTAGTGATCCATGTATGTGTAGTGGGTGTGTGGGCATTGACAACTGATTTTGTCTAATTTTTGGTGTGTATAGGCTGTATGTGCTTGACTTGGTGGTAGGTATGCATGTGCTTAGACTAGTAATCTTGGATGTACATGTGCCTGAGTTGGTAATGCATGTGCATGCGTCTAATTGATGTTTGTGTGTGTGTGTATGTGCAATTGTGTCACATCCTCCCATCTAACGGTACAATTTTGAGATCCTAAGAGTTGGCCTCGCCCCACGGGACAACAAAATAACTTTCTCACTAGGAAGTTAGTAGAGCACTGGAACAAGTTACCTAGAGAGGTTGTGGACTCTCCATCCTTGGAGGTTTTTAAGACCTGGCTAAACAAAGCCTTAGGTGGGATGATATAGTTGGGTCCTGCTTTGAGTAAAAGGTTGGACTACATGTCCTCCTGAGGTGCTTTCCAATCCTAATTTTCTATGATTTTATGTTTCTATGAATACATCTATGTGTGTGTAAGTTGTGCAACTTTATATGAGTCTCTGTGCAGTGTTACATACAGAATGAAGCTTTTTAGTGCAATAACTTCTGGGCTATACAGGAGCACAGTAATCTGTTGGGGCATATGCAAGTGTGGTGGCTCTGAGTATTTTGACGTTGGCACCTCATGTCATGATGGTAAATGTCTTAAGGAAGCTACTGCTGCAGAGACTTTACTGCTGACCGTCTGAATGTGATGTTTATAGGTGAGGGAATCATCTAATGTGACTCTTTGGTAAACTGGGGTATACTCATGGGGAAGGCTTTAGTTGCCTACTCTGCGATATTCAGTGTGCTGTTGGCTCAATGATTGTCCATGTAGAAGACTGATGATAATGATTTATTGATGCTCCTCATTGACCTCCTGCCTCCCAAACAACTCTAGCCCCCACCCCCTCAGCTTCATCACCACTGGCCTGGAATGGAGGTATGGCACCAAGCTTATCCACCTCACCCCTACTGTTGTTGGGTGCTGATCAGTGTGTATTACACTGAGTGGGGCCATAAATCTGAGTAATTGACAATTGACCACCCCATCCCTCAAGGTTGCATTGCTTTCCTGACAGAGGCCAGCATGTTTACTGGGATACACCTGATACAAACCCCAACCCAAACAGACCATGATATACATTGACAGTGTTCTTCAAGCTGCACAGCTGAGGTGTTATCAACAGGACAAATCAACAGGCGTGTTCTTGGTGATCCTCTGGGCACTGTTTGGCAGAGCAGCTACAAATGAGCACCGCTGCAAGTAAGGCTCAGTGGGAAATGGGAGTTTTCCCCTAGCAAAATCCTCCCTACTCTCTCCCTTCCTCTTCTCCTAAAGAACTGGAGAAGGCTCATTTCTCTGGGCCCTGACACTTGTTTCCCAGTCCTCTCGCTCCCATGGCAGGGAGATGGAACCCAAGCATCCAGGTTCTCCCAGTTGGGAGGCAGAATGTGGGCGTTCTGTGCTGTAATCATGCTGGGTTGTAAGGATCTGTCTAGCTTCTGGCCCCAGGTCGGGGAAAGGATCCAGCTAGAGGACTCACCAGAGATTCCTTTGTGTCTCCCTTGTCTGCAGGCTCCACATTTGTGCTCAGGAGGCCCAGTCATTAAGCCCAGATGCTGTATCCAGGATGTTTGCCCAGACATCTGCAGAGCACTGGAGACGTTCATAGATGGCGCCAGCAACATGAGGACCACAGTGGACCTGTGATGTGGGGCTTTAGAATGGACAGGTTGGTAACTGCTTGCTCCTGTGGTGCTGTGGCACTTGACTGAGCTGTCCAGGCCTAGGAATGTGCTGCAAAGGTCCAAGAATGAGGTCTTAGGATGGCCATCTGCTGTCTGAGGAAGGTCACCCACACTGCTATGGAGAGTCACAGAGACCACTTGGGATCCAGCTATGACACTCCTGAGTGATATCAGCACTGTATCCCACGGAAGACCACTGCTCTCCTGGCCCAGAGTGTTGGAACAGGCTGCTGCCCCCTTTCCCATCATGGAGAGCCCCAGTCCAGGGACTCCTCCCTGGGACAATACGCCTGGAGTCCCATGTGGGGGTGCCTTGGATGGCAGCCCTGGAGGAACACTCCACATTGTACATTGATTGGGAGATTCTGGGGTGTGGGAGAACCTCAGAGCTGGAGATACAGTGTGTGAAAGTCATTAAACTGTGGTCCAAGATGCCAAGAAGATACCCGGCAGAGCTTGCTTTGGGGACCAGTGGGGGGGGGACCAGGCTGGCTGAGACCTGATGCCAGGGTCAGCAGTGATTCAGCCTATCTTCCAGGACCAACTTGCAACCCCTGGCTGCTGGCAGTTGTCAGTGTAGGCACAGAGCCCCAGAAAGGTTCCAGATCAGTCATGAAAGGGGCAGGAGGACCCAGAATGTGGGGTGGAAGGAGCAGCCCCCCAGTCCACCAGTCCAGGTCTCTGTGGGCCTGGGTCCTGCTGCAGGGGAGTGGCCTCTGCAAGGATAGGCATCCCCTGGAGCAGGTTCTGGAGCAGGCAGTGGTCCACAGTTTTTCTTTATGCATGCACAAACTTTGGCAGTTGCAACATTCAATTAAACTGAGGGGTGGCAGTTTCACGTGCAGCATTCTCCCTGCTGCCCCAAGGTTTCATGTTTTGTTAAGATGAGCCTCCATAGCTGCCCATCCCCATCCCCTTCCCCAGTGTCATAACTGTCTGCTTTCCCTTACTATTTCAATATTAAAGAAGAAGAAATTTTCAAGTTCCAGAGCAAGCAGTATTGCATGGGTTTTGTTTTAATAAACATGCTACAGGTTTGGCAGCTTCAACATTTGATTAAAATGAAGAATGTCTCTTTCTCATGCTGCATTACCCTGTACCCTGGTGTGTGCCCCTGGGGGGGGTTGGTGAGAGAGAGGGGAAGGAGGAAGGTGTGGGTTGTGGGCAGCAGTGCTCATGTTGCAGGGCCAGAGGAGTCCAGGGAAGGAGACCCATGGCCCAGTGCCAGGGTAGGGACACTCAAAGCCCTCTCTCTGGCCCTAGTCATCTGGGGAGGGCACTGACTGGTATTTGCCAGTGGGTGCTTTTTGTGTTCCTGCACTGAGCCCTGCACATGCCCAGAAGAGGCAGCACATTACTTCAACCTTGCTTGTCCTATGTGGCTTGTGGGTACTGAGCACCTGCTAATTTTTTTCAGTTGGTTCTTGAGACCTGGAGCACCCACAGAGTTGGTGCCTCAAGCTAATTGGGTGGTATTGTGCGTCTTTCCAAAAAGCAAAACTCAAATTTGAGTTTAAGTAAAACTCAAATCTCTGAAAACCTGAACATACAACCTTAAATCTGCCTGCCCCAAAGCTGACAGTAGTCAAGTGATCTTATATGCAAGTTGTGTGACTACATTCATTGTTGTGGCTTGAGTTTTATTCAGTGGAGGAAGGATTAATCAAAGCCACTTGTGTTGTGATACAAGATTGTCTGGGAGGGCCAGACATCTTCTACTGGGAGGTGAGCTCCCCACTCCTCAAACCCCATGTGTTGTCAAAGGAAGAGGTGCATATCATACCTTTGGTATACTATATTTCAGTGCTGCATCACACAGAGTGTATCAAAAGGAAAATAGAGAGGTGTTATGTGCATTGGGATTATTAGCAGTTACATGGGAGATAAGTATAGTCTGTAGGGTTTACTAATAAGAAAGTGAAGATTCATTGTTTTATAAGGCATCCTTTATGAAAGGATGAGAGTGTTGTAAACTTTAGCAGATGTGAATGTGTTTTTTAGTAGAGTAGGCTAAATGTTTGATTGTAGAGTAAGTGTAGGCAATTCCTGTTCAGCATAGCACAGAACAGAGGAAGAGTATATGTGGCAGAGGTGCATAGGACTTTGCTCAAGAAAGGCAGATGCATGAAAGTACACCTTAACATTTAGTTTCCTGTTTCAAGAAATTGGAGTTTTGCTGAACTTGATGTTCTGAGGGGACATGATAGGTAATTTTAATGCTGCGTTCAAGCATTATCAGCAAATGTCCCAAGGCGTACATGTGTCTTTAAGTGAAAGAAAAATGTTTCTGATAGGAGTTAGTGCCATTTATGCAGTTGTTTTGCATTTGGGACACTGCTGTGGCTAGGTTAATGTAAAATGTGCTATATGATTCCTAAGTGATCCTTTATGCTTTTGTACCTTTTAAGGTGGAACATAGATTGTGGCACTGAAATGAAATGCTTGGAGGACCTGCTAGAGAAATAACAAACACAGTCCACGTTTCAAAGTTAATTTTAATTATGTGGTGGTTACAGTAATTATAAGCTTGTAAGAAATGACTGGCATATCTGTCTTCTTGTCCCATCCCACTGTGTCACTTCCCAGGACAGATAGCATTCTTGAACCCATCTATAGGACAGAGTAGGTGTCAAACTCACCTGCAGCCTTGGGCCAGGTCTGAACTGCCGGGCTCCCCATGGGCTCCATGTGGACCGCAGGGAGCTTCAGGGGCCAGATCCAGACCCAAAGGTGGTGGCAGAGTGAGTGGCAGTGCATGGTTTAAGGCAGCTATTGCTCTCCCCGCTGCTGCTGACAAACATGCCCAGTGAGTCTGCATATTTGGAAACTTGGTATCAGGACCTGCCTTGCTAGCCCAGGTCCTGAACCCCTAGCCCTTCCAGCAGCCCTACAGGCCAGGTCCAACTGCTCTGTGGGCTGTATGTTAGTTACTCAGTATAACAGAAGATCATTTCATCTGTCACTTCAGTGCAGTCCTTTTAGCTGTGAAATGCAACATCAGTTTATCACTGCAGAGCATCACTTGTGTTCCAAACAATACTGTTCCAGAGCGAAAATTGAGTAGGCAAAGTAGAAATGTCCAAGCTGGAATTTGGCCAAAACACCGTTGAACAATATTCTTATAGTGAAAATACACTGTCAGCACTTAATGCACATTCTTCATAATGAAGCGTATGATGATGAAAAGAACCAGGGAATCTTTAATGATCCTGTCAGGTGTTTGGTTGTGTGCTCATCTAAAAAAATGGCACTGTCAGTGATAGCAGCAACTCTGTTTATCAACATCCTGGAGTACTGATTCAACCCAAATAAGAGGGAACAGTGCACTTCCTGCAACATCTGGATCTCTCTTGGAGGTGCTTCAACCAAGAAAGTCCTGACCAGCCCCAACCATGCTGAGATGAGAGGGGACCAAGTCGGAGGTGGTATTGCTTCAAGCTGTAGTAATAATAATCTTACAATTATTTTTTTTTATTAGTATGGTTGTTTTTTAGGCATTTTTAACATAATTTTCTGCGTAGAAGAATGTTAAAAAAATTGTGGCTTGACAAAATAACTGTAGGCTTTTTTTAACACATGCCAAATAAAATACAGAATAGATCATTTAAAAAAAATCTCTATTTCTGAAGGTGAAATTATTTCGACAGTACTTCTAAAAGTCAGTATAATTAATTTAGATTTGATATTTATGTGAAGTAAGTTAATCTCACTTACTTCACTGGGACTGCATAAAATATAAGTCCACATAGAATTTAGCTTATTGTATTTATCATTTTGTTTGTCTAGTTGGGTTCTTATGGCAAAAACACTGCCATAGTATTAGGGCACCTTGTCTTGTAATAGTATTAATAGGGCCCAATATTAAAGTGTGTATGCTCCACTGATAGACATTTTATATTCATATTGTTTCTATATTGCTATAAATATTTTGTTTCTGAGAAATAAAGTGTTTGCTATGTGGAGATCATAATTTTTGTGAGCTAAATTTGCTTTGGATGATAGGCAAATTATAGGCTACAATATGTGATCAAACAGCAATATGGAAAGCTTAAATAGAATGCGCCCTAAGGACAAAGGCTGGTTAAAACTATGGGGGATAGAATAAATGGGAGTTTTAGTAAAGCTATCTCTGATTCCAACGGATAAATTATGCTCTGCCTTTTTTGTATCTCTTTGGGACTGTACTACATAAATTATGACCAAATATAATTTAGGCTATCAGCCTATATTTCTGAACATCCATCTTGTACATTTTAAGTACAAAATTACCATTTTGCAGAAGTATAAAATTGAGACAAATTTTTTTTCATCTGTGCATTTAACTTCTGCATACTTTATAGCAGCTAAAGGGTTAGAGAGGACCTCATTACTATCCAGAGGGTGATGTTAGCCAGATGACTGTATAACTATGTTAAGATCTACATAAACGTGAATAAAGTTCGGGGGACAGCAGAATGTAGAAATATATATTCTTTCATAATGGAGATGTACTATAACTGAAAATCATAAGTCTCAGGCTTTTCTGAATAAAAATAACTGTTTGTAAATCTGAACTTCCTACTGATTAAGCATTAAATTTTTTGAAATTACATTTAAAATGCACTTGAACTATGCAAACTTTAAAGTATGTGAGATTCCCTATGGTACAGGCCTTAAAGGCCATACAAGTTCTTAGAGATATATTTTGCATTGGAACTCGTGTATGGGTATGTGTGAGAATAAAGCAATATATCCAAAGAGCTCTATTTTACTATCATTCAAGCACCACAGACTCTATCTCTGATTTGTTTGTAGATTTGAAAGGGCTGCATAATTCATTTCTTCCATTCAAATGACATGATGTTAGAACAAAATCTGGCTTTCTAAAATGAGGATGTACCTGATGAATGTTTCCCCTTAGGTGAGGGGTGTGTGCATATCTTCCAAAGGAGATGGAATGTGAAAAGAGGATGAAAGTTCTCCTTTGAGGAAGAGATGTTCTCATGAAATTATTTTTTTGATAAAGTAGCACAATTTAAAGCCAACCCAAGACAGCTTTAAATAACATGCCAACTGCTTACACCGGATATTGCTAGAGGAGTTTTTTTGATTCATACTAATGGGGAGCACTCCCTCTAGACTTACATGTAACCTTTTTCACAATCACAAAAAGCATTTAACATGCTTGCAGATGCACAAAATGAATATACCCACAAAAGGTGGGAGATCAAACTACATGGATGCAAATAGTGTTTGCTGTGGGATAAGTGAATTTGTTTAACTTTATTTTGGTCAGCATGGCTTTCCTGTGATAGTTATGACTAACATAGTTCCATCCAAGCTTACACGATGTCTGTTCACAGTCTTACTGGAACAGAGAAAAGATCTAATGTAAACATGCAATAAAAATGGGGGGAAGAAAAATATATAAATGACTGTAATAAAAAAAAAGAAAGAAAATAAAATAGAATGATGCTACAATACACCCAAATTTTCTGGCTAGTCGGTTAGTCTGCTGTCTATCAACATAGAAATAAAATACATGTGCATTTTTTTAAATAGGTATGGGTATGTGTGTTTGTATGTATGTATACTTTTATGCTTTAACTTGGCATTTTACACATGTACATTATTCACTAATAAAATGTTTACCTTTTGCCTAATTTGCATTCTGTATAAGGAAACTGGCCTCCTGCCATCTTCTGGCTTTCTCTGGTCTCTGTATAGTGAGCAAATGAAGTAACACTTCCTATAGATGTAGGCCCATGTAATTTTTCCCCTTTTTTCTCACAATTTTTAAACAAATCTTCTCCAACTTTTTTCCAGGACCAGGAGTGGAGGGTGGTCGGCCAAAAAAGGAGAGATAGCGTGTTTGATCCATTTTCTCTGTATCTCCTCTTTACTCACCCTTTTTCTAGGAAGAAGAATGCAGGGAGGAAAAGGAACCTCATACCCAATCGCCATAAACAATTTTTATGGGTTTTGAAGAACAGAATTAAAAGTACAATTTGAAATGAGACAAAAGTCATTGTATTTGAAAAGATTTCTCTTTTTTAAAAATAGAAGAAATGTTATTTCCACAGAAACTTCATTTCTTGGCAGACCAAATAAAAAAATTCTGACCAGGTTCCCTCTCAACTTCAGAGTCTAGGACAGGATTTTTGCCATTGCTATAGAACCTCCATTAAGTTGTTTCTCTAATATGAAGGGGGGTGAGTTGAAACCCATACATTTAGACCCCACTGTATGTCTACCTATGTCCCTACAGCATCTTTGTTACTGCATCGTTGTTTTGTACTTCTTTTTGCAAGTACTAAACATCTAAAAGGAAGCACTAAACGATGGCGCAGTAACAGTCTGTACTGCACCGTGTGCGTCGTACAAGGCTAGAAGCTACATCACGGTAGCAATGCATTATAACGAGGGAGTGCGTTGCTAGACATGCCCACGATGGTTTCTGGGTAAGAGCAACATACGTGGCTGGTGACCACTGACCTCTGCTCTGACTACTACCACAGTTACTCACCTCTGAGTACACCACAAGGATGTTAGTGACAGTCTTATGAGGTCTCTTTGGTCTGGACCCAATTATTTTCAGACATCACAACCTGCATGACAGTTGTTGTCTGAGTTATTCAAGAGATCATCTTTTCCTGCAGGTGTTGAGATCCTTTTCAGTTACATGACAGACATAAGAACTCCTTACTTAGATGTTTTGCAAAGTCTGATTTAGGAAGGCCGGCTTTAAAAAGACAGGTAGCAGAAGAGGATGATCTGAATACAATTCTTTGTTTACAAATACGTATTGTCGGTAATTGTTTCACCTTTTTTTCTCCAAGTAAGCTTCTGAAATCCTAATAGGATTTTCTGAATAAGGTCTAGGGATGAGCGACTCTAGGGTTAACTTTTGTTCTGAGTCATTACTGTTTCATGTTCTCCTGTTTTAGTTCAGGGACTTTGCGGCTCAGGGTATGTAACATTTATCTGTCTAAAATTAAAAGGAAATGAAAGGGAAATTTATTAATGCTTGTTTCTTGAAGACTCTCTTCCACATTCAGTTTGGTAGGGTGATTGAGGATAAAAAGCCTTCATAAGGATGTTGTATTGCACAAATCAGTTCTAAACAGGAGTGCTGTTCTAAATCCTGCTGACTTAAGACACATACATTAAGGAGAGATGGTAGCTTATTCAGAGCTAACGTTACAACCAGTGTTCCCTGTGCCATATAAAGACCTAATTTAGCCCTTATAATTTTAGCTGAGAAAATTGTTTAGACATGAAAATTATCAGATTTGCTCTGAAGGTTAAAGAGAGAATTTGAAGAATGTTTGTCAAATGATCTTTGAGTTAAAGGCAGAGTGTCCATCATTAGTAACCAGTGATGCCAGGTCTCAGCAATAATGCTCCAGCTGTCAGCCACATTGGTACATACGTGATTCCACTGAAGTGAAAATGTGTGGGTCTGTGGAGGAGAAGCCTTGATTTGAGGTGAATGGGGAGAAAACAATACACTGGAAGATGAGAAGAATAGGACTGCTGGGCTTTCTGGTTCCCAGATGGGTTAGGTACACTTTCATGTGACTTAACATGAAAAAAGAAATGGGAAGAGATGAAGGGAAAAACAAAACCAAACCCACACATTTAGGTTTCTAAGTACCAAAGAAAACAAACATTTTAGGCAAGAAAATTAATATTTAAAGAAATGGTAAAACTTACACTACCCATATAAACACACATTTTTCTGACGTACAAAGAAATGGGTATTTATGCACAACCCAACAATCTAGCACCAGCCCCAAGTAAATATGAATTTTTATAAAATGTCCTGAAAAAACCTCCACAGAATATAATATATGCAGATCAGTGTGAAACACAAGTCCTCATGCATACATATGTACGTTAAGGTATATGCTTTACTGGTAAATGAGACGAAAAGAAACTATAATTGCTTTCTAAATGTTATGTTGGTAAATACAGTCTACTGTTGTTGACTACATTTCCTGCTTAATAGTAACACTGAAAAGAAAATATTTAGACCCTAAAATCAAAGTAACAAAAATAGTAGAAAAGGCAGTTGACCAGAATTAAGGTGGTTGAGTAGTACCAGAAAGTATGTATTTCATTGTTTGACAGGAACAATGGTATATTTTTGCCTGCTGTCACAGTCCCTTTATAATGTTCTGGATCCATGAGGGTTTCAGAAATGGGCTCAGGCCATGGCACTAGTTTGGGCATTTCTGGGGATAGGAGGTATTGTGAACAGTATGGGGAGTTTTTGTATTTCTTTGAGGGCTGATGACCCAATATGCAAATTTGAGGAGCCTGTAAGCAGCCTTACTTAAGAGGCCAAGAATTCAGGTGATGTGAAAGAAGGTTAAAGTCTCCTCTTTTAGTCCCTATACAAAGTGCAGCAATGTATAATTGGGGCCAATATGTAACTATTAATTTCCTTTCTTTGAAGTATTTGAATTTTGTAGCTAATGCAATCAATATATTGCCATCATTTACCAACCTTAATTTTTTTAAACAAAGTTTTTTGTTGTGGAATATATAGAATGCTAATTAAGACTCTTAAGTATCTCAGTATTGGAGCCAAAGAGAAATGACTAGTGCTATGTTCTGTCATTCTCTTTGCCTATTAAATTAGGTTTAAATTTACTCACTCAAACAATGGATTTAAAAATATTTCCCTTGCGCTCTTTTTTTTGACTACCAAAAGTATCTGCCTTCTATCTGAATATTATGTAAAATATCTAGAATGACCTTTTGGTTAAAATATCCACGCCAAACATCCATATATATTGCATTAGGCCCTTTTTAGTGTTAGTATTCGTCTGCAAATAGTTTAGGAGTTCCATGAATTTGTGTATGCTTTTATTTTAGCACACTGATTTTATGTTGCATGGCATGTATATACTTTAATGTATGGATTACTTGTAAGGTTTTTATGATATTGCTGTATTTTGTATTCACAATTAGATAATTGATCTGTGTAATTGGTTCATATCGCATCATTTATGCTCTCTGATTGGATGACTATACTATTTATAAAATGAAGGCAGACCTGAATGCTCACTTGGGATTTGATTTTTTTCTGAGAGGTCTTGGAAGTACTTTAGGAAAAGGTAATAGAAGGGAAGTAGATATAAGAAATATTTACACATTTAAAAACTTTTCCTTTCAAATTTTCAGCCAAAACATTATGATTTTTGCAGGTGAAATTTTGAGCCCACAAAACAATTCAGGTGTACTTTTTCTGCCGGTGGTTTATTTAAATACCACATTATGCCCCCATCGGTTACTTTCCAATTAAACTAATACAAAAATTGAAGGGTAAAATAGTGCTTGCAGGTATGGAAACCAAGCTCTATCCTGAATACTTAAAATAGTGGCCTCTTTTTAAATATTTTCTTGTTCAACTTTATACAGAATTACAAATCCAAAATCGTTATAATTTTTTTCAGGTTGTAAAAGTACTTTCAAAATGTAAACTGGACTTAATAGCCTTTTTTGTGTTTAGGAAATGATCAGTCACATGTCTGTAGGCTATGCATATCTGCTTAGCTCCATTAACTTCAGTGAAGCTGTGCTGAATTAGACTCTCAAGGTCTGATCCTGTGAATGTGGGTTTTGTACTGACATCCTAACTAAGCAGTAGCATCTGTTTTCCAAAAATACTGATCAAAGTTGAAACTTGCTCTGTTTACAGTCACCCGACATCATTAATCTGTCTCCTTATTTTTTGAGGATTTTGTCAATAAATCATCTTTTCCCAATTACTATTTAAACATTTCTGGTATTTTCTGATGATGCTATCCATTTTTGCTCCAGCTTTATAAAAAAATGTTGTATGCAGTGGCTGTATATAGGATCGGCAGTGCTGCCTGGCTTTCAGTGAGCAAATTAAGCCCTCTAAGACGTACTGTATGAAGAACAACACAGGCTCTGTATGTTAGACCTGTGTGAAATTGTGGAAATGATAAAGCATTCTAAACACACACATTTAAATTCCAGTTACTATCACTGCATGACTGCTATGCAAGTCATAACAAGCTTGTTTTGGGGTATCCAATGTGAGATCTGACTTTTTGTACTGCTATGAAGGCATCTAGGGCTCCTGTTTCCAGTGGTTTCTTCTGGAAGATAAACCTAGGATTTTACTGCTCTTGAGATGAGGAGACTGACCTAGAAGCTGAAGGGAGGTTTCATTTTCAACAGGAGAAACTGTAACAAATGTATCTGATATGTTGGGAATGTGTTATGCTGTTGTCTGGGAGTCTAGAAACTTGGATAGCCTGCCTACCTCAAAATGGGATGCAGGGTGCAAGGCAACAAGATTGAAAGATTACAAAAATGAGCAAAGCAGTTTCAGTAAGATCATGTTTGTGAACTTTTGATTTGCTTAGTTACTGCCCCAGTTGGTGGAAGAGGGAGCAGTTCTCTTCTTGAAAATGATAGCAAGATGGATTAAAATCGAACCAAATGACTCTTGGAAGAAGCTATCTATCTGAACGTAGTCAGAAGCGTCCTTTGGTTCCTTGGGAACCTCACTTATTTTTCTTCTGACATACGTATGCATGCAAGTCTTATACGTTTTTTGGAAAACAAAGAGCAGTAAGTGACTGTTTTGCATAATCTGTTTTAAAATCCTTTAAGGTCTTTTATATTGCAGAATTAAAGAAACTATGTATTAAAAATGGGGGGCATTCATACTGGATACTAATAAAATATCACCCTCTTGGTTGCCATTCTTGTTTGTTCCCTAAACAGAAAAATGACCTCTCATAAGGCATTGCTTTCTTACTTTTCAAAGGGTTACTATGTTGCCTTGATTCCTCCCCTGATTATCTTGAAGCCTGTCAAGCTGGAAAGCTCTCCCCTCCCTTGCTCTTTCTTCCTAATAGACATGAAACAGTCCAGTCAATAATATTTTACTTGTCTTCCCACTGCGTGTCTCTTCCTCTGATCAGTTTAGGCGGGTTTGACTGCAAAAAGTCAGAAGGGAGGTTAAGATCTGAAAGTTCAGCCAAATGTTATCAGCCACGGAGATGTTGCTAAGGGAAAGGCCTTACAGCCCCCAAGACCGGAGCCAATAATAGCTGCATATAACTGATAACATCAACAGCTGTCAAAGATCCAGGCATTTGTGGTTCGTCTGTAAACTCAAACACCTGTATTCAGTCAAGCTTTGATTGTTATCCCCTCTTTTCCTGTCATTTTGATTCGTTCCTTGAAGGTGCTGCCAGGATATTCTAAGCTGCTAGTTGATTTATAAAGTGAAAGAGCCCTTCGAAAGTTTGGCACAGTTTGAAAAATTGACTGAGTCTCTCATTCATAGGGTGACAAGTTACTTTGACATTGATATTGACAGTATTCTTTTAATTATGTTTTAGACCATGGAAGTAAGGGTTCAGGTTCATGAAAGCATGGTTTAAAAGTACTTAACAGCTTCAACATGGGTCACTTAAAAGAACATTATAGACTTTAAGATGGCTTTTTGTGATGAATTAGATCAAAGTGACTAATAAACATTGTTCTTGAAAGCTCTTCAGAACACAGTATATACATGTTTGAGATATTTAGAAGATAGAATTTCAAGGCTCAAACTGTAAACTTAAACAAAATTTATTAAATGGACAGATAATACTCTCTTGGCCTGCCACAAAAATTAATATGCAGATAAGAAAATGGAGAATCCTTTTGAATTTGATATTTTCAATAGAGCAGTGGTGGTGCAACAGTCCCAATAATGAAAAGAGTTTTACTAATTTTTACATTCTACAAACCCATAGGAAGTTCAGCTTAACCGAATGAATTTATGGAATATACTAGGCAATTACACGAGCTTTGCTTTATTACAAGCCTTTATTAAATAAGTTAATGTCTTGAATGAATAAATGGGGCTGTAGCACTTCCTGATGTAAATCGGCAGGGCTCCATTGAGTTCATCTAGTCCCTGGTCTTTAGTGAGTCTAAAGCCACTAGAAACATGGCTGCAGTCAAGTAAAATGGAATTTGCTCTTTGGACAGCATGTAACAAATAAACACTGCATGCTTACTTTACAAATGTTTTAATGTTTCAGTATTTGCTAGTTTCCTAAGTATTCTTACTCTTATATAATACAGTGATAGCAAAATAGCTTTTTAAATAATTGACTAATTGTACATGAAGTGTATACTGTACATTGCATGAAAACTAAAATCAAAATATGCTGTGGGAATGTATACAGCTGGTGGAAAATATCTATGAACTAAATATTTTCTTTGTAGAGAGATTTTACCAAATAACTAATGTGATTAAAAATCATTATCAACAATGTGAGTATAAACATGTTGCAAAAATACAAACTTGGGGCTGAAAACAAGCCCTCACTCAGGATCTGTTTCTGTGCTTGAAGACAGATCAATGAATGGGTCAGCAAATCCATTACTTCACTTTACTTGCAGAAGGTACAAGGGTAGAGTCAGTTACAAGTATTTAAGTGACCTTTGTGTTTGATAAAGTGATGGTTGCAAAATGAGGTTCACAGATAGCAGGTGCAAACATGGAAATCGGTTATCTGTAAACAATTAGCACTATAGCATAGAAAAAAAATCTTACTTCTCCATTAAAATGTTTTTTGTTGTTTATTTATTGACCCATTGTATCTGCAGAGTTCGAGGAAAGGCATAAAGTGGAATCTTGACAGTGAAATTTTGGCTACTGACTTAACAGGATCAAAATGTCAGCCCTTCTCCCTGTCTTCCTTAAACATGTAATTAGAAAAAAAAGTTACTAAATGTAGCAACAATATTATGGTATAAATTGAATGCCAGTACCCTCTGAACATTGCCTAAATATTTTAGTACTGTGTGCAGAATGTCAAAAGACAGTGTCAACATTTTAATGTCATTTAGTGATGGGTGTGTCCTTTCAACTGTGTTTAGCAGTTCTACCAGTGCTAGAATGCTGCAGCCACTGTTTCCGTTTTTGTCCTCGGGGGAACAGCTTAGAAGCAAACCCACCCTACTGACATTCTGAGCAATGAATCAGTTTCTTGTCGTTTCTGGCTGTAGAGGGAGGCTGGAATAGTAGCCAGCAAGCATCGAAAGGATGTTGTTTAACCTGCCATCTATTCTCTTTGATACCTTTTTTGAAGACTTCCCCTTTTTAAAAAAATAGAATCTGATGCCATTTTTCAAAAAAGCTTATCCAGAAGTTTCCTGTATTTGGTATTTAAAAAAATACTGTAATTTTAGAGCACAGCATGTTAAGAAGTTTGGAACTTTTCAGTATTCATTTTACAGTTGAGGAAAGAAATTATAGAAAGGAAGGAACAGAAAAACGTAAAATTCTTTAGTGTATGTACCCTGTACCTTCATACACCATTCCCTTTGCTTGTACTTGACAGCAGTGTCAAAAATTTGGAAAGAAAGCAAATGTGTAGAAGTGTTTTTGACTACGTCATGGCCATGTAAAGTATTTAAGTACATCATAATGCATACTATGTGTTCACAATAAGTGTAACTTGCATAACTATGTACGCAAGAGGCAAGAGTTCTTGTGAGTAATACCTTTTATTAGACCAACTGCATGCATGGGATGTAGGGTCGTGAGAAATTTTGACGGCTGTTTCATTTTGACACTGTTTCAATTGGTTTCGAGCTCGAAACAGCAAAATCAAAATGAAACAAAGGTCTTCTACAGCCTTGAAATGAAATGAGGGCAGTTGAAATATTTCAAAAGTTTTGAAGCTGAAGCTGGGCTTGCCTGCAGGGAAACAGAAAGTAAGGAGAGGGAGGGGGAAGAGGGGAGAAGGACTGCTCTTGTATTGACTGTGTAGCTGGCCAGTGACTGTGATCCTTCCCTGAGGTCCCTTCCAAACCCAGTACTCTGGGGGAGGGATGGAAAAACATCATAGAAGTCAGCATTGTTTGAACTGGCCTGCTTTCTGCCTTGGGGTCTGACAGTTACTGAGCTATCTTCCCACAGCTCAGGAGCATTAGACAACGAAGGCTACTACTAGCATTGAATTGAATGATTTCCTACTTGCTAGCCTAACAAGTAGGATTCCACAATACCTTTTGCTTTCTTCTAGACCCTTTTCTTTTATTATTATATTCATTGATTTATTCTTTTTAATTTTATAATTATATTGGATATATAAGCTATAGAATTTATATAGGAAGGGAAATAAATTTATATTGTATTTCTATACATTTATACCTTGTGGCATATTACTCACATTATAGAATTTATGTAGGAATGCAGATACATTTATATATTTTTATAAAAAGAAGACACTATGAAACACACCATGAAGCATGGTGGAAAGGCAGCTGGCAAGCCTTCAGGGAGGGCTGGAAGAGAGGGTAGAGGGAGACGTGTAGATTTCCCTTCCCCTCCCCCGCCCAATGAGACTCAGTCTCTTTCCTACAACTAGCAGGGATGAGGCTTCTGCAAGCAGCAAGGATAGGGGAGCAGTGCCAGTGCCACTGTCTGTGCTTAAGTCTGCATCCCCTCTAAGAGTACCAGCCATAACCCCCCCACTATGACAACAAGCAGCAGCGCCAGCACCAGCATGACAGTCTCCTTGACCCCCATTTCACGTTCCATGCTGAGCCTTACAATGCCAGAGAAAGAGCTGGAGCTGGATCTGGATCTGAGTGTCTTAGCAAGGCAAATTCTGGGGAAGAAGGGGGAATCATATGAGTTTGTGCTCCACACCCCTGAAGTTTCCAGGAGCCAGCTCTCCTTTCCTAGAAGGAACTTCAGAGGAGGCTGAGGTAGAGGTTGCAGAGGCAAGAGGCTCAGCTGAGTCGGATCCTCCTGTTGCTGTGCTTCTGCCTGCTGAGGAGGGAGAAACTGCAGCATCCACAATGCACCTGCACCCCAGAAATGAGCAAGTACTGTGGTCTGGGATCATTTTGAGTTGGCAGATGATCCCACATACACGATTTGCCTGCACTGCTAAGCCAGAACTAGCTGGGGCAATGGAACAAAACACAAGCACCATGGGGATGATGATGCATCTCTGAAGGCACCACCCCCTTGCTCTTGCTTCTCCTCATCCTGGCACCAGTGGGAGCATGCCCAAAAGGAAGTCCCCCTCTCACTTCAAAGCCCCTGTCCCCCCAAAGCAGAGGCAGGCTATCCTGGAACAGTGGGGGAAAGGCAGACAGAAAGTGGGGCATGTTGCAGGGGCAAGCGAGATCACCCAGAGTACTGGCTGGCCAGCCCTTCTCCTTAGTTGAGCAGCCAGGGTTCAGGCGACTCATGGCACTCGTGGCCCCATCCTATCAAGTACCTGCATGCACCACCTTCAGCAGGACGATGGTTCCCTTCATGTGTGAGGCATGCAGGGAGTACATGAGGGAGGAGCTGCACAAGGTAGGTCTGCAGGTGGCCTTACACTTCACCTCAAACATCTGGAGCAGCTGGGGTGGAGATCATGCCTACCTCTCCCTCACAGGGCACTGGTGCAACCAGTCAGGCCATTGATGGGCTCTCCTTCAAGCTGAAGTGATGGATGAGTCCCACACATCAACAGAGATTTCATAGATTTCATAGACATTAGGGCTGGAAGGGACCTCAGAAGATCATCGGGTCCAGCCCCTTCCCCAAAGGGCAGGAAGTCAGCTAGAGTCAAAGGATCCTGGCAAGATAAGCATCCAAACACTTCTTAAAGGAGTCCAGAGTAGGTGCTTGCACCACCTCTGAGGAGATCATGGGGGCCAAGCTCCAGGTGCAGACAAATCAAATGCCACCCTCCTCACTCCGTCCACACCTATTTCCTTTTTTCCTTTTTAAAAGCCATTTAATGCCGCGCTCTCAGAGCTGGAGGGGGCACTCACTGCATCACCAGCCAGCAGGGGAAGAACATGTTCTTGCTGAGCTTCCATGCCAGGATGAACTCGGAGGTATGGGCTGGAGCCATGGGTAAGGAGGAGGCTCCAGGTACTGGGCATGACCACTAAAACTGCACTCTTCCAGGATTGGGGAGGCCTGGTGGGACTGCTGGTGGTGTGGCAGCCCCAGGAAATGCCAGGACCAAGGATTCCCCTGGTGAAAGGCTGGTAGGAGGTGTCATAACCTCCAGATACCACACACATGCACAGAGTCCTTGCTGGAGAAAGCCCAGACCTGTCACATCTTTGACAGGCCTGATGCTTGCTGGTTACAGTGGAGTTGTGAGGCTCCAGGTGAGCTCAGCTTAGCTGCCTGAGATGCCTGCTTTTGGGTTGAAAACCCCTTTGTCAGGCTGAGGCAGCACCTGCAGTTGGGGTGTGTGTGTGTTTGTGCTGTTTCTGGATGGAAGGAATAGTAAAGAAGCCAGAGGCTGGCATGCAATGCAGGCAAGAAAGACAGTCAGTGAAAATGGAAATGAGGTGTCAAGGCATAAGATAGGCTGGGGCGGGGGTGGAGGTGGTAAATGTATCAGAGCAGGTAAACGTGGAGATATACCTGGGCAATCAGATGTCTAGCAGGTTGTAGTGTGTCAGAATTCCACTGTCTATACTGAGTCCATGAATTTCTGTACCTACTACCTTGGAGGCTGATGAAGTGAAGTTCATATGCCTGACTGTGAAAAGTGATTTGTAAATTCCCTTTCAGGATCAGGCCTGAGAGACTGGAGACAGAATGGTTTTTTTTGTGAGAAATGTGCCCCTACAGGTAGTTGGGTATTCTTGTCTTTGATAGATTCTGGTGTACAGTTTGTGGGGGTACTGGAGATCGTTGGCAGGTTTTGTGTTTTCAGCTGTAGAAAGTTGGCTTCAGTTCTGGTGATGAGGTTAGGTTAGCAAGGTTTGGTGCTTGTTTGAATTTATAAACCACTTTTCAGACCTGGGCCTATGAACTTCACTTCATCAGCTTCCTAGGTACAGAAACTCATGGACTCAATATCGACATTGGATTTATGACACACTACAACCTGCCGGATATCTGACTCCCCACGTACTTCGCCACTTTTACCTGTACTGCTACATCCCCTTTGCCTCTCCACTCCCCCCGACCTGTCCCTCCCGCCTGACGCCTCCACTTCCATTTTCACTGATTGGCTTGCTTGCTTGCATTGCATGCCAGCCTCTGGCTTCTTTACTATTCCTTCCATCCAGGAACAGCACATACACACACCAACTGCAGCCTGACAAAGGGTTTTTCAGCTCATAAGCTTGCTAAGATATATTTCTTTGACTATTCAGTTGGTCTGCTAAAACATACCAGATTAGATTGACCCAAAGGAAAGGACCTTGTCTGCCAGTGCCATGTCCTTAGATCAATGCCCCTAGCACCTGACTGGAAGGACGCAGGACCTTGGGAACATCTAAGCCCCAGGGCTGGGGCTGGCAGGGAGAGTTCTCTGGCAGCTGCTGGAGAAGAAGCTCCTGCAGGAAAGGAAAGAAAGGCTCTAGTCTGTGACAGTTTGGCTGCCTGAGATCCTGCTAGTGCTACTGTGCTGCTTACTAAGTTATTACCTGTTGTCATCGAAAGTGGTGGACTGGACAGAGGCTGTAGGGGAGAAGGAGACCTCATTGGGGCCTACTACCATGTCATGTAGAGGCCCCAGCACCAGTGAGGGTGTGTCTTAACACACATACAGTGTCACCCATGTCACAAGTTTTCCTTGTCAGCAGCCTGAGGTTCAGTTTCCCAGAAACCCCTGCACCTATATCCTTGAAAGCTGCCAGGCTTCATGGCCTCAGCAGGGCCTAGCATGCCTGCAGTTTTCACCTTGCTGTGCCTTAACACACACACAGGAATTTTGCTTGTCTGCAGCTTGAGGTGTAGTTTCCCAGAAACCCCTACACACATCTCCTTGAAACTTAGTGGACTTCATGGTCTCAGAAGGGGCTACCATCCCTGCAAGTTCCATCTAAATCAGGTTAGAAATGACAAAGTTCTTGGCAGTTTCATGCTTCCCCATTATAGCCTATGGGCGAAACATCAAAACAGCACTGAAAGAGTGAAACAGTTTCGACAAAACAAAATGGAACTTTGCTTTTGAAATGAAATGAAACTTGAAATGAAACACTGTCTCGTTGAAGTGGAACGGTGCTGTTTCACACAGCCCTAATATATAGTAATTTCTAGAATGCTTTCAATTTTGTAATGTGGAGGACACTGATTTAAGCCTGCAGTGCCTCATAGACTTTGGGCCTACGTACAAGTTAAAGTTAAGCAAGTTCTTGTGAATTGTAGTCTTTTTGCCTGGGGGAGCAGAAGTTCTACCTCTATGCTCTTTAGAAATCCAGATGGCTAACAGAAATGAAAGTGTATTTTGAAATTCACTTTACATCTTTGAACAAAAACACAGGTGTCATGGCCGATGATTGATATTACCCTTAAACCAAAGACTACGTCAGAGGTCAAGTGGGTCCTGATTTCAAGCACGCTGAAGTCTTTCCCTTGGCTTTCATGGGCTTCAGATCAGGCCCCGTGATACACAGGGCAACACATATATCATCAGTCCTTCTTAGCTTTCTTTTAAATTTATAGTAAGGTTCTGGGAGACTTCTTTGGGAAAGGGGACATTTAAGAGACTTCAGTGTCCCTTTGGCTCCCAGCCCAGCAGAGGACAGAATATAGCCAACTATGTATTTAATACTCTGCAGTGGCTCGAAGAGGACTGTTGGAAGTCGCTTTGTAAAATGGCCAGTTGCATTATATTAGTCACTATTCTGGAGTTATCAAACCATAGAAGTAAACGTGCTCAACGATTGCTGAGGAAAAACTGTATATATTATCAATTTTCAGATCTTTGATTTTACTGTTACATTTGAAATAATAATAATATGCCCTAATCTCCTCAGTGTTAGTAACATTTATTAAAATGAAAACTCTCACCTACATGGCAGCTACTGATCACTATTAAAAATAGTGTAAACAGTCCTTAGAAAAATGTCTTCTTATCATTGATTTTTACAAAAAAATCAAATAATAATCCAACAGAGAGGAGAAAATATTTTTAAAAGAAATATTAGTTTTAGATCTTTTTCTCCCACTAGAAGTTAAAACAATTCTTTTTGCAATTCAGTTAAAATATCTGTGAGAGCATTGCTCTGTTTACAGCTATGCTGGTATGTGCAGAGACACTGAGGTTTATTAGGAGTATCTAGGAGAATGGAGAATAAGAATGATGCACAGTTAAAAACTAAAAAGCGTGGTGAAAAAGCACAAAACTAGAACAAAGATAAGCCAAAACAGGGAATCCATGTTAGACTGGATGCTATTTCCTTACTCTCACATGATTTTTATGAAGATATTTTGGTTGCCCACCTTACAGGTTTTGCTTAAATGATATACACCATGTGATGACTCAGGTGTATAGATTAGATACCTATTTTCTATTCAAGGCATTTTGTGACATTTTCAAAAATTGAAGTACAATGAATGTCAAAAATTGAGTGCAGTTGAGTGCCAGAAGTGCCCCAAATCAGTTCTGATCATTAGTTTTGTTTTTATAATTAACCAGGAATGATCATAGCAGTTCTGGAGTCCCACTTTGAGGTCATGATTTTGGATCCATTTTACAGGCATCAAAAATCTTCATGTAATCTTTTTCATGTTTCCTATGCCCAGCCATCTATACCTTGCCAGTGGAGGAAAACGTGATTGGGATGATGAGTTTTACAACAAAGTAGAAATATTTATTGTGAGAAAATAGGCTAACTTGTCCAGGGGTAGAGTTAGGAATAATTAGAGAATGATTTAATGTGGTTATATGGAAAATGCATGTTAAGGTAGAAAGTAATATTGCAGAAAAAGACAGACATTGAGTTAAAGTTCCTGTAATGTTTTTAAACTTCTCAAAGTAAATCACTTCTGTGAGAAAACAAAGTTTGATTTAATTTATCTCTAATAATACTTTTTAGGGATGTCTTAGCTTGCTATAAAGCATGTTCGCTAAAAAGTTATTAGGTAAGATATCCACTCATAATCGCAGTATTATCATCTCTGTTCAGAAAAGCATTTTCACACAGACTTTACTGAAGTCAAGGTCCCAAACCTGACGATTCTGCATGGATGCATTTTTACACTTGTGTATTGAAGCCATTGGGACTGTACACTGGCACAGAGATTGCACTATAACTGTTGAGAAAGTTAAGTAGTAGTATCCTATTTTCCAGGTGGGATAAATGAGGCAGAGAAATAATGCATGAAGCATGATGCCTATAGGGCCAGGGTTAGATTTCATGACTTCCTGTGATCATTCTTTTAGAATTATGATGTATTTGGAAAGCTTCTATGTGCTTTTTGTCTCTATAGCAAGATGGCATTTGAAGTGTGCAGAAGTATTTTCATATGTGCTCACAGTTTAACTTCTTTTGAGGCATATGTGAAATTCCCAATGAATGGGAATTATATGTAGGCATCAAGGGGAGAAAAGAGCTCTAAGTCATTCTGATTTAAAATAGAATTATTGTGCTACCTAATTTGTTGTTTTTCGTATTTCTTACAAAAGAAAAAGAAAATTGCGTGACAAAGGTTAATATAACAATCTTCTCTTATTACAATGATTTATGTATGCAGAGCCTTAACAGCCGAATGTCATCCAGCTCTCCTTTAATTTGCAGACATCTGGATTTTCCTTTGTTGGGACCACAGTGGTAGATGACAAAGCTATGCTCTTGAGAAATAAGAGTGAACACTGTCATTCACAGCTTGTTACACCACAGAGAAACTCTAAACAGTTCTCTCTGGCAAGTGAGTAGATTTCAAAACTAGAGCTCTGTTTTTATCCAAATGATTCTTACTAATGAAATACAGGGGGAAGAATATTATCTTCATCTTAAAAATTAGTCTGATCCCACAATATGTCAAATGACTGTTGATAGTAGTTAAAACAACTTAAATGTGAATCCTTGTGCAATTTTAATTCAAAGATGTCAGTGCTGCAATTTGCAATGATTATGGTTTAGAGTATTCAGTTTGGTCTGTTGCTATAACATAGGATATACTTTATGTTTTAGGAATGTGTGAAACATGTAGAACAGTTTGGAATAAAATACATTTTGACCCATTAGCATTGATAGTAATGAGAATTTTTCATCTTGTAAGTGCTTTTAATATAATAAATTCTTAGTGCTTTACAAACCTACAGTTGTTAAACATGGGGTTTGTGATACTGGGTATCACTCTGCTCATCAATGAAATTTCAATCATTACACAAGGAACGCAATTCTTAGTGAGAGAAATTAAAGAGTATTCTTATCTAAGAAGAAGTAAAATGAGAATTTTGGTTGGCAGAATGTAATATGAGCTGGAATTTGAAATAACTACTGTAGCCAGAACAACTACCATTTGTTGTGTGTTTCTAATCCCAAATAATTAGGGGGTAGTTGTATGATACTTCAGAAAAGTGACCCTCTCTAGCAGAGTGGTTTTACTACCATTCTGAAGAATTGTTTCAATATGGCTATTCCATACAGAGTCAAGTGATGTTTCACCCTACTATGTAAGATTTGGTATGATGCTAGCTTATAGAGGGGAAATATAGTTAAGACAAAAATGTAGAAATATGCTGCCTTTTGATGCACCCAACCAGAACTTTTTGATGTTCATAGTAGAAACTTTCAAGGCCAATGCTACCAGGTCCATATTTATCTATGTAAATACCTATATGGTATTCTACTGTATGTATATA